>NW_027397064.1:30810030-30976795 GCF_003265705.2 Callorhinus ursinus
TACCACAAAGATACAAATGTAGGGATCCGAAGGTGTACGTGCACCCCAATGTTTATAGCAGCAATGTCCACAATAGGCAAACTGTGGAAAGAGCCAAGATGTCCACTGACAGATGAATGGATAAAGAAGACATGGTATATTATACAATGTGATATTACGCAGCCATCAAAAGGAATGAAATCTTGCCGTTTGCAACAATGTGGATGGAACTGGAGGGTGTTATGCTGAGCGAAGTAAGTCAATCAGAGAAAGACAGGTATCATATGACCTCACTGATATGAGGAATTCTTAATCTCAGGAAACAAACTGAGGGTTGCTAGAGTGGTGGGGGGTGGGAGGGATGGGGTGGCTGGGTGATAGACATTGGGGAGGTTATTTGCTATGGTGAGTGCTGTGAATTGCACAAGACTGATGAATCACAGATCTGTACCTGTGAAACAAATAATACAATATATGCTAAAAAAAAAAAAAAGAAGATAGCAGGAGGGGAAGAATGAAGGGGGGGAATCAGAGGGGGAGATAAACCATGAGAGACGATAGACTCTGAAAAAGAAACTGAGGGTTCTAGATGGGAGGGGGCTGGGAGGATGGGTTAGCCTGGTGATGGGTATTAAAGAGGGCACGTTCTGCATGGAGCATTGGGTGTTATACACAAACAATGAATCATGGAAGGCTACATCAAAAACTAATGATGTAATGTATGGTGATTAACATAACATAATAAAAAAAATTGGAAAAAGAAAAAAAAAGAAATGGAAAAACATCCCATGCCCATGGATTGGAAAAACAAATACTGTTAAAATGTCTATGCTACCCACATCAATCTATATAGGCAATGCAATTGTTATCAAAATACCATCAACTTTTTTCACAGAGGTGGAACAAACAATTCTAAAAGTTGTGTGGAACCAGAAAAGACGACAAATAGCCAAAGGAACATTGAAAAAGAAAACCAAAGCTGGTGACATCACAATTCTGGACTTCAAGTTCTATTACAAAGCTGTAATCATCAAGACAGTATGGTCCTGGCAAAAAAGCAGACACACAGATCAATGGAACAGAATAGAGAGTCCAGAAATGGACCCTCAACTCTATGGTCAACTCATCTTTGACAAAACAGGAAAGAATATCCAGTGGAAAAAAAGACAGTCTCTTCAACAAATGGTGTTGGGAAAATAGGACAGCCACATGCAGAAGAATGAAACTGGAACAGTTTTTTACACCACCCACAAAAATAAATTCAAAATGGAAGAAAGACCTAAATGTGAGACAGTAATCCATCAGAATCCTAAAGGAGAACACAGGCAGCAACCTCTGTGACCTTGGCCGCAGCAACTTCTTGCTAGACAGGTCTCCAAAGGCAAGGGAAACAAAGGTAAAAATGAAAATTGGGACTTCATCAAGATAAAAAGCTTTTGCATAGCAAAGGAAACAAAACCAAAAGACAACAGACAGAATGGAAAAGATATTTGCAAATTTCTTGTCAGATAAAGGGCTAGTATCCAAAACCTATAAAGAACTTATCAAATTCAACACCTGAAGAATAAATAATCCAATCAAGAAATGGGGAGTATAAATCTTCTGCAAAGAATACATCAAAATCGCCAATAGACACATGAAAAAGTGTTCAACGTCACTGGGCATCAGTGAAATACAAATCGAAACCACAATGAGATACCACCGAACACCAGGCAGGATGGCTAAAATTAACGAGTCAGGAAACGACAGATGTTGGCAAAGATGTGGAGAAAGAGGAACTCTCCTACACTGTTGGTGGGAATGCAAACTGGTGTAGCCACTCTGGAAAATGGTATGGAGGGCCCTCAAAAAGTTGAAAATGGAGCTACCTACAACCCAGCAATTACACTACTAGGTACCTACCCCAAAGATAGAAATATTGTGATCCAAAGGGGTACCTGCACCCCAATGTTTATAGCAGCAATGTCCACAAAAGCCAAACTATGGAAAGAACCCAGATGTCCACTGACAGATGAATGCAGAAAGATGTGGTATATATAAAAAATGGAATACTACTCAGCCATCGAAAAAAAAAGAAATCTTGCCATTTGCAACGACATGGATGGAACTAGAGGGTATTATGCTAAGCGAAATAAGTCAGAGAAAGACAAATACCATATGATTTCACTCATATGTGGAATTTAAGAAACAAGGCAGATGAACATAGGGGAAGGGAAGGAAAAATAAAATAAGATAAAAACAGAGAGGGTAGCAAACCATAATAGACTTAACTACAGGGAACAAACTGAGGGTTGTTGGAGGGGAGGTTAGTGGTGGGATGGAGTAATTGGGGGATGGGCATTAAGGAGGGCACTTGATGTAACGAGCACTGTTATATGCAACTGATGAATCACTAAATTCTACCCCTGAAACTAATACACCATATGTTAACTAAATTGAATTTAAATTTAAAAATTAAAAAAAAATCAAAGGCTGACCTTTCTATCATTTTTTATGGTGATAAAAACTAATTAGCACTACTCATATGAAAAAAAGTAAAGCTGGTGCAAAAATATTATAGAATCTATTTTGAAGCTCAATGTGTCTGTTTTCTTCTGTTACTTTTGCATTCTATCAGCAGATAGGCATAAAGCACTGATTTTAAATATGACCATTCTGTAAAAAAACCAACGTTGGAGGCTTCAAACTCTACTAAGGAACTGTCGTAACTACAAAGCTTAGTGATAACTGAATTAACAGAAGTTCAACATATTTATAAGCCAGAATTTAGATACATTCTTGCTGTAACAGTTGTGGAGACTCAATTTATAAATATTTACTACACAAATACTATATTCAAGAAAGATATAAAATGATTAGGAAAAGGTGGCTGCCTATAACATAATAAAGTGAGGCAAATGCACAAATATACAACTAAGGCAGAAAATGTCATTATTAGGATATAAATAACAGCCCACAGAACATGGAAAGTGATCTAATTCAATAAAAGAGTTTACAGCTATTAATTCAGAGGAGACACAGCATGGTAGAAAGACTTTTGAGTTGGATGGTCATGCATCTAAATCCTGTTCCAGTCACATTTTAGTTGTTTAAACAAAATAGTGATTGGCTTTCTGAGTAAATATAACTCCTCTGTGACTCAAGGGTTTTTGACTATATACGTTTGACCACAATATTTTGTTATTTCAAAATAGGAACAATCATTTAAATCTATTTACTTTTTAAGTAACAGTATAATTTTTCTTAAATTCTAGATAATTCTGATACAGTTTTAAATAATTAAAATACTTGAAAATGCTGGTAGTACTCCTTAGCAATTAAATTCTAGACTTCTTATGTAATCAATAACTTTTTTTTAAATAATCAATACCTTTAATGACTTACCTTTAACAGTTGACAAGGTGTCTGCCCAAAATTATTAATCATCCCTTCTAAGGCTTTTCTTTCCTTCTCATCTGTTAAGGCATCCAGATCCACAGCTCCTAAAACAAGGAGAAGTAGTCAACTCACTACAGAGTGAAAACTAAGCAAGTCACATAACTGAATATAGTGGAGACTGAATGTGTATTTTCAACAAAATATCATTCTGTTCTTCAGTCTGTAAGAATATTGTGAGACAGACAATTTTGTATACGATTTTGTTTATTTTATTTTTTAAAGATTTTATTTATTTATTTGACAGAGAGAGACACAGCGAGAGAGGGTACTGAAGTAGGGGGAGTGGGAGAGGGAGAAGCAGGCTTCCCACGGAGCAGGGAGCCCGATGCGGGGCATGATCCGAGGACACTGGGACCATGACCTGAGCAGAAGGCAGACGCTTAACGACTGAGCCACCCAGGCGCCCTTTATTTATTTATTTATTTATTTAAGAGAGCAAGAGAGCACATGAGAACATGAGTGGAGTCGGGGGCAGAAAAGGAGCAGAGGGAGAGGGACAAGCTGACTCCACGCTGAGTGTGGAACCCAACTCAGGGCTTAATCCCACGAGCCTGAGATCATGACCTGAGCTGAAATGAAGAGTTGGACGCTTAACAATTGAGCCATCCAGGCACCCCAAGAGGCAATTTTTAAAAAAACAGTGACTTCAAACATTAAATATGTCTAAAAATAAATTCCATCCATTATTTAGAACAAAAATATTTTAAACAAAAGTTAACTGATAGTACATAAAAGTTTCTCTTGAAAATGTACAAACTATTTCACAGTACACCTAATTGTTGTCTTCATGATAATCAAGCTGAAACAAGTGTAATAACCACACAAAATACTGTTAAGTTACTGCTTATCTAACAAATACTGGGAAAGGTGATATTCTGGTTAACTGATTATACCCAACCGTACATGATATGGTTAGTAAGTGGCCAAACTAGCTAAGCTGGATTTCAAAGCCTATGCTCATAACCACCATGCATATTACCTCTCTACAGAACTATTATCAAATGAATATGGCAACGCAAAAACATACTTGTCTGTTTACCAAAAGGCATGTGGACTCTGCTCAAGTTCACATAAATTCACACTATTCACAATCTTTACTACTGAAGGATTAGAAAAAAACTACTTCTTAAGGCTTTCAAAGCCTTCAGAAAATGTTCTTGATCCCGAGCTAAATATTAGAATGATATCACCTTATTTTACCATTTGAAGAGTTTGTTATTTATAATATTAAAGGTCTTCTTTGCACTTATTGTAGGACCTGACTGAATAGGACACTAAGGGCCAGTAATCAAAAACTTTTATGCCACCAATAACTGACATTTATAATTAGATTTGCATATATACTTTTTTTTTAATCCCCTTTCAGTCTTCTCTGCACCTACCTCCCCTCTGGCAACCATTAGTTTGTTCTCTGGATTTAAGAGTCTGTCTTTTGGGGCGCCTGGGTGGCTCAGTCATTGGGCGTCTGCCTTTGGCTCAGGTCATGATCCCAGGGTCTTGGGATCGAGCCTGGCATTGGGCTCCCTGCTCAGCAGGAAGCCTGCTTCTCCCTCTCCCACTCCCCCTGCTTGTGTTCCTGCTCTCTCTCTCTGTCAAATAAATAAATAAAATCTTAAAAAGAAAAAAAATAAAAGTCTGTTTTTTGTTTTTTCTTTCTTCGTTTGTTTTGTTAGAACTTATTTACATCATTTTTAAATTCTAACAGTTATTTTTTTTTAAGTTTTACTTAAATTCCAGTTAACACAGTATAATATTAGTTTCAGGTATACAACATAGTAATTCATCAATTCCATACATGACCTGTTGCTCATCAAGACAAGTGCACTACTTAATCCCCATCATCTATTTAACTCCTCCCCCACCCCCCACCACAATCATCAGTTTGTTCTCTATAGTTAAGAGTCTACTTCTTGGTTTGTCTTTTTTCTCCTCCTTTACTCATTTGTTTTGTTTCTTAAATTCCACATATGAGTGAAATCATATGGTATTTGTCTTTCTCTGATTTATGTCTCTTAGCATTACAGCCTCTAGGTCCATCCATGCTGTCACAAATGACAGGATCACATTCTTTTTTATGGCTGAGTAATGTTCCATTGTGTGTGTGTGTGTGTGTGTGTGTGTGTGTGTGTGTGTGTGTATCTCACATCTTCTTTATCCATTCATCTTTCAATGGACACTGGTTGCTTCCGTATCTTGACTACTGTAAATAATGCTGCCATAAACAAAGGGATACACAGATCTTTTCAAATTACTGTTTTCATATTCTTGGGGTAAATGTCCAGTAGTGGAATTACTGGATCACAGCATACTTCTATTTTTAATTTTTTGAAGAACTTCCATACTGTTTTTCACAGCGGCTGCACTAAGTGTACAAGGGTTCTTTTTTCTCCATATCCTTGCTAACACTTGTTATTTCTTATGTTTTTATTTTAGCCATTCTGACAGGCATAAGGTGATTTCTCACTGTGGTTTTGATTTGCATTTCCCCAATGATGAATGATGCTGAGCATCTTTGCACGTGTCTGTTGGTCATCTGTACGTCTTCTTTGGAAGAATGTCTCTCCAGATCCTCTGGCCATTTTTAAAATCGGATTGTTTTTTTGGTGTTGAGTTGTATAAATTCTTTATATATTTTGGATATTAACCCCTTATTGTATGTATCACTTGCAAATATCTTCTCCCACTGAGTAGGTTGCCTTTTTGTTTTGTTGATGGTTTCCTTCACTGAAAAGTGAAGATTTGCATATATACTCTTAACTACTACTTAATAAAAAAAAACACATCAGTCTTTTAATATTTCAAATAGAAAAGATCATTAAAACTATTTTTAAATGTAGTCTTCTCATGACCAAAATATCATGTATAAACATCGATTAAATGTAAGATAAAACGTATATAGGCTTATACCTTCATAACTACAGTAATAGAAAACATTGAGTGCTTCCACTGCCGCTGGCCCCCTCTGTTTATAGCCAAAAATCAGATCTATCCATTCATGAAGATGAGCAGAAACATATTCAGACTCCTAGAAAAAGAACAAATAATATAAAGATACCTTCCAACTACAATGTAAATATTGGTCCTTTAAAAAGTGAGAGAAAAATTAAGCATTTCCACACACAAATCTTACCACTGTTAATAAAATTATCTCAAAATCATGTCAAACATTTAATCAGTATCTACCACATATTTTGGATATATTCTATCGAGTATAATGTAGACATATTTATTAATATTTATTTTTTTGAAGATTTTATTTATTTATTTAACAGAGAGAAACACAGCGGGAGAAGGAATACAAGCAGGGGGAGGGGTAGTGGGAGAAGCAGGTTTCCCGCTGAGCAGGGAGCCCAATGCGGGATTCGATCCCAGGACCCCGGGATCATGACCTGAGCTGAAGGCAGACACTTAACGACTAAGCCACCCAGGCACCCCATTTATTAATATTTAATAATACATATACACCTCTTAACTAATGGGTAAAGAAAATAACTCAAGTATTCTAATAGCCTAAATACCAACAACAAAATACTTAATAATGGCTATGGATATATATTTGCTGTGAAATTTCCACTGAAATAGCTATCTAGAAATTCAATTCAAAGAAACAAACCAGTTGGGATTGATTAAAGGTGGCTGAAAATCACTCCCTCCAACCTACCTGACCTGACACAACCCCACTAAGAAGGTGGACTGTGTGGAAGGCAGAGGCTTGAAGGACCTCCTGAAGCCTGTTAGTGGTGGTTTGAAAACAGTATGGGAATTGTTATTGGAGACAGTAGAAAAGGGGCTCAAGTTTAGTTACATCAAAGATAGAAAGAATACCTAATCAATTCATGAATCTGGGGATAGAGATTTTTTTTTTGTTTCTATTTTAATTCCAGTTGGTTAATATACAGTGTAATATTAGATTCTGGTATACAACATAGTGATTCAACATTTCCACACAATGGGTGGGGGGAGGGGTTAAATAGGTGATGGGGATTAAGGAGTGCATTTGTTGTGATGAGCACCTGGGTGTTATCTGGGGATGGAGATTTTCCTGCTAATTAGATCTTTTATCTGCATGTGATAAAGTCTGGAAGGAGTAAGATGAATTTAAAAAAAGAACTATTGGGCGCCTGGGTGGCTCAGTCATTAAGCGTCTGCCTTCAGCTCAGGTCATGATCCCAGGGTCCTGGGATGGAGTCCTGCATCGGGCTCCCTGCTCAGCAAGAAGCCTGCTTCTCCCTCTCCCACTCCCCCTGCTTGTGTTCCCTCTCTCCCTGTCTCTCTCTTTCTGTTGAAAAATAAGTAAAATCTTAAAAAAAAAAAAAAAAAAAAAGAACTATTCATGGGGCGCCTGGGTGGCTCAGTGGGTTGAGCATCTGCCTTCGGCTCAGGTCATGATCCTAGGGTCCTGCTCCAGTACTGGCTCCCTGCTCAGTGGGGAGCCTGCTGCTCTCTCTCCTCCCTGATCATGCTTCCTGTCGCTCTGTCTCTCTCTCTCAAATAAATAAATAAAAATCTTAAAAAAAAAAAAAAGAGCTATTTAGGTTTTAATCATACCTTTAAAAAAATATAAAGGAGCAGGTCTTGCTGGGTTCCAAATAAAATTATTTCTCATTCCCAGGATACTAGAGAGCAAAGACTCTCTAACTGAGAAATGGCCAAGGTCAATGATCAGAGTGTCACCAGTAAAATAACGGCCTCAGGCGAAAGTTTAGTTCAAGAGTGTGGTTGTGAAGCAATCTGCTGAGACTTCAAAGATTTAAGGTTGTGCTGCACAGACCCACTCAACTAGAAAATAGAACATCTTAAGAATTTTAATTTTTCCACAGTAGCCTCCCACTGGGCCCAAAGGAGATAAGAGGCTGTTTAGATTCTAAAGTAATGTGAAATGGTTTTTATCCAATAAAGTTGATGCATAAGAAACCCAGAAAAATTTAAAAGATATTGTATTAGTTCAGTTACTTCAGAGTGAAAGAGACAAACTTCGAAAAGGATGAGAGACCGTTGGCTTTCAATTTATTGTGGTTAGGTAAGAGGCTGACAAAGATACCCATGCACTTTTTTTTTTTAAATGTAAAAGAAACAATGACTCAAAGCAGGAAGCTAAGAGCCAAAGGGTAAAACAAAATAGCCACAGAGAATCACTCTTAGGGAATAGCACTGGGCCCTAATGATAGAACTGAAAGCATGTCCCTGCTGGAATTCTGAATTGTTATAAACCAGTTACTGCTAGGTACCTCTTGTTTTTCTTTCCCCTGCCTTTTTAAATTAAATTCTATGCCCAACATGGGGCTCAAACTCATGAACCAAGAGATCAAGAGTCACATGCTCTATGGACTGAGCTAGCCAGGCACCTCTTCTAATCTCCCTTTTGAATGAAGAGTGTCTATGACAGTTCTTCTGTCTCTGTCATACCACTGTTGTTATGTGGGGACAGATAACCTGTTTCTCTACTCCACAGTCTTCAGATGCAAGAGCAGACAAACCTGAGTAGTTTTATGCCCACATGGATTTAATTTAGATTACTAACAAGATTCTGGACTTCAGACCTCATGCCTTCATGAGGCATGGATCAGCAAACTACTTATTGCTTGTGGGCCAAATTTTACTAGCTCCAGATTTGTAGAGTAGTACAACAAAGCCACTTCCATTTTCTTTTGCATTATAATGGCAGAATTTTGACACAGGCCTTAAAGCCAGCGAAAATATTTACTACCTGGTCCTCTGCAGAAAAAGTTTGCAAGGGTACCAGGGTGGCTCAGTCGGTTAAGCGTCTGCCTTCGGCTCAGGTCATCCTGGGATCAAGCCCCGCATCCCTCTCCCACTCCCCCTGCTCATTGTGTTCCCTCTCTCGCTGTGTCTCTCTCTGTTAAATAAATTAAATCTTTAAAAAAAAAAAAAAAAGTTTGCAGATCCCTTACTTAAAGGTCCCTGACATGAGACTTTGGGAGGATCTTGAGAGGAAGTATGTACATTTTGCATGTAAGAGGAATGCAAATAATTTGTAGTCAGAGGGCAGACTGTATGTGGAGGATTAAAGATGGCTGCAAATTCTTTTTTGCAACCTCCCACCACTGAGAGATGGGTTTACCTTCCCTCCTCTTGAGTCTGCACTGATCCTATTACTGTATGACTCTGATAAGGTGACACAAGTGCTGTGACCGTTCACAGGCTTAAGCCTTAAGAAAGCATGGAAGCTTCTAATTTTGTACTCCTTCCTGAGCTGTAGACATGTACATGTCTGACTACCTAGCTAGAGAGACCACATGAAGAGGAGATATCCTGAGATTACATGGGAAGGAAGAAAAACCCAGCATTGCACTGTCTCACTCAATGCAGCCTCCAGACGACTCCAACCTCAACTGCTATGACTGCAAGGGCATGAGAACCTCAAGCAAGACGAGAACTGCTCAGTTGAGACCAGTTAATTCACAGAACTGTGAGAGATAATAAAATGACTAAATTTTTTTTAAAGATTTTATTTATATATTCATATGAGAGAGAGAGAGAGAGAGAGAGGCAGAGGGAGAAGCAGGCTCCCAAGGAGCAGGGAGCCCGTTGTGGGACCCAATCCCAGGACCCTGGGATCATGACCTGAGCCGAAGGCAGATGCCCAACCATCTGAACCACCCAGGCGCCCATGACTAAATTTTAAGCCACTAAATTTTGGATAGTTTATTGCACAGCAATACATAACTGAAACACAAGCTTCTAACATATTAATATAAGGAGCATGTCTTCCTAAAAGCCTGGACCCCTACACTTCATGTCATAGATAATACAGAGGAATGCGTCTGAGAAGTTCCTGGCTAGCTAATAAGTAACAGATTTTTTTCTGAGTTGCTTAATGTTTTTTCCAATTCCTTATTCATGCATAGTGTTACTGCACGATCTAATCCTGAATTTTATAAATTTGACATACTATATACTAATGACAAGGAACGTTTCCAAGTATTGGCCTAATTAGTTTCAGACTCTGAAACATTTCAGTTTAGATAGAGAACTAAGTGGACTATTATTGTAGGGGGGAAAAAAACGCATCATTTACAAAATGACACAGTATCAGTGTTTAACTCTCACTACTCTTTTAATCCCAAACTGGAAATTCAGCTAAAAACTAACATTTTTTTAAAGTGGAATTTAGGATTTAGCAGTCATATTAAAAACTTACTGAAATCCTTCAGAGAAGACAAAAATGTACTGAACCTTGTTAGATTTTTTTTTTTAAAGATTTTATTTCTTTATTTGAGAGAGAAAGAGAGCACAAGCATAAGCTGGGGGAGGGGAAAAGGAAGAGGGAGAGAGAGAGAATCTCAAGCAGATTCCACACTAAGCACGTAGCCTGATAAGGGGCTTGATCCCAGGACCCTGAGATCATGACCTGAGCTGAAATCAAGAGTTGGACACTTAACCGACCAAGCTACCTAGGAGCCCCTCATCCTTGTTAGATTTGAAACAAGTGGGAACTGCAAAACACCAAATGACACCAGCTTGGTGGTTGGAATAGTTTGAAATACAAAAGGCAGTTATCTTATAGAAGTGAATATATATATATATATATATATATATATATATATATAAATATATATATGTACTTTTTGCTATATATCCTTGGGACTATACCATATTCTTACTGTATCAGAAGATTCATAACCTCAAAATAAATTACTATATTATACTCTCTACAACGGTATACATAACAGATGACAAATTAATCTAGAAAAATAATTAAGAGCCAGATATATATTAATCTATTCTCTAGAAAACACATGCATCTCTATCTTAGTAATCTAATAAATAAACACAAAAATCTGAGGTGCCTGGGTGGCTCAGTCGGTTAAGCGGCTGCCTTCGGCTCAGATCATGATCCCAGCGTCCTGGGATAGAGCCCCGCACTGGGCTCCTTGCTCAGCAGAGAGCCTGCTTCTCCCTCTCCCTCTGCCTGCTGCTCTGCCTACTTGTGCTCCCTCTCTAATAAATAAATAAAATCATTAAAAATAAATAAAATAAATAAAATAAATAAATAAAATAAATAAATAAATAAATAAAAATAAACACAAAAGTCTTACCAGAGCTTTCCTATGTTTATAGATGAAATCTTCAGCTGACTTAGACCATTTGGGGAGAATGACATCATTTACTACTTCTTTGGAAACTTGTAGACAACCCAAGTTAAATTCTAAGACAAACAGAAGATAAATGCATCAAATCATTTTAGATTTAAATAAATCAAGTAAAACAAGTATAAGGGCACAATCCTTAGCAAAACTGAGGCTTCTTTTCTACTCTAAAAGGTGAGAGCCAAGTTCCCTTCTTGATCTAAGTTTACTGAACAGGTAAAAATAATTCTTATATTGAAATGCATTTTATCAGTTGATTAAAAAGGTAGATGAAAATAAAATACTTTCAAATTAGTTATTACAAAGTAAATCAGATTAATAATTGATTTTTGGTTGAGAAGTGGGGATGACCAAAATCTTAATCTAAACAAAAATGCAATATTCAGTATTATTCTTACATTAAAAATAATTAATATAGTCCTTCTAATGGTTAATTTACAAAATACAGCTCCTTAGCGCTTTTTGGTGTAACTTATACTTTAAATTCACTCAATGGAAGTATTGCATTTGTCATAATAAAAAATATATATTTGTATACCATTCTTCTAAGTAGATACTGATATCATAAAGATTTTCTCATATAGTTAAAATATAGTATTTTGACAAAATTGTCCCAAAGATGAGGTTTTCTTGTTTATATAGCATGGAAAGAGAAAAGTGTTAATATAAAAGACCTTCATGAAAGAAGCTGCCTTAAAATATCAGTGTGTCCCAAAGCTGAATAGAGAGGTTTGAATGTCATAAAATGACAGGATGCACAGGGCCTGTGGCTTTGTTAATGAAACTACTGTGTAACAGACATTGTTACCAACCTGATAGCCATCCCTCCTTATTTGGTAACAAAACCTTGATTTTATTCAAGTATCTATCCTTGTGCTTTATTTTATGCCTGTAGCAGGCTGACTGGTGTAAGGACAATGAGGAGAGGTTATAGGAAAGGATTTCTCACTCTTAAGAAATGACACAAAGAATTAACAATCCACTTCTTTCTAAGACACTACTGTATCTGTCTATGAAGACTAGAAATGCTTCAGTCATTTGTAACCATGAGAGGGAAGGAGCCAAGGACAAAGCCCAAACACTTAGAACAACAGAATGAAAATACAGACAGAACTTGGCTTTGATGATGTTGTTAAGCTACCTGAATACTACGATACCTTAGGATTTTCATTGTGGAAAATGCTAAAATTTTCCTGCCCAATTTTGAGTTGGTTTTATTAATATTTGTTTTACTAATTAATATTCATTGACATTCTAAGTAATGTACTTTGCTTTCTCCCACCTAACTCATTTCAAACAAAGCAATATACAATTAGAAAAGGAAGCCAGCAGGACAGCAGTGCAAGACAGCAACTTGCTCTAGCGAACATCAGAAATTGTCAAACTAAGAGTATCTTAACTTCTGTGTCCAAATTTAATCTGCTCATCCTCCTAGCCCAGACACCCTGCTTTGGAGGCTCCAGTTCTATGGCTAAGAGTCTAGGATCAGAGTCCGTCAATAGATTAATTTGATTCTCTGAAAGTGACCAATTTTATTTTATTTATTTATTTTTTAAAGATTATTTATTCATTTGAGACACAGAGATACAGAGAGAGAGAGAGCATGAGCAGGGGGAGAAGCAGGGAGAGAGGGAGAAGCAGGCTCCCTGCTGAGCCAGGAGCCCGATGAGGGGCTTGATCCCAGGATCCTGGGATCAGACCTGAGCTGAAGGCATACGCTTAACCATCTGAGCTACCCAGGTACCCCTGAAAGTGATCGATTTTAAATGCCTTACTCTGAGAAATCAGATGCCCTGCCTCCAACAGCACGTCCTAGAGTGTATGATCAGAGGACATAAAGCCCTGGATATGCTCTCCCTAGTATGGCAAACAACTCTACTGAAGAAGCAAAGGGTCAGACATTAATACTTCATACTAGGGGAGGAAAAAGAAGTTGGTAATGGTCCACTGACACTGTAATTTCCCTTAAGAACCCTGGTATTAACAGTCTTGTCATTTTCTTACTGTGCTTAAAAATAAATCTAAAATTACTTCATAGAGGAAGTATTTGGATATTTTTAAAGACTGTCTTTGGCTCCATAATTCTCTACTTCAAAAACCTAGTATGATTTTTCAAATATTGTGGTAACTTATACCCTGTCATTAATTTCAATTTGCCTCCTCCCTTCTGCTCTAAATCAGGAGTCAGCCAACTTTTTCTATAAAGTGTCAAAGAATAAATATTTTTTGCTTTTTAACCCCCTGGTCTCTGTTGCAACTACTCAAATACACTGTTATGCTATGAAAGCAGCCACAATCTATATGTAGATGAATTGGCTTGGCTGTGTTCCAATAAAATTTTATTTATAAACAAATGAGTTTACACCCTGTGGATCTCACCCACGACTTATAGTCTGCAAACCCCTGGTCTAAATCCTCATCTTATCTAACTCAAACACTTTTTTTTTCTTCCCACCCCTAACTCAAACACTTTTAGCCTAAGTGGATAGATATATGGCTGAAACAGCATATGGCCATTTTTGCTTTCTAGGAAACACTATACTCTGAATTCTCTCACCAATTCAAATTTGACTCATTTATCATGGTTCACCACAGCACTTCCCTGGAAAAGTAAGACTACATCTGGGCATCAGTCAAACCCTATCAGTGAACCGTGCACAAACAGAATGAACCTTAAATAATCTATAGAATATCACAACAATATCCTGAAAGGTATTTTTCAGGATCCTTCACTGGGACCTGTTGAGTCAAAATTTTTAATCTCTTATTTCTTACGATTTTGATTTTCCAAAAACTCTGGGAAATAGAAGAATTCAGGAATAAGTTCCTTCACATCATATGGGTTGTCCATGAGAGCCTGCCATGTGGCAGGGATGGAATGGAACTGTCGATCTGCACAGTCAAACCTGCACATGGAGATTGATAGAGAACAGTGAGTACTTAAGGACAGCAAGAACAGCCATGAAACAAACCTTACACCTCCTTCAGGTTTCCTAATGACTAGTTTCTCTTTCATTAATCTTTCTCTTAATGTCTAAAAACACAATTTGGGAGGCACCTGGGTGGCCCAGTCAGTTAAGTGTCTGCCTTCGGCTCAGGTCATGATCCCGGAGTCCCGGGATGGAGCCCCGTCTCGGGCACCCTGCTCAGCAGGAAACCTGCTTCTCCCTCTCTGGGACCCCTGCTTGTGCGTCCTCTCTCTCCTCTCTGTCAAATAAATAAATAAATTCTTTCAAATAAAATAAAATAAAAACACAATTTGTTTTTCCTTATGATAATCTATCTTTCAAATGTTGTTGCCAGGAAGTAAATACTGTAACTTTAATCACTAGTATCCAGCTGAAAACCAAATCACACCGGAGAAAATTTTCAAGTAGTTAAATGTAAACCTAAGAGACTTTTAAAGATAGGCCTAATTTTTGCTGAGTAAAATTCATTACCGAGAGTGTTATTTGGATATTTTAGAATCACAGAATTTAAATATCATTGTTAATATACATGATTAATAGATCCATAGGAATGCTGCTGATTTAATCCTCTATACATAAACACCTTTGCAAAATCTTCTGCTAAAAACCAGAGGGTAAGTTAGGGAAATAGTTCTGTGGCTAAAGCTTTTTATATTTTACTTGCATATACTATTATCTTATTTTAAGTTCCACCACAGGCCTATGATAATTGAAAGAAGGTCAAGTAGTCATGTTACAATTTTATTACACTGTTTTTATGTATTGTTTTATTCATAAAAAGCATAAACCCTCCTGTTTCATCACCTTTGATATTGTTTTCCTGGATTTACCTAGTAATGACTTACTAAATGACACTGATGACTATTTTGACTCTTTTTATGCCTACCAATCTTGGTTTAAGGTGGAGCCGAACTCAGCAGAACTCTGATTTTAATTACAGTCAATGATTGGGTCATCAATAAAGTCTAATAATGGTGTATCCAAATTTAAGGAGATATACGTTTTTTAAAAATGTTTATTGTTATGTTAATCACTATACATTTAAGGAGACATAGTTTTAATGGTAGAATTTTTTGTTTGGGTAAGGGAGAACAGCTTTCCTGAGATATAATTTACATATAATTCACAATTCAATGATTTTCAGTATATTCATGAGTTGTGCAACGATCACCACAATCAAATTTAGAACATTTTCATCACTCCCAAAAGAAACCCTGTATCTATTAGCAGTCACTCACCATCCACTCTATCTCTACTCGCTGGCAACTACTAATCTACTTTCTGTCTCTATGGATTTGTCTCTTTGGGACGCTTCATGTAAATCATACAATATGTGGCTTTTTATGTCTGGCTTATTACATTTAGCATACTGTTTTTGAGGATCATTCATGTCGCAACATATATCTATCTTTCATTCCTTTTATCTACTCATGGCCAAATAATATTCCTGTTGTACAGATATACTACATTTTATTTATTCCTTTATCACCTGACAGACAGACAAACAACCTTTGGGTTGTTTTTACTTTTTGGCTATTACAAATAATGCTGCTATGTACACCTGTCTACAAGTTTTTGTATGAACATATGTCTTCATTTATTTTGGATATATAGCTAGGAGTGGAATTACTAGGTCATATGATAATTTTATGTTTAACCCTTTAAAGAACTGCCAGACCGTTTTCCACAGAGGCTACAGCATTTTTCATTTCCACAGGCAGTACATAAGGGTTCCAGCTTCTTAACATGCTCATCAATACTAGATATTATCTGTATTTTTTATTATCGCCATCCTTTGAGGTGTGAAGAGGTATCTCAATTTGGTTTTGATTTGAATTTCCCGGATGACTAATAATATTGAGCATCTTTTCATATGTTTCTTGGACATTTGTATATCTTCTTTGGAGCAATGTCCATTCAGATCCTTTGTTCAGTTTTTAACTGGGTTGTCTATTATTGCATTTTAAGGGTTACTGTATTATAGACTTCTAAATACAAGTCCCTTATCAGATATACAACCTATAAATATTTTCTCCCTCTGAATGGGTTGTCCTTTTCCTTTCTTGATGGTGTCTTTTGAAGCACAGAATCTATTTCTGAAGCTTTGCAATGAAATCACTTATTGTTAAAATCATTAAAAGCTGAAAAGACCCAGTTATACTTTAATGGGGTGAAAATTACCTACTATCATGTATATGTAACATTTGGAGATGGTTAATGTGATCATGGGGACAGAGTCTCTTCTTGAAAGCCAAGGCTTACTGTACTAAAGACAGGAGGTAAGGGTAATTTTGAGAGATAAAAATTATATGCCAAGAGAGTAGAATAGGCAATGTTTATATAGCTCGATTGGGTGCATAGGAAAGGTGAAATAGTAATGTTAAAGAATAAGGCAACACGGAGATAAAATGTGATTAAGTAGGGAGCTATAGAGAGGATACACTGGAAAACTGAGGACTCATCAAGAAGTTTGTTTCTTTAGGATTATTAAGAAAGTGTGAAACATAGTAAGTTATAACTCTGACAGGTAATATGATAATACAAAGGCATCACAGACCTGTGTGGATTATGTAAGAGCCCCTCATTCCTCCTTATTTTTATTCTTTAATAAATATTTTAAAGAGGACTACATATGCATTGGTTAGATTTAAATCTCTGGCAGATGTCATGGATCTAGGTCTAAATCAGTTCAAACTCTAAATCTCTGGCAGGTTCCTAAAACCAGTAAGAATCACAAAGTTACACTAGATAACAGTAAAAAGGAATTCTCCTTAAAGGTCATTTGTGTAAGTCAATTGGAGTGACCCATTCTCAAACTAGTTTGGCTGTTTTTGTTTAGAGGCTTTTAAATTAATCAAAACCTAATAGAGGAGAATAAAAAAGATAAGGCCCTGTTATACAGTACATGACATGAAGGCAAAGAGTTTTCAATGCTAACATGTAGTATTAAGAAAATAGCTTATTTACCCAAAACATACCTTCCACTCTGAAGCTGGATGTGGAGGGTGGTGAATGGTTCTGTACGAATAAGATAGTGCATAACCCCAGCAGAATTTGAATAGTGAGTACCATAATGAAATTTATCAATAGTTCCCATGGGATCCTCAAAATTTTCATACCTAAAAAAAGAAACTAAACTTTTGTAACCACAACATAATATTAAATTAGGAGGACATAAGGTTGTATTGCATTGCTAGAAACATACTTTTTAAGAAGTCCCTATTAATATTCATTATTTACATATTCATATCATCACACCAAGTTAATAAATGAAAAAAAATTATTCTTTTTTTTTTTCCGGAAAGTAGTATCACTAGAAACAGGATTCTAGGATAGCTTCATATTATGCAATAATATATAGTCGCTGTAGATAAATTAGAAAACACAGAGAACCAAAAAAGGGGAAACTTAAAATCAAGCACAGAAATAATTAACATTAACATTCTGATGAATATCTGTCACTCTTAAAGTATAAGTTAATACACAAATATATTTCAATATAAAAGTGCTATACATAATATATTGTTCACAACCTATTTTTTCATTTAATAATTTTCTATTTATGTCTTTCCAAATGACTGAGTAGTCTACTTTTTGACAGTACCTGGTATTTATAACAGTAACATATATAATTGTATGACAATTTAACTATTTCTTTAGTTTTAGAAACAAAGGGTTGTTTCTATTTTTCTGCTACTGTAAGCAGTGATAATGAGACATCCCTTTGTGGCCAAGGTAATGGAAGAAAATATGGAGGATCGGTCAAGAATTGTGGAAATGAATGCCTAACAAAGGAAAAAGAAGGTAGGATAGGAAGGAAGATGATGAATAGGAAGACCTAAAGCAGATAATAAGGAAAGGATATATATATATATATATATAGTGATTCTGTAAGCACTACCACTGTGTAATTGTTTTGAACGGTGGTTTGAATACTGACATCTGAATTAGTGGGTATAAAATCTGAGTAAGAACAGTTTTTTGGAGGAAATAAACACTAAATTTTTCAAACCAAAACAGTAATTAGTTCATTGAGTTGAGGCCAATTTCCTTTTACAGAGAAATCATTAATATTTAGGGGAATAAAAGCTTTCAGGTCAAAGTCATCTGCATCTATGCAAAAACATATACTACTGAAATTTAAAACAGTATTTCCTGTGGAACATATTTTAAAAAGCTTGTTTTTTTGTTACTGTCAGTAAAGTTTGACTAATGGTAGTGAGGTAACATATACACAGCAGAATTCCACTAGTAAATCAAATCAAGTATCAAACACTACAAGAAGTCCTAAGATAGATTTGCAAATAAAATGAAAAAAAAAGTACTACTCTCAAGTAAATCTACACTATTTGTTTGCAAAATAGTTTTTTGCCCTTATTATTAGAAGTCATAACTGACAATTCATCCACAATTTCACATGGAGAAAAAAGGGAAATTAAAATTAGATTATTCTTTTACCTGTCAGCAGCTTGGTTTGAATAAAAAAAAATTGTAAGGCATTCACAGGATCATAAATATAAAGAATTATAAAAATTCCTTTCCTTATTAAAAGATAGCAACTTTCTACACATTTCACTATATTTTTTTATTCACATTATTTGTGAATCATAGGTTAGTATTAATTTTATATCTACCAAAATATTGTATTAAATTAAGGGTATTTTTGCATGTTAGATTAGGAGGTTAGTAAGTCTAAAGTATCTGGGAAGAAAAATTACCTTTCAGCACATACAAAGTGAAAAGATACTCTAAACAAAATCAATTGAAATTTGGCAAAGAAGTGAAATAAACAGACTATAGTTAAGATACTTGAGGGACAATGATATATTTTCAAGACATAGTGAAGGGATTATCAGACTATCGCTGTGCATTTAAAAAAAGTAACACCTGGTTGGCCATAGTAGAAATCAATGCAAATTCAAAATACCATCAAAAGTGATGGGTATCTTTCAAAAGGGATAAAAGGCACTTACTTTTCTCGCATGGCTTTGGCATTTTTATCATTAACTACCCCAATTGGTTTGGAAAGATCTCGAAATACAGATGGGTTATTAAGGTCCAACTCTTCTGACGTATAATCTTGTAAAATCCAGGGAAACTAAAAGAGCCACAATTTACAATTTAGACATTCCTTTCCAGAGAAGCTACTATCCCCATATGTAATATTAAATGTTTATCTAAAGACAAAAAGGGATAGTCTTTAAAAATATTTTTCCCTGTTTCAAATGTCTATTCATCTTCAGTTCCATAACCAGAAGCATTAATTCCTATAACTTCACTGGAATATTTTCAATGAAGTGGAAAAAAAAAGCTTTTATTATTTAATTATTCTTCATGTTTATATACTTTTTGAAGATAGCATGTAGAAAATATACAAAAAGGAAAAACAGGTTTTGTATCTTTTTTAAAGATGAAAAATCATCTTACACATACACACACGTTCTTGTGTATTATAAAACTGAAAGTCAATCCCATATTTATGAGATTTCTATAAAACTTACCACAGGATACTGTGCAAGGTCATTATAGGTTCGTCCTGCCATTGTATTTATTTGAATGAGGTAGTCAAAATTTGATATCTCTCTGTTCACCCATTTCTAGACAGTACAAAAAGCAAAATCCAAATTAACTTAAATTTTTAGAAGTTAGTAACTGTTATTGATAGTACTAACATAATCTTTTGTTCCCATAATCTTGATCATCTTACTAATAAAAGGAATGGGGCTTTTAAAAAAGGCTTAAACCAATAAACTTTTCCTAAATTTCCTTCCTTGTAAAAACTGATCTTTAGAAAAGGAAGAGAAAATTAAACATAAATCTTTTATTAGTCAAAAAATTCACAAGAATTCTTTTTTCCAATTAAGTTATTTTATTTAAATATCTTAAAAATGTCAATTTTAGGACTGTCCAACAATGAAAATTGTTTTATAAACTGAAATTTTCAGAAGAGCACATATTAAAAAAAAGCATCCTACTGTACTAAAATATCTATAAATTTTAAATAAATATTATCTTACCTAATCTCAGAGAACTGCCTTGCTAGAACAACAGTAGATGAGATTTTGCTATATTAGATATAAAATTTTCTGAAGAAAAACATAATCACTATTTTCTTTTAATCACTAGCCTGCTAATTACTCTACACAGTTTGGGTATGCTCAAGAATTTTGCTGACAGATTAATATTCACCTTTAAGTTTACTGTTTTGCCTTACACAAAAGATATATTTATGGGAATGGTGAGGAATGAATTTACATATATATATATATATTTTATAGAAAGCCCAATTAAAATTATTCTTGAGTGCTAACTTGAGAAGTACTTTAACAAATAAAATTTATTCCACAAAAAAAACAGAAAATGTATTCCATTAAATAAACCTTATTTCATAAACAATATGAAAGAATTGCTGATAGCTTTTGAACAAGAGCAACACTTAAGATTATGATTAAAGCATATATAAGAGGGAGGAGTGAGTCAGGAGGCAGAGACCCGAATTAGGAGACTACTGACAGTCCTGGAAAGCAAAAAAAACAATGGTCTTTCCTTGGATGTTGGTAGTAGAAATTCAAGATATATTGGGATATAGGTGAGGATAAAATATACAAGAGCATTAATTAGATTTGGCTAATAGATGAACTGATTTTTTTTTTTTTTGCTTTTTTTTCCCATGGGGTCTTTTGTATTTTCCCACTTTTTACCTCAGGCATAGATTAATTTTATTATGGAAAAACCCAACAAACCCACCTGTTATATTTTAAAAAGATAAAATTATTAAAATAGAAGAATTTGTAAGATATGCCCATGAACCAAATGGTATGGGAGCTGGGGGACAGGGTACTGTTTTATTGAAACAGAAAGATTCAAAGATAATTCAAAAGATCAATTTGAGGGGGCGGAGCAAGATGGCGGAGGAGTAGCAGACCTGGATTTCTTCTGGTCTAAGGAATTCAGCTGAAT
Organism: Callorhinus ursinus; assembly: GCF_003265705.2. Classification (NCBI taxonomy): domain Eukaryota; kingdom Metazoa; phylum Chordata; class Mammalia; order Carnivora; family Otariidae; genus Callorhinus; species Callorhinus ursinus. The sequence continues at coordinate 30,831,488 of NW_027397064.1, forward strand.
AGGGATCAAACCATTCTGAACACCTAGGAACTCAACAGGAGATCGAAGATAAGAATAGTAACAACACTCTGAACAGAAAAGCGACCACCTTCTGGAAGGTAGGACTGCGGAGAAGTGAATCCGAGGTGATATTCGGGAGGACAGACAGCAGGGGGAGGGGGCCTCTGTCGGTGGCTTCTGACAAGTGATAGAGCCCCACAGCACAAAAGCAGAACTTTTAGAAGTCGGCTCCGCTGAGGGACGTTGCTCCAGTGGCTAAGCGGGGGGTGGGGGGGGGTGGGGGGGGTGGAACCTTCGCAGGACAGTGTGGTCTCAGAACCATCGGGGTCACAGAAAGACCAGGGTTGCCTGAGTGCGGCAGAGCTCCCAGGTATTGGAGCGGGGAAGCCGGCTGCAGAGACGGAGCCGAGGCGCGGGCTCTCAGCTCAGGGTTGCCAAAAACTGTGATCTGTGGCCTAGTCGGGCCACTGCTCCTCCAGCAGGGACCCAACAAGCGGCCGAGCTGAGGAGACTCCCCTTCCTCCCCCGGGAGGAGCAGCGCGGAAGCGCACCGCAGGGATCTGCTGAGTTTGGAGACTCCACACGGGGTCAGGTGCCAGAGACAGAAGCCCTCGGTCACAGACCGGGTGAACATGAAGTGCGGCCAGAGACCGGGGAGACGGGAGTGACTGCTTTTCTCTGGGGGCGCACTGAAGAGCGGGGCCCCGAGTTCTCAGCTCCTCTGGGTGGAGATTGGGAGGCCACCATTTTCACCCTGGTCCTCCAAAGCTGTACCGAGAGCTTGCAGGGAACAAAAGCTCCTGAGAGCAAACCCGAGCAGCTTGCTTAGCCCGGACTCACAAGGGCAGGGCAATTCCGCCCCCAGCAAAGACATTTGTGAACCTCGGCAACAGGCCCCTCCCCCAGAAGATCAGCACGAACAGCCAGCAAGCCAAGACCAAGTTTACCGATCAAGGAGAACGGCAGAACTCCAGCGCTAGGGGAATACTGCGCATAGAATTCATGGCTTTTTTACCGTAATTCATTAGTTTTTCAAAGTTAATTTTTTTAACTTTTTTTTTTTAATTTTTCATTTTCCCTTTTTCAACCAACATCTTATCAATCCGTTTTTTTAAAAAAAACATTTTTTATTTTTCATTTTTAGAGTCATATTTTTATCTCTTCATAGTAGTTACCCTTATTTTTGGCATATATATATATAAGTTGTTCTCTCTAAAATTTTGAGATACAATTTCTTCTAACAGATCAAAATATACCCTAAATCACTAGTGTATGGCTTTGTTCTAGTCTCCTGCCTGATCACATTCTCTCCCTTTTTTCCTTTTTTTAAAATCTTCTTTCTTTAAAAACAACTTATCAATTCCTTTTACAAAATCTTTTATAATTTTCATCTTTACAGTCATCTTCCATCCCTTCATTGTATCAACCCTTATTTTGTACATATATGTCTTTTTTCCTTTAAAATTTTAGCAGGCACTTTTTTCTAACAGAACAAAATATGCCCAAAATCTAGTGTGTGGCACTGATCTATGCACTAGCCTGATCATATTTGATCATATTCTGTTTTTTTTTTTGTTTTGTTCTGTTTTTGTTTGTTTTTATCTTTTTCTTTTTCCTTTTTTTTTTCTCTCTTCTTTCTTTTCCTTTCTTGTCCCCTGGTTTCAGGCCTTTCCTGATTTGTATAGAGTATATTTGCTGGAGACGCTGTTAACCTGTTAGCATTTTGTTCTCTCATTCATCTATTCTCCTCTGGACAAAATGACAAGATGGAAAAAATCACCTCAGCAAAAAGAACAAGAGGTAGTACCGTCTGCCAGGGACCTACTCAATACTGACATTAGTACGATGTCGGACCTAGAGTTCAGAATCATGACTTTAAAGATACTAGCTGGGCTTGAAAAAAGTGTGGAAGTTATTAGAGAAACCCTTTCTGGAGAAATAAAAGAACTAAAATCTAACCAAGTCGAAATCAAAAAGGCTATTAATGAGGTGCAATCAAAAATGGGGGCACTAACTGCTAGCATAAATGAGGCAGAAGAGAGAATCAGCGATATAGAAGACCAAATGATGGAAAACAAAGAGGCTGAGAAAAAGAGAGAGAAACAACTATAGGATCACGAGGGCAGAATTCGAGAGATAAGTGATACGATAAGACGAAACAACATTAGAATAATTGGGATCCCAGAAGAAGAAGAAAGAGAGAGAGGGGCAGAAGGTATACTGGAGCAAATAACAGCAGAGAACTTCCCTAGTGTGGGGAAGGAAACAGGCATCAAAATCCAGGAGGCACAGAGAATCCCTCTCAAAATCAAAAAAATAGGTCAATGCCCCAACATCTAATAGTAAAACTTACGAGTCTCAGAGACAAAGACAAAATCCTGAAAGCAGCTCGGGAGAAGAGATATGTAACCTACAATGGTAGAAACATTGGCTTGGCAACAGACCTATCCACAGAGACCTGGCAGGCCAGAAAGGACTGGCATGATATGTTCAGAGCACTAAACGAGAAAAATATGCAGCCAAGAATACTATATCCAGCTAGGCTGTTATTGAAAATAGAAGGAGAGATAAAAAGCTTCCAGGACAAACAAAAACTAAAGGAATTTGCAAACACGAAACCAGCCCTCCAAGAAATATTGAAAGGGGTCCTCTAAGCAAAGAGAAAGCCTAAAAGCAGCATAGATCAGAAAGGAACACAGACAATATACAGTCACAGTCACCTTACAGGCAATACAATAGTACCCAATTCATACCTTTCAATAGTTACCCTGAATGTAAATGGGCTAAATGCCCCAATCAAAAGACACAGGCTATCAGATTGGATTAAAAAACAAGACCCATCAATATGCTGTCTGCAAGAGACTCATTTTAGACCCAAAGACACCCCCTGATTGAAAGTGAGGGGGTGGAAAACCATTTACCATGCTAATGGACACCAAAAGAAAGCTGGGGTGGCAATCCTTATATCAGACAAATTAGATTTTAAACCAAAGACTCTAATAAGAGATGAGGAAGGACACTATATCCTACTTAAAGGGTCTATCCAACAAGAAGATCTAACAATTGTAAATATCTATGCCCCTAACATGGGAGCAGCCAATTATATAAAGGCAATTAATAACAAAAGCAAAGAAACACATTGACAACAATACAATAATAGTGGGGGACTTTAACACCCCCCTGACTGAAATGGACAGATCATCTAAGCAAAAGATCAACACGGAAATAAAGATTTTAAATGAAACACTGGACCAAATGGACTTCACAGACATATTCAGAACATTCCATCCCAAAGCAACGGAATACACATTCTTCTCTAGTGCCCATGGAACATTCTCCAGAATTGATCACATCCTAGGTCACAAATCAGGTCTCAACTGGTACCAAAAGATTGGGATCATTCCCTGCATATTTTCAGACCACAATGCTTTGAAACTAGACCTCAATCACAAGAGGAAAGTCGGAAAGAATTCAAATACATGGAGGCTAAAGAGCATCCTACTAAAAAATGAATGGGTCAACCAGGAAATTAAAGAAGAATTAAAAAAATTCATGGAAACCAATGAAAATGAAAACACAACTGTTCAAAATCTTTGGGGTACAGCAAAGGCAGTCCTGAGAGGAAAGTACATAGCAATACAAGCCTTTCTCAAGAAACAAGAAAGGTCTCAAATACACAACCTAAACCTACACCTAAAGGAGCTAGAGAAAAAACACCAAAAAAAGCCTAAAGCCAGCAGGAGAAGAGAAATAATACAGATCAGAGCAGAGATCAATGAAATAGAAAACAAAAGAACAGTAGAACAGATCAACGAAACTAGGAGCTGGTTCTTTGAAAGAATTAACAAGATTGACAAACCCCTGGCCAGACTGATCAAAAAGAAAAGAGAAATGACCCAAATCAACAAAATCATGAATGAAAGAGGAGAGATCACAACCAACACCAAAGAAATACAAACAATTATAAGAACATATTATGAGCAACTCTATGCCAGCAAATTAGATAACCTGGAAGAAATGGGTGCATTCCTAGAGATGTATCAACTACCAAAATTGAACCAGGAAGAAATAGAAAATCTGAACAGACCTATAACCACTAAGGAAATTGAAGCAGTCATCAAAAATCTCCCAAGAAACAAAAGCCCAGGGCCAGATGGCTTCCCAGGGGAATTCTATCAGACATTTAAAGAAGAATTAATACCTATTCTCCTGAAACTGTTCCAAAAAATAGAAATGGAAGGAAAACTTCCAAACTCATTTTATGAGGCCACCATTACCTTGATCCCCAAACCAGACAAAGACCCCATCAAAAAGGAGAATTACAGACCAATATCCTTGATGAACATGGATGCAAAAATTCTCACCAAAATACTAGCCAATAGGATCCAACAGTACATTAAAAGGATTATTCACTACAACCAAGTGGGATTTATCCCTGGGCTGCAAGGCTGGTTCAACATCTGCAAATCAATCAACGTGATACAATACATTAACAAAAGAAATGAAAAACCTATAGTGAATATCATTCTCAATGGGGAAAAGCTGAGTTTTTTCCCTAAGGTCAGGAACGCGGCAGGGATGTCCACTATCACCACTGCTATTCAACATAGTATTAGAAGTCCTAGCCACAGCAATCAGACAACAAAAAGAAATCAAAGGCATCCAAATCGGCAAAGAGGAAGTCAAACGCTCACTCCTTGCAGATGATATGATACTGTATGTGGAAAACCCAAAAGACTCCACCCCAAAACTGCTAGAACTCATACAGGAATTCAGTAAAGTAGCAGGATATAAAATCAATGCACAGAAATCAGTGGCATTCCTATACACCAACAACAAGACAGAAGAGAGACAAATCAAGGAGTCTATCCCATTTACAACTGCACCCAAAACCATAAGATACCTAGGAATAAATTTAACCAAAGAGGTAAAGGATCTGTACTCAGAAAACTATACAATACTCATGAAAGAAATTAAAGAAGACACAAAGAAATGGAAAAACGTTCCATGCTCATGGATTGGAAGAACAAACATTGTGAAGATGTCAATGCTACCTAGAGCAATCTACACATTCACTGCAATCCCCATCAAAATACCATCCACCTTTTTCAAAGAAATGGAACAAATAATCCTAAAATTTGTATGGAACCAGAAGGGACCCCGAATAGCCAGAGGAATATTGAAAAAGAAAAGCAAAGCTGGCGGCATCACAATTCCGGACTTCCAGCTCTATTACAAAGCTGTCATCATCAAGACAGTATGGTACTGGCACAAAAACAGACACATAGATCAATAGAACAGAATAGAGAGCCCAGAAATGGACCCTCAACTCTATGGTCAACTAATCTTTGACAAAGCAGGAAAGAATGTCCAATGGAAAAAAGACAGTCTCTTCAACAAATGGTATTGGGAAAATTGGACAGCCACATGTAGAAGAATGAAACTGGACCATTTCCTTACACCACACACAAAAACAGACTCCAAATGGTTGAAAGACCTAAATGTGAGACAGGAGTCCATCAAAATCCTAAAGGAGAACACAGGCAGCAACCTCTTCGACCTCAGCCGCAGCAATTTCTTCCTAGAAACATCGCCAAAGGCAAGGGAAGCCAGGGCAAAAATGAACTATTGGGATTTCATCAAGATAAAAAGCTTTTGCACAGCAAAAGAAACAGTCCACAAAACCAAAAGACAACCGACAGAATGGGAGAAAATATTTGCAAATGACATATCAGATAAAGGGCTAGTATCAAAAATCTATAAAGAACTTATCAAACTCAACATCCAAAGAACAAATAATCCAATCAAGAAATGGGCAGAAGACATGAACAGACATTTTTCCAAAGACATTTTCCAACAGACACATCCAAATGGCCAAGAGACACATGAAAAAGTGCTCAACATCGCTCGGCATCAGGGAAATCCAAATCAAAACCTCAATGAGATACCACCTCACACCAGTCAGAATGGCTAAAATTAACAAGTCAGGAAATGACAGATGTTGGTGAGGATGTGGAGAAAGGGGAACCCTCCTACATTGTTGGTGGGAATGCAAGCTGGTGCAACCACTCTGGAAAACAGTATGGAGGTTCCTCAAAAAGTTGAAAATAGAGCTACCATACGATCCAGCAACTGCACTACTGGGTATTTACCACAAAGATACAAATGTAGGGATCCGAAGGGGTACGTGCACCCCAATGTTTATAGCAGCAATGTCCACAATAGCCAAACTGTGGAAAGAGCCAAGATGTCCATCGACAGATGAATGGATAAAGAAGATGTGGTATATATACACAATGGAATATTATGCAGGCATCAAAAGGAATGAGATCTTGCCGTTTGCAACGACGTGGATGGAACTGGAGGGTGTTATGCTGAGTGAAATAAGTCAATCAAAGAAAGACATGTATCATATGACCTCACTGATATGAGGAATTCTTAATCTCAGGAAACAAACTGAGGGTTGCTGGAGTGGTGAAGGGTGGGAGGGATGGGGTGGCTGGGTGATAGACATTGGGGAGGGTATGTGCTATGGTGAGCACTGTGAATTGTACAAGACTGATGAATCACAGATCTGTACTTCTGAAACAAATAATGCAATATATGTTAAGAAAAAAAGAAGAAGAAGAAGATAGCAGGAGGGGAAGAATGAAGGGGAGTAAGTTGGAAGGGGAGACGGACCATGAGAGACGATGGACTCTGAAAAACAAACTGAGGGTTCTAGAGGGGAGGGGGGTGGGGGGATGGGTTAGCCTGGTGATGGATATTAAAGAGGGCACATTCTGCGTGGAGCCCTGGGTGTTATGCACAAACAATGAATCATGGAACACTACATCAAAAACTAATGATGTAATGTATGGTGATTAACATAACAATAAAAAATTATTTAAAAAAAGATCAATTTGAATGGAAGAATGGATGGAATAACCAAAATACAATAATCAGAAGAGGAAGTTTTAGGCAAAAGCCTGAAATACAATATGAACATTAAAACAGTGACTGTTAAAATTTCCTACCTGTGTCAATCCTGATGCTTTGAATAATTCCTGTGGTGATCTGGTTCCATAACTATTTGGAGAATGAAGTGACAACAGTCTGCTATATACTTTGTTTCTAACCTATAAAAAACAGCATTTTACAGTTTAAAAATTGATCAAGACAAGCTGGGATTATGGCTTTTGTAACTACTTTACTGAAATATAATTCACATACCACAAAATTTACCCTTTTGAAGTATACAAATCAGTGGGCTTTTTCTGTATATTCAAAAGAGCTGTGCAAACATAAACATTATCTAACTCTGGAACATTTTCATCATCCTTGAAAGAAACTTCATACTCACTAGCCATCACCCTCCAAAATTCTCACTCCCTCTCAACCCCTGATAACCACTAATCTACTTTCTGCCTCTACAAATTTGCCCATTCTGGACATTTCTCATAAATAGAGGATTATGGTTTTAACTAACTCTACTAGGTTTGGTGAAGTGAAATCATATATTTTTTGAATAAGTTAGAGTGCATAATGGAATGATCAGCAGATACTGAATCAGAAAACTAGCTTGAGTACAGTTCAAATTTAGTCCTGTCATATACTAATCATATTGGCAAATCAATTTACTGAGCTTCATTTGTACATTAAACATAATAATCTCTACCCTTACAGTTTTCTGAATTCTTCAAGGCTATACAAATGTAAAGTAATAAAATTCATCTTTGAACTTCAGTTTCCTCATCTATAAAAAAAGCAGTAACAGAATTTGCCACAGTGAATCTGAAGGTTGTTATGAAGATTAGAAACATATATAAATGTGCTTTAAAAAGTATAAAGTTATACAAATGTACAGTATTCAACAGAAGCATGGTTGGTTTAATTACATGACATACCTTCCTAAGAAACACAAGTTTTGTATATTCCTATGGGGAAATTTTAATAGTAAAAAAAGTATTCTTTTGTAAAAAAAACAGAAATGGCCTTTAAACGTCTGAACAAAATCATCTATAAGTAAACCTGGATCCTACAAATGAACAGAAACTTAGTTACTGACTGTGCTAATCCAGATTGTCTCAAAAGCAAATGAAAAAGATAGAACTGAATATTCAAAGGATTTTATTAGGAGAGATGCCTTGTGACAGAAAATGAAGAAATAGCTAGGCAAGACCTGGAGAGCTATCAGAAAATTAGGCAAGTTTGACCCCAAGTGAGTAACAGAGGGAAGGAAGGTTGGGGGCAAGCATCCCAAGTAACATGCTGAAGATACACAGGTATTGGTGGAGCTAGTATCTAGACCCAAGTAATCTGGCTTCAGGGGTAATCTCTTAACCACCTACACTATTCAAGAATTTACTCTATTCCCGGAATAAATAAATACCTGCCCCATTATTATTTAACTGAACCCAACCCAATTTCATAAATCCCATCATATTATATATGTTGCATATTATTTCACAACTGGATACTGTGGGGCACATATTGGCTGACACCTCATATTTTACTCATTTATCTGCTCATATATAAAAACTGAAAACACCCTAAAAATACTCAAACATAAATCCCAATAAAATTCATTTACTACTTAGCTCCTAAGGCATATATTTTTTCCAATAATATTTTGACTTCACAAATGAGTCCAAAGTTTCATTATAGCTCACCAGCTGGAAAATTACTTCAAGCTAACACTGTGGGGCTTCCAGAAAGGTAATATCTTACATACCTCTTTTTTGAAATTGAGAAAGTAGTTGGATTGGTCAACATGAAAAATCTCAAGAGCTGACCTCCTTAAATTGTAACGCCGCAGATGAATCTCCCGAACTTGAGAATGAGGCCACTTGAAATCAAAGCCTACTCCTGAAAACAGAAGAAATCTTGTGATGAAGGTACCATATGAAGTTACTCAAGTTATGCAGAAAATATCTCCTAGTTCCTGACAAAAGAGGCACTTAGGGAAAAGGAATTAAATTCCTATTTCACAGAAATCATTTGTTAAATTTAGTGGATGTTTAAATGGTTTCCTTCATTTGTTTTATTTTTTTTAAAGAGAGAGAGAGAGCACGCACATTGTGTGTGGTGGGGGGGGTGGGTAGAGGGGCAAGGAGAGAGAGAATCTTAAGCAGTCTCCACACCCAGCATGGACCTGACTTGGGGCTCAATCTCAAAACCCTGAGATCATGACTTGAGCTGAAATCAAGAGTGGGATGCATAAGTGTCTGAGCCACCCAGGAGCTCCTAAATGGTTTAAAACTAAAAAAAAAAAAATTCTATAGCTATTCCACTTCCTTCTCATGAGAACAGAGAATAATCCTGATTATTATATCTCAAAAGCACTTTTCCTTTTCTCTTTATATTGGCATTCTAGATTTAAATATCCTTTTTATTTTCAGATAAAGGATTAGGTGAGAAGCTGATGGAAATAAATGTACAAATAAAATTAAGATTGCATTTTATAACAAGTTTACAGCAATCTCCTCTCACCAAACCTTTTAAAAAACATTAACAAAAAAAGCATTCCCTTTAATACAGTTGAAAAATAAACTGAATCCCATATTGACTTTCACTTTTCTCCTTTTAGATGACAGACCACAATTCCAGTCCTATCTTATTTTCTTCTCATTAATATTTGATAAACTGGATACTTAACTATTGAACAACAGAAATTATTCCCCCAGAACTCCTCACCATCTTCTTTTTCAATGCTGCAATCATAGAAGTAAATGTGTTGAGTAGTGATTTCTAATTTGCCAGGAATTACATCAATTATTGTAATGAGTTCACAGTCTTCCGACAACACCAATTTTTCTTTTTGATCCTGTTCTTCTTTCTCATCACTGTAAAAACAAAAATCAACCAAACAAAAACCATCCAACAATGTATTCTGTATAAATGGAAAAGAGTATCAAGAAAGCATATTTGAATTACTAAAAAAAAATTTCACTGCATATTAAATTACTTAAATATTGTCCAAATGTTATTGCCCAATAACTTAGTTTCCCCAAAAAAAGTTTTACATTTTAATTGTATGTGACTCATTAAAAGAAAATATAGTGAATCTTTTAAGACTACTGGCAGAGAACAATTCAAACATGCAGCAGTACTAGTCATGTGATTTTAGTTATATTTGGGAGACATGAATTGAGCAGGGGAATATATGAATCTGTGAATAAAGGACTGCATCATTAGTGATGTTTTATAAATTATCAGAAGCACTAATTATGATTGATTCTTAAACTGTAAAATAAAACTTTTTTTTTTTTTTTGGACATAGAGAGAGACAGTGAGAGAGGGAACACAAGCAGGGGGACTGGGAGAGGGAGAAGCAGGCCTCCCACCGAGCAGGGAGCCTGATGTGGGGCTCAATCCCAGGACCCTGAGATCATGACCCGAGCCAAAGGCAGTCGCTTAACCAACTGAGCCACCCAGGCACCCTAAAATAAGACTTTTCAAGAGTAACTAAATCTAGGTAATTTCCCCTAACAGTAGGACTGGGGATGATACAAAGAGTTACTACTGCAATACCTTACTTAGAGTGAAGCCACCTTATATTAAGAGAACTGTTATATTTTATTTTTACTGGGGAAGATAACAGGGAAGGGTGTGTCTTCTAGCGGCCTAGGTGACTTCTGACTGTCACATATAGAAATGGGAACTCCTATCACTCACAGAATGCTATTCAAGTAAATCTTTCAAGCCAGCTGCTTCCTGGTCCTAGGTATTTCACATCTGCCCCATTTCCAGGATAGCAATGACCAAGTCTAATTTTTCCCCCCAGTGGAGTTCCAGGAGGAAGCTCTACAAGTATCACCAGCCTAACTGGTGATATTGCAACCCACAACTTAAAGCTAAGCTGTAAAAAAAAAAACATTAAAAATTAAGAATGTTTTCCTAAACAGTGAAATTCCAATATTTACAGTGATGAAATAGAGATATAAGTGACTTAAAAGAGTAAATAGTCTGAGAGTTATTTATATTTTATAAAAGAAAGGGTTTGGTTTTTTAGTTTGTAATTAATGAGACATATTAATTAATCACTGACATATTCACTGAATTCACCAGTCATTAAAGTAAAAAAAAAAAATTCGTTTTAAAAGGTTGACTAAATAATCTACCAAAGATAGCACCCTATATAATTAACCCTACCCAGTTCCCTGAAAATTATCAAGGAAATCTTAAAAATTATCAAAATTATATGAACTTGTTTATGCTAACAAAGTACACTATTGAACCTGGTCAATTTGTAATACTAAAATTAAGTTCCCAAGAAATATATGCCAAATGTAGTTTATCATCCATAAAAAAGTAATGTTCAGAATAAATTATATATTTGGGTCTTAACTACTCATTTTTGGCTGAAGGTGAGGCTTTATCAGAGAAAGTAAAAATCAGGGAGATGTGTAAATCATGAAATTGGAACACATTCCCTAAAGCACACACAGTTCCACTGGCAAAGAACGGCAATCTTCTGGAACAAGGGGTTTAAATACAACCAAATAACTGATTACTGGCTGACCACCAAGCTATACTAACTTTAAAAGGCCAGTCTTTTATTTTAAAAACAGACTTTTTGTTTAAAAACAAAACAAAGTAAAACAAAAACCCATTCCATGGAGTACAGACATCACTGGCAACAGGCAGCAGGTAAGATATACTCCACAGAATTAGTCCAGGAAAGTCGCTAAACAAAAATACCACCACAATAACCACCATCAAGGAAGGGGATCAGAAACCAGAGTGGTTACAATTTATTATCTAAAATGCACAGTTTTCACGAAAATTATAAAACAGTAAAGTATGGGCCATAAAGACAAAAGCAGTAAAAAGAAACTGTTGTTGGGGGACCGTAGATGTTAAACTTAGCAGACAAAGACTGTAAAGTAGCTATCATAAATACATTAAAAGAACTAAAGGAAACCACGTTTAAAGAACTAAAGTACATTATAGCAACAAAGCCTAGTCAAATAAGAGATTGCAAATTACGAGACAGAAATTACATACATATCTGTAAAAAAAGAAGCACATGGAAAATCATTGAATCAAAAACATAATAACTAAATGAAAAATTCACCAGAAGGACACAACAGCATATCTGAACTTGCAGAAGAAAGACCCAGGACTCTTGGCGACAGTTCAAAACAAACTGTCCAATCTGAAGCACACAAAGCAGGATGAAAACACCTCAAAGGTTACCATCATGGGAAACAAAATGTTTTATAAAGGGACTCCCAGAAGGAGAAGACAGAGAAAAAGGGCCAAACATATATATTTGAAGGAATAATGCCTGACAACTTCCCAAATTATAATAATAATAATAATAATTTACACATCCAGGAAGATCTTATGAATATCCAAAGAGATCTATCTACACATGGACATAAAGCCAAGGTGTTGAAAGGCATGGACAAAAAATACAACAATACAGGACACTAAAAGGTAATGGTATGACATATTCAAAATGCTGAAAGGAAAAAAAAAAACTTGTCCACTAAGAATTGTATATCCCACAAAACTATCCATTAAAAAAGAAAGTAACGGTTCTCAGGCAACTGGATAATCACATTAAAAAAAAGAATGAATGTGGACTCCCACATCATACCACATATAAAAATTAACTAAAAATGGATCAAAAACCTAAATGTAAGAGACAATATATAAAACTTCTAGAAAATGTAAAACTTTTGTGCATCAACGAAATGAAGGAAAACATATTCAAGGGAGAACATTTTTGCAAATCACACATCTGATAAGGCATTTGTATCTAGAATAAAGAACTAATATAACTTAATAACTAAAAGATAACCCAATTAAAAAATGAGCAAAGGATCTGCATAAATATTTATATATTTATAAATATATAAAAAGATATATAAACAGTAAGTAAATACATGAAAAGATGCTCAGCATCATTAGTCATTAGGAAAATGCAAATAAAATCACAAGGTACCACTTAAAATCAGATAGTATAATAAGTAAACACACAGAATACAAAAGTTGGGGTAGATGTGGAAAAATTTAAACCCCAGAACGTTAAATGGTGTAGTCATTGTGAAAACAATTTTATAATTCCTTAAATAAACATAGAATTACTATATGACTAACAAATTCATTCCTAGGTATATACCCAATATAACTGAAAACATATGTTGACACAAAGATTTGTATATTAATATTCATGAAGTATTATTTATAATAGCCAAAAAGTAGAAATAACTATATGTCCATCAATTGATGAATAAACAAAAGTGGTATATCCATATGACAGAATATTATTCAACCATAAAAAGGAATAAAGCACAGTTAACATGCTCCTCTATGAATGAGCCTTGAAAACATTATCCTGAATGAAATGAGGACACAAAAGGCCACATATTTTAAGAAATAAATAAAATGTCAAAAACAGGCAAATCCAATAAAGACAGAAAGCAGATTAGTGGTTTCCAGGGGATGTATAAAGGGGAAAATTGGGAGTGACTACTAAAAAGCATACGATTTCCTTTCAGAATGACGGACATGTTCTGGAATTAGTGGTAATGTTCACTCTGTGAATATACTAAAACCCATGGAACAGTAGTTTAACCTAGTAAATTTTATATTATACGAATCTTAATTTTCAAAAAATAGAACTCTATTTTTTAAAAAGAATCCAAAATGAAAGCAAAAATAAAGACTTCCACAGATAACAAAGACTGAGAGAATATGTGGCTATCAGACCTTCCTTATAAGAAAACAAAAGAAGTCCTTCAGGCTGAAAGGAGATGACACCAGATGTAATCTGAATGTTCACAGAGAAACAGTATATAAGTATGGTAATTATCTTCCCTTAACTAATTTAGACACGTGCATAAAACAGTAACTATTAAACTATTGTTGGGAGAAGAGTCCAAGATGGCAGAGGAGTAGGAGAACTTAATTTTTGTCTGGTCCCAGGAATTCAGCTAGATAGCTACTAAATCATTCTGAACACCTCTGAACTCAACCAGAGACGTAAGAAGAGAATTGCGGCAATTTTACAAATAGAAAAGCGACCACTTTCTGCAAGAATGACAAGATGGAAAAACTCACCTCAAAAAAGAGAACAAGAGGCAGTACTGACTGCCAGGGACCTAAATCAGTATGGACATAAGTGAGATGTCAGAACTAGACTTCAGAATAATGATTATAAAGATACTAGCTGGGCTTGAAAAAAGCATAGAAGACACTAAAAAATCCCTTTCTGGAGAAATAAAAGAACCAAAATCTAACCTAGTCGAAATCAAACAGGCTCTTAATGAAATGCAATAAAAAATGGAAGCTTTAATTGCTAGGATAAACGAGGCAGAAGAGAGAATTAGTGATATAGGAGACAAAATGATGGAGAATAAAGAAGCTGAGAAAAAGAGAGATAAACAATTGGAACATGAGGGGAGAATCTGAGAGATAAGCAATACCAAGGAGCAATACAATATTAGAATAAATGGGATCCCAGAAAAAGATGGGGGCGGGGCAAAAGGTATATTGGAACAAATTATAGCTGAGAACTTCCCTAATCTGGGGAAGGAAACAGACATTCAAGTCCAGGAGGCACAGAGAATACCCCTCTAAATCAACAAAAATGGGTCAACACCCCAACATATAGTAGTGAACCTTGCAAAACTCAGAGACAAAGAGAAAATCCTGAAAGGAGCTAGGGATAAGAGGTCCATAATCTTCAAGGGTAGAGCACTGGGTGTTATACACAACTAATGAATCACTGAACACTACATCAAAAACTAATGATGTACTATACAGTGGCTAATTGAACATAATTAAAAAAACTAATGACAAACCCAAATTAAAATTAAAAAAAAAAACCTACAAGGGTAGAAACATTAGACTGGCAGCTGACGTATCCACAGACACCTGGTAGGCTAGAAAGGACTGGCATGATATATTCAGGGTTCTAAATGAGAAAAATATGCAGCCAAGAATACGTTATCCAACAAGGCTATCATTCAAAACAGAAGGAGATAAAAAGCTTCCAGGACAAACAGAAGCCAAAAGAATTTGTGATCACTGAACCAGCCCTGCAAGAAATATTAAAGGGGATCCTTAAAGCAAAGACAGAGCCCAAAAGTCACACAGAACCAGACAATATCCAGAAACAGTGACTTTATAGGTAATATAATGACACTAAATTCATATCTTTCAATAGTTACTTTGAATGTAAATGGGCCAAATGCCCTGAATCAAAAGACACAGGGAATCATATTGGATAAAAAAGCAAGACACATCAATATGCTATCTGCAAGAGACTCATTTTAGACCCAAAGACAACACAGATTGAAAACGAGGGGATGGAAAACCATTTACCATGCTAATGAACATCAAAAGAATGCTGGGGAAACACTCCTTATATCAGACAAATTAGATTTTAAACCAAAGACTGTAATAAGAGATGAGGAAGGACACTATATCATAATTAAAGGGTCTATCCAACAAGAAGATCTAACAATTGTAAATATTTATGCCCCAACATGGGAGCAGCCAATTATATAAGCCAATTAATAACAAAATTAAATAAATACAATAATAGTAGGGGACTTAAACACCCCACTTACTGCAATGGGGTGATCATCTAAGCAGAAGATCAACAAAGAAACAAGGGCTTTGAATGACACACTGGATCAGATGGAATTCACAGATATATTCAGAGCATTCCATCCTAATGCAAGAGAATACACATTCTTCTCTAGTGCCCATGGAACATTCTCCAGAATAGATCACATCATGGGTCACAAATCAGGTCTCCACCAGTGCCAAAAGACTGGGATCATTCCCTGCATATTTTTGGGCCACAATGCCTTGAAACTTCAACTTAATCACAAGAGGAAATTTGGAAAGAACTCAAATACGTGGCAGTTAAAGCATCCTACTAAAGAATGAATGGGTCAACCAGGCAATTAAAGAATTTTAAAAATTAATGGAAACAAATGAAAATGAAAACATAACTGTTCAAAATCTTTGGGATGCAGCAAAGGCAGTGCTAAGAGGGAAATACAAGCCTTTCTCAAGAAACAAGAAAGGCCTCAAATACATAACCTAACCTTATACCTAAAGGAGCTGGAGAAGAACAGCAAATAAAGGCTAAACCGAGCAGAAGGGAATTAATGAAAATTAAAGCAGCAATCAGTGAAACAGGAACCAAAAGAACAGGAGAACAGATCAACGAAACTAGGAGGTGGTTCTTTGAAAGAATTAATAAGATCAATAAACCCCCGGGCAGACTTATCAAAAAGAGAAAGAACCCAAATAAATAAAATCATGAATGAAAGAGGAGAGATCACAACCAACACTAAAGAAATACAAATATTATAAGAGATTATAATCAATTATATGACAACAAATTAGACAATCTGGAAGAAATGGATACATTCCTAGAGATGTATAAACTACCAAAACTGAAACTGGAAGAAAGAGAAAACCTAAACAGACCCATGACCAGCAAGGAAACTGAAGAGGAATCAAAAATCTCGCAACAAACAAGAGCCCAGGGCCAGATGGCTTCCTAGGGGAATCCTACCAAACATTTAAGAAAAATTAATATCTATTCCTCTGAAGCTGTTTCAAAAGAATAGAAATGGAAGGAAACTTCCAAACTCTTTCTATGAGGCCAGCATTACCTTGATCCCAAAGCCAGACAGAGACCCCACCAAATAAGGAGAATTACAAACCAATATCCCTGATGAACAAGGAATTCTCAACAAGATACCAGCCAATAGGATCCAACACTACATTAAAAGGATTATTCACCATGACCAAGTGGGATTTATTCCTGGGCTGCAAGGGTGGTTCAACATCTGCAAATCAATGTGATACAATACATTAATAAAAGAAAGAACAAGAACCATATGATACTCTCAAGAGATGCAGAAAAAGCATTTGACAAAGTACAGCATCCATTCTTGATTAAAACTCTTCACAGTGTAGGGACAGAGGGAACATACCTCAAGATCATAAAAGCCATATACAAAATGCCCACAGCAAATATCACACTCAATGGGGAAATATTGAGAGTTCTTCTCCTAAGGTCAGGAACATGACAGGAATGTCCACTATCACCACTGTTATTCAACACAGTATTAGAAGTCCTAGCCTCACAAAGAAACACATTGACAATAATAGTACGGGACTTTACCACCCCCCTCACTGAAATGGATAGATCATCTAAGCAAAAGATCAAGACGGAAATAAAGGCTTTAGATAAAACACTGGACCAGAGGAACTTCCCAGATATATTCAGAACATTCCATTCCAAAGCAACAGGATACACATTCTTCTCTAGTGCCCATGGAACATTCTCCAGAATAAATCACATCCTGGGTCACAAATCAAGTTTCAACTGGTACCAAAAGATTGGGATCATTCCTGCATATTTTCGGACCACAATGCTTTGAAACTAGAACTCAATCACAAGAGGAAAGTCACAAAGAACTCAAATACATGGAGGCTAAAGAGCACCCTATTAAAGAATGAATGGGTCAACCAGGAAATTAAAGAAGAATTAAAAAAACTCATGGAAACAAATGAAAATGAAAACACACTGTTCAAAATCTTTGGGATGCAGCAAAGGCGGTCCTAAGAGGAACGTATATAATCAAGCCTTTCTCAAGAAACAAGAAAGGTCTCAAATACACAACTTAACACTACAGCTAAAGGAGCTGGAGAAAGAACAGCAAATAAAGCCTAAACCCAGCAGGAGAAGAGCAATAATAGAGATTAGACCAGAAATCAATGGACTAGAAACCAAAAGAACAGAACAGATCAATGAAACTAGGAGCTGGTTCTTTGAAAGAATTAACAAGATTGATAAACCCCTGGCCAGACTTATCAAAAAGAAAAGAGAAAGAACCCAAATAAATAAAATCATGAATGAAAGAGGAAAGATCACAATCAACACCAAAGAAATACAGTTAAAAGAATATATTATAAGCAACTATATGCCTGCAAATTAGATAATCTGGAAGAAATGGATACATTCCTAGAGATGTATAAACTAACAAAACCGAACCAGGAAGAAATAGAAAATCTGAACAGACCCATAACCACTAAGGAAATTGAAGCAGTAACGAAAAATCTCCCAACAAACAAGAACCCAGGGCCAAATGTCTTCCAAGGGGAATTCTACCAAACATTTAAAGGAGAATTAATACGTGTTCTTCTGAAACTGTTCCAAAAAATAGAAATGGAAGGAAAACTTCCAAACTCATTTTATGAGGCCAGCATTACTTTGATCCCAAAACGAGAGAAAGACCCCATCAAAAAGGAGAACTACAGACCAATATCCCTGATGAACATGGATGCAAAAATTCTCACCAAAATACTAGCCAACAGGATCCAACAGTACATTAAAAGGATTATTCACCACGACGAAGTGGGATTTATCCCTGGGCTGCAAGGTTGGTTCAACATCCGCAAATCAATCAATGTGATACAATACACTAATAAAAGAAAGGATAAGAACCATATGATCCTCTCAATAGATGCAGAAAAAGCATTTGACAAAGTACAGCATCCATTCTTCTCTTCACAGTGTAGGGATAGAGGGTACACACCTCAATATCATAAAAGCCATCTATGAAAAACACAAAGCAAATATCATTCTCAATGGGGAAACACTGAGAGCTTTTCCCCTAAGGTCAGGAACACGGCAGGGATGTCCACTATCACCACTGCTATTCAACATGGTACTAGAAGTCCTAGCCACAGCAATCAGACAACAAAAAGAAATAAAAGGCATCTGAATCAGCAAAGAAGTTAAACTCTCACTTTTTGCAGATGGTATGATACTTTATGTGGAAAACCCCAAAGACTCCACCCCGAAATTGCTAGAACTCATACAGGAATTCAGTAAAGTGGCAGGATATAAAATCAATGCACAGAAATCAGTGGCATTCCTATACACCAACAACAAGACAGAAGAAAGAGAAATTAAGGAGTCGATCCCATTTACAATTGCACCCAAAACCATAAGATACCTAGGAATAAATATAACCAAAGAGGCAAAGAATCTGTACTCAGAAAACTATAGAATACTCATGAAAGAAATTGAGGAAGACACAAAGAAGTGGAAAAACGTTCCATGCTCATGGATTGGTAAGAACAAATATTGTGAAAACGTCTATGCTACCTAGAGCAATCTACACATGTAAAGCAATCCCGACCAAAATACCATCAACTTTTTTCAAAGAAATGGAACAAATAATCCTAAAATTTGTATGGAACCAGAAAAGACCCCAAATAGCCAAAGGAATGTTGAAAAAGAAAACCAAAGCTGGTGACATCACAATTCTGGACTTCAAGTTCTATTACAAAGCTGTAATCATCAAGACAGTATGGTCCTGGCAAAAAAGCAGACACACAGATCAATGGAACAGAATAGAGAGCCCAGAAATGGACCCTCAACTCTATGGTCAACTCATCTTTGACAAAGCAGGAAAGAATAACCAGTGGAAAAAAGACAATCTCTTCAACAAATGGTGTTGGGAAAATAGGACAGCCACATGCAGAAGAATGAAACTGGACCAGGTTTTTACACCACCCACAAAAATAAATTCACAATGGAAGAAAGACCTAAATGTGAGACAGGAATCCATCAGATTCCTAGAGAACACAGGCAGCAACCTCTGTGACCTTGGCTGCAGCAAATTCCTGCTAGACAGGTCTCCAAAGGCAAGGGAAACAAAGGTAAAAATGAAAACTGGGACTTCATCAAGATAAAAAGCTTTTGCATAGCAAAGGAAACAAAACCAAAAGACAACAGACAGAATGGAAAAGATATTTGCAAATTTCTTATCAGATAAAGGGCTAGTATCCAAAACCCATAAAGAACTTATTAAATTCAACACCCGAAGAACAAATAATCCAATCAAGAAATGGGGAGTACAGACATTTCTCCAAAGAAGACATCAAAATGGCCAATAGACACATGAAAAAGTGTTCAACGTCACTTGGCATCAGAGAAATACAAATCGAAACCACAATGAGGTACCACCTCACACTGGGCAGAATGGCTATAGGTCAGGAAATGACAGATGTTGGCAAAGATGCGGAGAAAGAGGAACTCTCCTACACTGTTGGTGGGAATGCAAACTGGTGCAGCCACTCTGGAAAACAGTATGGAGGTTCCTCAAGAAATTGAAAATGGAGGTACTTACAACCCAGCAATTACACTACTAGGTACTGGGGTAACCCAAAGATAGAAATGTAGTGATCCAAAGGGGCACCTGCACCCCAATGTTTATAGCAGCAATGTCTACCATAGCCAAACTATGGAAAGAACCCAGATGTCCATCAACTGATGGATGGAACTAATGATGTACTGTATGGTGACTAACCTAACATAATAAAAAAAAATTAATTAATTAAAAAAAAACCCCAAAACACTGATGAATGGAGAAAGACGATGTGGTATATATAGAGAATGGAATACTACTCAGCCATCAAAAAAAAAAATCTTGCCATTTGCAATGATATGGATGGAACTAGAGGGTATTATGCTAAGCAAAATAAGTCAGTCAGGGAAAGACAAATACCATATGATTTCACTCATATGTGGATATTAAGAAACAAGGCAGATGAACATAGGGGAAGGGAAGGAAAAATAAAATAAGATAAAAACAGAGAGGGAAACAAACCATAAGAGACTCTTAACTACAGGGAACAAACTGAGGGTTGTTGGAGGGGAGGTTAGTGGGGGGATGATGTAACTGGGTGATGGGCAATTAAGGAAGGCATGTGATGTAATGAGCACTGTGTATTATATAACACTGATGGATCTCTGAACTCTACCTTTGAAACTAATACTACACTATATGTTAATTAACTGAATTTAAATTTAAAAATAAAATAAAAAAATAAACTGTATTTTTGGTGTTAAAACATATGAAAGCCTATATTGATGACAACAATAACAAAAAAGAGAGATAAGGAAATCAGTATATTTTCTGTTAATACTGATAGACACCTAACATCTGATACAGCAGTAACAGATGGATTCTGGAAATATAGTTGACCCTTGAATAATGCAGGGGTTACTGGCACTGAACCCTGTGTGGTCAAAAATCCATGAATAAATCTGACTCCCTAAAACTTTAGCTATTAATAGCCTATCGTTGACCAGAAGCCTTACCAATAATATACACAGTCAATTAATACATATTGTATTCTTACAGTAAGCTAGAGAAAATATTTTTAAGAAAATTATTCAGAAGAGAATATATAGTACTATACTGTATTTACTGAAATAAAGTGTAAATAAGTGGGCCCATGCAGTTCAAACCTTTATTATTCAAGGGTCAATGTACTTAGGATTATAAGCAAACATCTTCCACAATTTTATAACCCCATTTTTCAGAACAAAATAATTTTTAATTCCTTTAAATACTGATACATACATATTTACTCTGGCTGTTAAGTCTTCTTCAGGAAGGTCTAATTTATCCTCCTCCATATTGCTAACTTTTACTTGTTTCACTACTTCCAAAAGCAATGAATCACTGGAAGGCTGTGAGTGTTGGACGCCTGTTTAAATAAATACAAAATATCTATTAAACACGGTAAAAAAAAATAACCTCATTACAGTCCTTCTGTAATTTCTGACTGTTAATTACATCATCATCATAATGTGTATTTTAAGTAAAGGAGAAGGATAGGGGAATTGGGTGAAGGGAGTCAAAAGGTATAAACTTCCAGTTGTAAGATAATTAAGTATTGGGGATGTAATGTGCATGATGACTAGTTAACAATGCTATATGGCATATTTGAAAGTTGCTAAGAGAGTAGATCCTAAAAGTTCTCATCATAAGGGAAAAAAAAATTTTGTAACTTTATGATGTGATGGTTAACTGTACATTACTGTAATCATTTTATAATATGTGCATATCTCAGGTCATTATGCTCTACACCTTATACAGTACTGTATGTCAATTATATCTTAATAAAACTGGAAAAAACTAAGAAGGACATAAAGTTGTCTAAGATAAAAAAACAATTTACAGGGCCCCTGAGTGACTAAGTTGGTTTTGCATCTGACTCTTGGTTTCAGCTCAGGTGGAGTTGTGGGATTGAGCACTATGTGGGGCTCTGTGCTCAGAGTGGAGTGTGCTTGGGATTCTCTCTCTCTCCCTCTGCTCTTCACTACAGAATAGTTTTTATACATGATTTAAAATAATCTAGGTTGTTTGTGATCTTAAAAACTATTACATGTATAATAAAAGGAATAAATGTTTTAAAAATACGTTATCTATTTTAATGATGGTATTATTTATATTTAAAAATGGGCCATGTAATCTCTTTAATCTAATTTCATTCTAAAGCATGCCAAAAAGTTACAGAAAGAATTATCCTCACTGTATTAATTTAATAGAACTATTTTGACTTTGTATTTGTACTAAGGAAATATTAAGAAAGAAGATGACAAATTATCTTTAATTGGAAGAGAATACATAACCCAAGAGCTGAAGTTTCTTTTTTTCTGGAGCACATGAAATTTAGTAAGTAATTCTGGATACAAATATACACAATAAATGTAATGCATTTTATAAACTATACATTTTGTAAGAAGGCAGGGCTAGTGTAATGGGAAGAACAAAGGCTGTGAAGTGGTAAACTTATACTCAAATTCTGTTCTGCCATTTATTAACCAGGTGACTCCTCTGAATCTGTTTACTTAACTGTGAAAGGAGATACATCACATCACAGTAAGTATAAAATAAATGGCAGCTATCATTATTATATACATTCACCTCTCAATTACCTGAGTGACATAAGAATAGTAATAAAAATAACTGTATAATTTATAGGTAGGACTGGGAAAAATTTATGTATGTAACTATGAATAAAGATATTTCAGTTGTGGGAAATAAAAATAATTCAAACCAAGTAACAGAACCTTATAGGGGTACCTGGGTGGCTATTTCAGTTAAATGTCTGACTCTTGGTTTCAGGTCAGGTCATGATCTCAGGGTTGTGAGGTCAAGCCCTGAGTCAGGCTCTGTGCTGGGTGTGAAGCCTGGTTAAGATTCTCTCTCTTCCTCTGCCCCTCCATCTCTCCCTCTTTAATAAAAAAGAAGAAAACAAAAAAACCCGAAGTAACAAAACATTATAAAGATGACAAATCCTTCCTTAGTTCCTCAACTGGTATCACTGCTCAGACATAAAAAAATGAATCAACGTAATGTATAGTTGCATTTTTCTATGTAAATCTGCTTTGATCACACCTTTGTCTATACCTAAGAAGTACTGGCTCACACTTTTCCTAGAACAAGTAACTATTTTTTTTTTAAAGATTTTATTTATTTATTTGACAGAGAGAGAGACACAGTGAGAGAGGGAACACAAGCAGGGGGAGTGGGAGAGGCAGAAGCAGGCTTCCTGTGGAGCAGGGAGCCCGATGCGGGGCTCGATCCCAGGACCCTGGGATCATGACCTGAGCCAAAGGCAGGCGCTTAACAACTGAGCCACCCAGGCGCCCCTAAACCCAAATATTTTTAATGATATATTTAAGAATACACTTTTTGACTATTTAAATTCCATAATTTGTAAGTGGTTGTGTTCCAAAAGATACTTCACAAATCACTTGTTTAATTCACAATGAATTTCCCATCAAAAATGTTACAGATAATGGTTAACTTTGTAATTTAGCCCACAATGTAAAAACTATTCTGTACATTTGCAATGGGATGCTTGCAAAGCAGTACTGGGGTATGTGAAACAAAACAAAATAAGAAAATATTTTTAAAATACCATGAATTCTGGCAGCTGATGAAAATACAGACAAAAATAAAGACCTGATATCTTTTACTCTTTGTTCAACGGAAGTTCTTAACTAGCTATACAATGAATTTATTCTAATACAGTATTCAAAATAAAATAATTTTACTACAAATAAAATAAAAGCACTAGCGTCTTCATGAGTTTTGAAGTTATAATTTGGCACGAATTTAAGTCATGCAGGAATAATTTTCTACTTATTTTTGTCTGTAAGTATTCTTAGGTAGGTAGAATATTTTACAGCTAATTCTGAAGTATACTTCAGGGAAACTTAAAGAGCTTTAGAAATTGATGCCACTGGTTTTGTACTATTTCCAATTTCACTTTAAAATGTATGAATTTTTGTTTCTTCTGTACTATCTTACTGTCACTATTATACTTGGGGTATATTTGAAAACTAGGTAAGGAGAAAAACTGAGAGATGAAAAAACGGAAGAACACAAGTTTTCCTAGACTTAATTAAAACCAAGAGGAAGAGACATAAAATTATATCTGTGTACCTGTATAAAGGGGTGAGGAGAGGAAGAGGAACAGGAAATTTCCTGGGGGGATTTCTTGGCAAAAAAGAAGAAAAAATAGGGGACACTATTCTTTAAGTATTATTAAATTCAAGTCATTCACCAAAGATATTTGCTGAGTGATAAGCACAGTCAAATTTCAAGGAGTAAATACATAGAGGGAGAACAAGTTATATGCAAGTGACTTCCTATATTAAGATACTCTTAAAGTTAGTTTCTTTCATGGGTAGGGCCATTATTTTGCATTAAGGGAAATGAGTTACTGTGTTGGATTTATTTTAGGATGTAAGACTGTAAATGGCAGCCATCACAGATAGTAGCACTCTTGATTAATTTATGGCATCTGTATTGGCCAATATATTAATGCAACTTTAAAAAGATTTAAAAATGGGTACTTGAATTTCATCTAAAACTTAGTCACTGAACACAAGGTGGTTATGATAAAGCAATTTAGTATACACATGACTGTCAATGACTCAACAATCAATATTTTGGGTATTTCACAGACCTGTCTTCAAAAAGGGAGATATGCACTCAGATGGTTAGAAAGGCAAGGTTTCCTAAAGAGCTGTAGAGACTCTTTAAAATCTGTTTTGAAATACTGCTAAGCTATGTGTTTTTGCGCTTTTCTCTAGAAAAAGGCATTAACCCATCTAAGATACTAAGAATCTAAAAAGAACAGGTTATAAAAGAAAGATCTAAAGGATTGCTAAGAATTCTAAATATATCTAACATTAGCCTCAGTCTTGGTAAGCAGAAGACTAAGGGAAAAGAACCACTGTTTCAATGTACCATAATGGATACAAGAGACAGTGCACTGCACACAAACTACAGTATAATTTTATGAATGTAATTATGTTTTTCTTTGAAAAATTACAATTAATTGATATAGGAAGTCATCTTAGATTTAGACCAAAGGTAACAGAATTTAACATATACAACCATTTAAATATCAACTAATTTCTGTACAAAAGAGCTTTGTAAACAGTATCTTAACATTTTGAAAACGAAATAAAGTGTCACCCTTCCTTCATGAGTAAGCAATTTTGAAACAATTAATAAAAACAATAACCAACCCACCAATACCCTATCTTCAACAAATAATTAAACAGGCATCGGAACTCACCTAGATTATCTCTCAAAGCACTAGCGTCTTCATGAGTTTTGAAGTTATAATTTGGCACCAATTTAAGTCTCATGCGGGAATAATTTTCTACGTTAGCTAGTTTCCAGTGAATTGGATTTTGTTTCCTATGAATTTTCATAAGTAAACAAGTAAAATTACTTAGCTTGAAGTTACAAAGATTGGTTGAATGAAATAGAGTAAGAAAGTATCAAGAATTTTACATTTGTTTAGCACCATTTTATAAAAACAGTCACATTCATCATGTCACTCGACCCAAACAACCCTGAAAGAAAACCAGTGTGGATATGCATAGCTGCAGTTTATACATGAAGAAACCTAAGACAGGCTAAATTATTTGCCTGAGATGCCAAGGTGTTTACAGGTATTAGAAATAAGAATTGAACATAAATCTTCACACTTACAGCTGATATCTTTTACTCTTTAACTGTTAAATGGAAGTTCTTAATTAGCTATACAATCAATTTATTCTAATACAGTGTTCAAAATAAAATAATTTTACTACAAATAAAGAGAATATAATTGATCTAAACATAAGAGCTAAAACTCTTAGAAGAAAAGACAGGAGTAAGTCTTTGTGAACTTGGATTTGGGAATAGTTTCTTAGATATTATACCAAAAACATAAACAACAAGAGAAAAAAAGAGGTAAATTGGACTTTAAAATTAAAAAATTTTTGTATACCAAAGGCAATTATCAAGAAAGTGAAAAGACAATCTACATATTTACAAATCATATATCTGATAAGGGTCTATTACTGAGAAAAATAACTTACAACTCAACCACAAAATATCAAACAATCTAATTTAAAAGTGAGCAAAGAACTTGAATAGACATTTCTTCAAAAAAAGATATACAAATGGCCAACAAGTACATGAAAAGATACTCAACATGACTCGTCATTAGGAAATACAAACCAAAACCATAAGATACCACTTCACATCCACTAGGATGGTCATAATAAAAAAACTGGAAAAATTTTACAAGTACCGGTAAGGTTGTGGAGAAACTAGAACCTGCAAACAATGCTAATGAGAATGTTAAATGGTGCAGTTGCTGTGGAAAACTGGCAATTCCTCAGTAAGTTAGACACTGGATTATCACATGACCTAGCAATTTTGCTTGTAGGTATATACTTAAAAGAATTAAAAATCAGATGTTGAGGGGCGCCTGGGTGGCTCAGTCGGTTAAGTGTCTGCCTTTGGCTCAGGTCATGATCCTGGAGTCGAGGCCCCGCATCAGGCTCCCTGCTCAGGGTAGAGCCTGCCCTTCCCTTTGCCCTTCACCTCATTCATGCTCTCTCTCTCAAATAAACAAAATCTTAAAAAAAAGAATTGAAAATACATGTTGAAACAAACACTTGTTCACAAATGTTCATAGCAGTACTATTTACAATAGCCATAAAAAAAAAACAACCCAAATGTCTATCATCTGATGAATGAATAGACAAAATGTGGTATATCCACACAATGGAATATTATGTGGCCTTTAAAAAAGAAGTACTGATACATGCCACAATATAATGAAAACATAATGCTAAGTGAAAGGGTTAAGGTCACATATTGTATGAATCCATTTATATAAATATCAAGAATAGGCAAATTCATAGAGACAGAAAATGGATTGGTGGTTGCCAGGAGCTGGGTAAAGGAATAGAGAATGACTGCCAAATGGGTCCAGGGTTTCTTTTTGCAGTAATGAAAATGTTCTGAAGGTGGACAGTGGTAATGATTGCACATTATGAATGTACTTAATGTCACTAAATTGTATATTTTTAAATGGTAAAATGGTAAAGTTTATATTATGTGTATTTTACCACAATAAAAGGGGTGTAATATATATGCTATATATTACATTATTATATATATATTATAATTCATCAAAACATATGTGATTTAGGATCAAGTAAATAAACTGTAAAATACTGAAACACATAACATCTCTAACTCTAGCTCAAAGAGGCAGTATCAGGAAGACAGATTCAAGACCGAATTCTACTTTAGAAACCAATATTGCACTGCATGTTCACTAACTAAAATTTAAATAAAAATAAATTAAAAAAAGACTTAATTCGGGCGCCTGGGTGGCTCAGTTGGTTAAGCGACTGCCTTCGGCTCAGGTCATGATCCTGGAGTCCCGGGATCGAGTCCCGCATCGGGCTCCCTCCTCGGTGGGGAGTCTGCTTCTCCCTCTGACCCTCTTCCCTCTCGTGCTCTCTATCTCTCATTCTCTCTCTCTCAAATAAATAAATAAAATCTTTAAAAAAAAAAAAAAAAAAGACTTAATTCTACATCACATGGTAAAAGGAAGGGAAACAACTCCATGGTGAAAAACATATATACAAAGCTCTAAACATCCCAGACCTGTAATTCACAAAAAGACAACCAAATTAATTAAAAGCTATTTTTTTATAAGTTGAATGTTTTAAAAATTGGATTGGAGAGGTCACTGGCTCAAAAAGTTCTAGGCAAGAGTTCTAAAGAAGAAAGGGTATTTAATAAATAATATCCTCCTACCTTTCAGCCCAAGGTCCCCTTTCAGATGTAAGATAGAGCTGTACTGCCTTCCAGCGTCTCAGAGTGATTAACTGTTGATTGCTAAGTTGTTTAAGTGTATTATTATACCTCAGGTTCTCTTGGCGGGCTTTTCTATTAAATGGTTCCACAAAAAACTCCTGAAACAGCAATAAATAATAGCACTGAATCATATATTTAATTTTAAAAATCTGACCCAATAAAATCATGCAAAAAAGGAAAGAAGCTGGTAACCAACAGTATTTTCTTGTTCTATTAGAATAAGTTCCTTTAATGAAGCATATGATTCTAATTATAACCTATCTGTATTTTGTAAAACTTAAAAAATTAAACAATAAACATGTGAAGAACTTCAAAAATGTAATGTACCTCAAAACAGGATTTTGAAACTCAGAATTATTAACCTCATACAGTCAAATAAAATGATCTTCCTTTGGGATCCTTTGGTGTTTAAGGCAATGAGACTCAAGCTTAAATAAAGTAGAAGAAAGAGTAACCACATCCATACTACTACTGGGGACCTGGAAGGCAATGCCAAAGACAAAAGAAATCTACAGGGGCAAATCTCTCACAACGAAAAATTTCATCATTTGGACTGCTGCTCTCTGAATAACATCCTAGTTATTAGCAAATTAATTCACATACTTTTCCAGTTTTCAGGATAAAATAGACCCCGATAATAGGTTCTATCAAGATATAACTTTGGGGCGCCTGGGTGGCTCAGTTGGTTAAGCGACTGCCTTTGGCTCAGGTCATGATCCTGGAGTCCCGGGATCGAGTCCCGCATCGGGCTCCCTGCTCAGCGGGGAGTCTGCTTCTCCCTCTGACCCTCTCCCCTCTCATGCTCTCTCTCTCTATCTCATTCTCTCTCTCAAATAAATAAATAAAATCTAAAAAAAAAAAGATATAACTTTAAGCCCTGAAATTAAAATTTTACAGCTTTGAAAAAGACAAGTGGTAAGACTGACTTATCTCACACTGATATTCATCTACCAGGAACTAAATTAACAGTATTAATTTGTTTCAAAAAATCAATACCAAATGACATCGAAAACAGTTAAAGACATCTTTTAGAGAGGTAGTACAAAAGACCGTGGTTAAGAATATAACATAATTATGGGGGCACCTGAGGGTCTCAACTGGTTAAGTGCCTGCCTTCGGCTCAGGTCATGATCTTGATCTTGGGGTCCTGGGATCAGCCCTACCCTGGGCTCAGCGGGGAGCCTGCGTCTCCCTTTCCTTCTGCCCCCTACACCCAGCTTGGTGCCTCTCTCTTGCAAATAAATAAATAAAATCTTAAAAAAAAAAAGAATATAATTCTGGAGTTAGGCCTGGGTACAAAGCTACTTAATTCTCTGAGGCCTAGTATCCTCATCTGTAAGATGAAGTTGACAATAACTGTCATCAAAAAAGATTAAGATTTAAAGTGCTTTATACAGTGCCAGAAAAGTAGTGAGCTCTCAGTAAAATGTAGCTGTTATTATTATAATTATTACTAGAACTTTGGGAAATCAATGATTTGGGATTATCAAATGTTTAACACAGATCATTGCTAAGAAAACTGAAGAAGTCATGACAGCTCCATAATAATTAAACATAAATTTCATGGTTGGCGAAGCTCAAGCAAGAATATTTTAAGGTTAGATTTCTGTAGAAAAGCTAAGAGTGAAGTTATAGAGAAAGTGTTGATTGGGATAGAAATTGACAGAACTATGAGGGCAATATAAGTTTTTGTTTTTTTTTTAAGATTTTATTTGTCAGAGAGCGAGCGAGCGAGAGAGCGTGAGTGAGCACAAGCAGGGGGAGCAGGAGGCTCCCCATTGAGCACGGAGCTGAAGCAGGACTTGGTCCCAGGATCCTAGAATCATGACCTGAGCCGAAGGCAGATGCTTAACTGACTGAGTCACCCAGGCGCCCCCACAGTACATTTTAAGAAAAGGAGTAGCAAATGAAAACTACCATTTTGGTTTAACCAAATATATACATAAAAGTCAGGAAAGATATATATCAAAATGTTAACAGTGGTAGATTACAAAGGTTTCTTTTTATACCATTTTATGGAATAAATGTATTTTTATTTGGTCATCTTTGTTTTGTTTTTAGATCCTGTACATATTTTGTTAGATTGATATCTGAGTATTTTATTTTTAGAGTTATTGTAAACAATGCTTTTTCAAAATGTCAGTTTCCAATTGTTCGTTGTTAGTATATAGAAATATGATTAAATTTTGTGTATTGATCGTGTCCTGCAATGTTGCTACACTCATTAAACACAAGAGATTTTTGGTAAATTCATTAGGATTATCTATATAATCATATTATCTGCAAATAGTTTTATTCCTTCCTTCCCAAGGTAAATGACTTTTATTTCTTTTTCTATTCTTTTTTTTTTTTTTTTAAGATCTATTTATTGGAGAGAGAGAAAGCATGGTGCAAGCAGGGGGAGGGGCAGAAGGAGAGGGAGAGGAAAATCTCAAGCGGACTCTGTGCTGAGCCTTTGACATTGGTCTCAATCCTACGACCCTGAGATCACAACCTGAGCAAAAACCAAGAGTCAGACACTAACAGACTAAGCCCCCTGGAGCCCCTCTTTTTCTATTCTTAATGATTTGCTAGGACTTAGAGTATAACAGGGACTAGAGGACTGGTGAGAGTAGACATTCTCACCTAGTTCTCTTCTTACAAGAAAAGCACTCAGTTTTCCATCTTTTTCCTCCTAAAGATTTATTTATTTATTTATTTGAGAGAGAGAGCAAGAGCGCAGGGGGTGGGAAGAGCAGAGGGAGAGAGAATCTTAAGCAGACTCCGTGCTGAGCCTGACGTGGGGCTTGATCCCACGACCCTGAGATCATGACCTGAGTGGAAACCAAGAGTGAGATGCTTAACTGACTGTAGCACCCAGGTGCCCCCAGTTTTCCATCTTTAAATATGAAGGTGGCTATAGGATTTTTGTAGAGATTCTATTTCTATTTCTAGTTTGCTGAGAGCTTTGATCATAAAATGGACACTGAATTTTGTCAAATGCTTTTTCTACATCTATGGATATGATCATTTAGTTTCATTTTACTAAATATGAATTTGGTCCACTATCATTATATTGATTAATTACCAAATGTTGAAGCAATCTTGCATTCCCAAGATAAACTACCTGGTGTAATGTATTATTTTTTTATATATTGCTGGATCTGGTTTGCATCTATGTTCCTAAGAAATATTGTAGTTTTCTTGTGCTACTTTTGTGATTTTTAACCAGTAAAATTAATATACAGTGTTACAGGAGTTTCAGATGTATTCTTGTACTATTTTTGTATGGTTTCAATAAGAGGATAGTATTGCCTTCATATAATGAGTTGGGAAGTGATTCCACTTTTCTGTTTTCTGAAGAGATTATGAGGAATTGGTGTTGTTTCTCCATTAAATGTTCAACAGAATTCACCAGTGAAACCACTTTGGCCTGGAGTTTTCCCTTTTAGAAGGTATATATGTATATACATATGTATGTATGTATTTATTTTAAAGATTTTATTTATTTATTGGAGAGGGAGAGAAAGCACGAGAGGGAGAGGCAGACTCCTGCTGAGCAGGAAGCCCGATGTGGGGCTCAATCCCAGGACCCTGGGATCATGGACCTGAGCTGAAGGCAGACGCTTAACTGACTGAGCCACCTACGCACCCTGGAAGGTATAAATTCAATTTCTTTAATAGATAAGACTATCCAGGCTATCAATTTATTATTGAATTAGTTTTGGAAATTTATCCATTTAAGTCATCTTATTTATAAATGTTAATAGATTGGTTTGTGGCAGTCTCTTATTATCATGTTGATATCTGTGGAGTCAGTGGTGATATCCCCGTCATTCCTGGTAATGGCAATTTTTCACTTTCTTTTTTTGCTTTGTCAATCTGACTAGAAGTTTACACATTTTATTGACATTTTCAAAAATATTTATTTTAATATTTATTTGAGAGAGAGAGAGAGAGAGAGAATGGGGGAGGGACAGAGGGAGAGGGAGAGAGTCTCAAGTAGACTCCATACTGAGCTCAGAGCCTAATGCGGGGCTCAACTTTACAACCCCTGAGATCACAACCTGAGCTGAAACCAAGAGTTTTCGATGCTTAACCAACTGTGCCACCCAGGTACCCCAATTTTATTGACATTTTAAAGAACTAGATTTTAGTTTTATTAATTTTCTCTATTGTTCTTCCTGCTTTCAATTTCATTGATTTCTGCTCTTTTGTTAGTTTCTTATTTGAAAACTAGTTTAGATTAGTTTTCTTTCTATAGTTTAAGGTAGAGACTTAAATTATTAATTTGATGTCTTTCTTCTTTTCTAAAGCAAGTATTTAGTTGTTAACAGTGGTGTTATAAGTGCTATAAATATTCTATTTATATAAATAAAGTGCTATAAATATTCTCTAAGCACTGATCTACACCCAGCCTCCTTAGAGATATGTACTATCAGCTTAACAGACTTTTTACATATCAACTATGCATAGAACATTTTGACATTAACTTTTTAATTGTTACTGATCAGTCTTTTTCTTTCACTTCTGAAATAATTTTAAGATTTTATTTATATATCAGAGAGAGAGATCACAAGCAGGGGGGAGTGGCAGAGGGAGAAGCAGACTCCCTGCTGAGCAGGAAACCTGATACAGGACTTGATCCCAGGACCCTGGGATCATGACTAGGGCAGAAGGCAGATGCTTAACTGACCAAGCTGTCCAGGTACCCTCAATTCTGAAATAATTTTCAAACAACAGGAAATACCATTTGTATTCTGAGTTCAGACTTGTTTTTACTCTTATTTGAATATTAAAAGCTTGAAATCAACATAAAAAAACTAGATACTAAAAACATTTAATAATTTTTACCTGAAACTTAAGCTTGCTTTCTCCTCCTTCCCGGTCTCGTTTATGCATATTCACCATTAAGGCTTCATAACAATTCTTCCAATAAAGTGCCATGTCCTCATGACCCTCATAAAATGTATGGGTTTCATACTGCTTCATGTAAGGCACGATCTTATAAATATATACATATACATACAGAAAATTTAACATAGACTTCTATAAAAATGACAACTTAGAAAAATTTCACTCAAAATAGATAAAACTTACATATTTTTCGATGTAAACTTGCCATTCATTTGAACTGCAATATTCTTGAAAATCTTCAAAAAATGAAGAGCTACCATTGGTAAAAGGTAAAGAAGGCAGGTGCAAGTTCATGAAGAGAAGCTCATAGATTTTGGAAACCAGGGTACGGACCAGGGGAATCAGAAATGAGTAGATTTCAGTCTGTTCCTTAATTGACTGACTTAGAACATGTTCCAGCTTCCCTAAAATGTAACATGCTTCATTCTGATTTTCAATCACTTTGGTTTGAAGAAGGGTGTTTAGTTTAGCTGATGCCATTGCACAAACCTGAGGAAACAGTATAGGTGAGAACAGAATAAAGCAGACATTTAGCAAAAGTTCTCTGGCTCTTCCTGAAGTTTTTTGTTTTTTTGTTTTTTTAAATCAATTATAAAAGCAGAATATACAGAAAAGGAGGAGTGGATAATTAATCACCCCAACATCCTTCTTATAGTCTGCAAGGATAAGGGAATGATTCCATCTCTAGTTCCAACAAGTCCTAAAAGATGTAAGCCAAACATATATTCAACCACTTTCCACAGTGAGTGGTTCAGGTAACTAATCTTTCAGTCAACTCATGTTGCTGCTTTTGTCACAGATTCATTTGGGGATGGCCTTATCAGTTCAAGTTCAGAATTTTACTATTAACTGTCAAGAACTGTGAAGGGTCTCAGATTTTGCCTTACCTCCAAGATAATAAGTGAGCCTGCCACAGTTTCAGAGATGCTGGCAGAAAACATGAGACTCCTGGTTCAGAGCCAAAGACCTATAGCAATCCCAACAGCCAGAATATCAGTATTTGCCCTGGTACCCTGAACTGCTATTCCCATGGGCAGAGATAACAGGACTAGATGATGCATGCACACCCAGTGGCTGCAGTATAGGGGAGGAACCCCAAGCATAAGGAACCTAAATCTTCTATGCCAGCTGTAAGTTAGCCTGAACTTTGCCTTGGAGACACTATCTTTATTATACTAGACAGTAAACAAACCTGCCTTTTGCTCTGAAGGGAGACAGAATCTCTGTCTTCCAAAGTTGTGCACAATACCTGCATCCTCAAGAAGATAGTTCATAACAAAGACATCTAGTGTCTCTATTTATAAGATATGCAGAAACATAAGAGATCCATGAAGAACTGTCTACCAACAGTGACAGTAAGAAGAGGCACTCTCTCTCTTTTTTAAAGATTCTATTTATTTGTTTGAGAGAGAGAGCATGAGCAGGGGAGAGGGACAGAGGAAGAGGGAGAAGCAGACTCCCCACTGAGCAGGGGCTCCATTCCAGGACTCTGAGATCATGACCTGAGCCAAAGGCAGATGCATAACCAACTGAGCCACCCAGGTACCCCAGAAGCACTCTCTTTATCTGATATAAATGAGGAAGCATGTAGCACCAACTGCTATTGGCAGCATTTTGTGACAAAGGCAGCCAGCTTAAGACAAGCTGACACGAGGGAAAGGAGTGCTGTGAAAATAGCAAATAAATGGAACTGAAGCCTTGATTAAATCATGCCTTAAACTGAACTACAGAATTTTCTATTATCTGAGTCAATAAATCTCCTAAACTCAGTCAATTTGGGTTGATGCTTCTGTTATCTGGAATCAAAGCATTATGATACATAAAGGATAGGTACAAGGGAGACTGAGTCCTTGACAGAAATGTCGCTAT
Organism: Callorhinus ursinus; assembly: GCF_003265705.2. Classification (NCBI taxonomy): domain Eukaryota; kingdom Metazoa; phylum Chordata; class Mammalia; order Carnivora; family Otariidae; genus Callorhinus; species Callorhinus ursinus. The sequence goes on from NW_027397064.1 coordinate 30,866,269, forward strand.
CCTTAAAATTCCCAAGGAAAATACATGTACTAATAAGCCCAGGCAAAGGAATCCTCTGTTATTACCATTAAACGTTGGCCTTAACCCCAACACAGGAAGGTAAATTAGGTCATAAATGGGGTCTCCTTATGTCCAGGCTAAACCTAAGCCATAAAACCATGGTAGGACAAATGATATAAACTATCTCCTTCTCACTTATCACTATGTTACAATGTTGGAACTTATTACTTTCAAAATGAAGAAAACCAAGAGAAAAGAGGAAAGTATCAGAATCTGACATCACTTCATGACTGTATTTGTTTCAAACGCTAGTCTGAGCTACATGCACAGCTGTATGCACAGGCCAAGGCAATAAGAGACCTTAGGCAGTCTTTCCACACAAGCCTTAAAAAGGCAAATAGCACTGGAGGAAATAATATCTAAGATGGCTCAAGACTTTAACTTTTGTACCTTTAACTTAAGCTTCTACTGGTGAAACTTTTCTACTCTCCTCAGACTTTCCTCAATCCTTCATTTTAGTCGTTGAATGTGACTAAAGCAACTTAATTCTAATAGAGACCAACAAATACAAGAAAAAAGGACATAAAATCTCATCATCCAGGAAATGCCAATGCTAATAGTTCTGGACTTTTTTGCTATGTGTTTTTTAAAATACTGTTTACATAGAAAGTTGAATATCTAGTGCTTTGTTTTTAACTTAACATCATGGTATTAAATAAACTATAAGCTTATGTATCTATTTAAAATTATAAAGATACCTTTAATGAATACAAGATAATTTATTTGACCACTGTCTTAATTTTGGATACATACACATACTATATATGGATATATATGACCCCCCTACCTCCACTATAAAGAGTACTGAATTAGGGTCACCTGAGAAATTACAAAAAATACCAATGCCCTAGTTCCTCCATTTTGATATAATTACTAAGGGTGATGCCCCACAAAGGTATTTTTTAAAAAGCTCCTCCGGGTGATTTCATATTCTCATCACTGGCTGAGCTACAACAACTGGGGACAAAATGGAGACCACATGCTGCACTAAATAAATCAACAACTACCTAGTTCTGCTTTAGAGACAAGCTAGGAAATGTTAACATTTATGTGACATCTCCTAATACTTTTATACTGGCATTTAACTAATAAGTATGAGCAAAACAAAACAAGTTTGTAGCCAGATTGGCGAAGAAGCTCTATTATAACCCCTTTAAGGGGAGAAGTTGCTTTCCCAGCCTTTTATGTTTTTATTCCTGAGAGAATAAAATTAAACAACTAGCTAGTAAAAAATGTGTTAGGTTACTAACTACTGGTAAACAAGATATCTTATCTACAGGTTCTGTACTCTATTTACCTTCAGGTTTTTTTTTAATTTAAGTTCAATTTAATTAACATATCCTGTATTATTAATTTCAGAAGTAGAATTTAGTGATTCATCAGTTGCATACAACACCCAGGGCTCATCACTTCACATGCCCTCCTTAATGCCCATCACCCAATTACCCCATCCCCCCCCACCTCCCTTTCAGCAACCCTCAGTTTGTTTCTTATAGTTAAGAGTCTCTTAATGGTTTGCCTCCCTCTGTTACCATCTTATTTTATTTTTCCTTCCCCTCCTCTATGTTCATCTGTTTTTTTTCTTAAATTCCACATATGAGTGAAATCATATGGTATTTGTCTTTCTCTGATTGATGTATTTCACTTAGCATAATACTTTCTGTTCCATCCACCTCATAGCAAATGGCAAGATTTCATTCTTTTTGATGTATGAGTAATATTCCATTCTGTGTGTGTGTGTGTGTGTGTGTGTGTGTGTGTGTGTGTGTGTATGTATGTATTGTACCTACATATATACCACACCATCTTTATCCATTCATCTGTCGATGGACATCTGGGCTCTTTCCATATTTTGGCTATTGTGGACATTGCTGCTATAAACAGTGGGTGCATGTGCCCATTTGAATATTTATTTATCTAGTATTTATACAGCCCTACTATGGGACAGACATTGGATATTTAATGGTAGACAAACTAAACAAATATTTTATTTATGGAAATTTCATCAAAGATAAACACTGAGGGTGACTAAAAGTGGGGAAAAAAAAAAGAGTCCTCATATCTAAAATAACTACCTGGCATGCTTGCTGCAACTGCTTTAATAGCCATGAGGCTGATACTAATGAAAAAGCCCCCAAAACTATCCTTATTCTACTTCTAGGTAGAGAAAAATGGAATACTACCCATGAACAACTATGTGTACAAAGGTTGTCTGGTACTTTGGATTACTATCTGAGGATATAGTTTTAGTGTGGAATTACTAGACAGAGTGTGATCATTTTTTTAAGTACCTAATTCATATATTTTCAAATTGCATTTGAATGGCTGCACAATTCAAGCTTCCACAATCCATATCAGAAAGCCCATCTTCTTACTTATTTAGCTTTTCTGTATTTTCCATGAACACCTGCTACTTTTATGATTAAGAAAAAAAATCCTATTTTTAAAAAGTTAGTAACATATTACTATTCATATTATCATTATCAAAATATGTGAAGATTTCAATCATCTGAAAAAATATATGCATAGAAAAATATTGACAGTTATTTCTTCTTGGGCTATGGGATAATGGATTATTTTCTTCTCTTCATGTTTCTGTGTATTTTCCATAATGAGCACATGTTACTTTTACAATTAGAAAAAAATACCCAATGAAAACTATGACCTTTCGAAAATATAGCAACCTTATGGAATTTTAATCTCTCCATGTTCTCATCAACATTACAGTAAGTTTATGTATATTAGAAACCATCCCCACCCCTACCAAATACTTAAAATTCCAGTATCAAAAGAAAATAAAAAGGACCAGGTAAATAGCAATGGGATACATGTTATGATTAATCCAGGCCAGGTTCTCCAATGTAAATAGAAAGATGACAGACTAAAATTCATGTGGAACTTTTCCAACCTTTAAAATTTTTAACTAAAAATAGAAATAATTAAAGTTCCTTGGGCCCATATTTTATTTATCTATATTTTGACAACCTAACACAATGCTCATACTTGGTGGGTATTCAGTGTTTGATGAATTAAAAAAATATGAGATATAATGTAAAACTGTAGATTAATAAAGAAACAGAAAAAGATTTTGAAAGTTGAAACAAAAAAGAATTTTCCTAAAAATATAAGACTTATACTGCACATGTACAAAAACATGTATAAATCGGCTAGGCCTAGTTACATTAAATATAGATGATATGAGTAACATCTCCTTGTATAAGCTATGTATAAATCCTTTAAAAAGTTAAAATTATACTGAGTCATATACATCAGCAAGAAACAATCAATGAGCTGCCTCTGAAACCTTTTTCTGATTAATAAAACTGAAACTAGAGGGAAATCATGGATATTTTTGGAACTAATAAAAAATTAAAATACTGAAAATTTATTATCATTTAGTCATTACACAAATAACTTCTATGCTGCATGCAAAGTATAGAAAATAACGCAAAAGAATTGACAAACCTGCAAATTTCCCCTTCCAATGAATCCTAGAAGCAACTGGATTTGAATTTGAGGCAGTTTTGCCCATACTTGACCTTCAGAATACCAAACTGACAGACCATCGAAGAGTAGCATCAGATTGTCTAAAAGCTATCACAAGGGAAAAATTGAGAAATAAAAACATTCTGTTTTAAAGTCTACTGATGAGTTTTCCCCAAGAGTAATGCATATCATAAATATTTCAAAACTAGCTCAATGTTCAATTGGTAAAAGGCAAAAGAATTATCCTAGTAATAACTAACAAAGTTGGTTAACTACCACATTTTATCCATGTTTGTTCTGATTAAATATTAATGCTCTAAAAAGAGGGAGTACAAAATTTTTTTTGTTGAATAAAGTCCTTGACTACCAGAAAAATAATATCAAAGAATTATTACTGCACCTTCTCAGTCCACATGTTTGAATTAACAAGGCCCTCTGACTGCAGAAAGTCCTGTATGATCAGGATGAGTCGGGAGGCATTTTCAGCAGTTACTGGATTCGTTTTTGATTCTCTGTTTTCTGTGACTGTCCATTCTAACATGTTCTGTAGCAAACTAAGGGCAAAACAAAATCGTCTTAAAATCATTTTAAGTTTAGAAAAATAGTAAAACATGAAAAAAAACCCAGTTATTCATTAATATGTCTGTAAAGATATACTATCATTGGCAGGGATCAGAGGACATTTAATAACAATGAAGCAGCTTTTTAATCTCTGAAGTATCTATCTTTAATAAACATAATACAAAAGGCAAAGTAAAAGCTATCGTTTTATTTAACTATAAAAAAGCTATTGAAATAATTCAAATTCCAGTCTCTATGAGGTAACTTAAAAGTTTCTTTAAAGCTGGAAATTGGGAAGGTAAGAAAAGAAAGCTTTATTATGTCTCACAGAGGGTCTAGCCCTGCAGAGAACTCTAAATGCTTTAGAGAAGTAATTTTAATGAAAACACTACTTGCTTCCCTCAGCATGGAAACTCTCAAACTTGGACAAGACTGCAGAACACAATACACCAAATGCTTAGATATTACAAAAACTAGTTTAAACAAGGAATATATAATCACTGAAGCCCAAACTAAAGATTTAAATCTCCTCACACTTTTGGATTTCTCTCTAGATTCCACTAAAATGGTAACAGAGAGGAAAAGGGGCTGAGCACGAAGTTTTTCCTTTTCTCTCACTACACCCACTGAATCCTGAATAAATGTTCAATAAAAAATACTATTTTAGACTCCCATCCACTCCCAAAGGAAAGAGTAATTCACCAACTGAATGCTTACATTAATTTTATTTCATCTGAGGGTCGAAGTAATTCACTGGATATTCCTGGTTTAGTTAGTGCTGAAAACACTTGCCCCCGTTCAATCCAAGTACCATTATCAGACTTTTCTAGTCCCTTACACATTACATAGTTCAAAATATTTGTCAGTAACTGAAGAAGCTCCTCCTCACATCTCTATAAAAAAGATAAACTAATATTAAATTATTGGAAGGAGGTGGTATTAAAAGCACACAAAAAGAACCATCACATATACTGACTGTAATCATTTAACATATTTTTAAAGTGTCTTGATAAACCCGGAATTTTGCTAAGTAGGTCCTAGAGATATGAGGATGAATAAGACACCTGCTTTCCTCAAGATATAATTTAGTGACTTCTAGGTTTCCAAAATCTTACATCATGAGACTTAGAACATGAATATAATATGAAACTGTTAATAATTACACATTCCTAAGGGTTAGAAGTATATAATAGACATGTGAAAATAAAAAGAGCATTTGGACAAATAAGGAATTTTACCTCTTGGCTTTCAAGTAAAGAGAAGTCATCACCAAACCCTGGATCACTTATGACGCTGCTCTCTTTGTCAGACTGCACAGAAAATGATTTAGTAGATTCTATTGGGGATGGCGTGCTAGGCAGGCTGTCTGGCATGTGACTTCCACTGTCACTCAGTTCACATGAGTCTATTCCACTGAGATCTAAACTCAAATGTGAAGGGTTATTATTCCAGAATTCTTCTTGATTCTCTGATTTGAAAGATAATTCTCCCACAGAACTATCTTCTTGAAATAATGGTGTGTGTGAGTCTAGAGAGTGTCTATCCTCTAAACTCCACTGATCTGAAGACACATTAGCTGAGGCAAAAGAATTGATTTTTTCCTCATCGATCTTTTCATCAAAGTTCCTCTTAATATCTTCAGCTGAGAAATTTTTAACACTGTCTTTCATTGAAACAGCCCTACTGTGCTTATGGAGAGTATTTCCATTTTCAAAATTTGTTTTTAAAAAAAGCCTAACTAAAGTGTCTTGCCAACCCACTTGTTGAGATATTTGATGTGCTGCATCTGGCTGGGACTGCAAAATCTGTAAAATCTGCAAAGATTAAGAATACAAAATTCATCAAAAAGTACACAGTACTTCACATCAAAAACATTTTCTTTTCAGTTATCTTAGAGACAAAGTAATTTAATGAGAAACTGTGGGAAGACATACTTTCAAAAGATTATGTTCTTAACTGGATTATAAACTAGCACAGGCTCTAATGCATGCTGATGCTGATATAGTAAGCAACAAGTCACAGTGAGTCACAATGACGTGAAGCTCCTTTCCTCACTAATGCTATATCGGTGAGCTACCATTACTCTACTGATGGAGAATATCAATTTTTTTCCTTAGTAAAGAAATTTTCATGATTTTATGACTTTAAAAGTTCCATAAAATAAGATTTATTTTATGTCTACTTTATATACATGTAATGAATAAAAACTAGGCTGCACTGAAAGCTGTTTTCAAACTGAAAGGAAAGGATCAATCTATATAACCTGCTAAAGAACAATATCCCAAAATCCATCAAAATGTGGTATGTGAATACACTCTGACACAGCAATTCCATTTCATTGATTATATCCTACAGACGTATTACCAAAACCAGGTAAAAATATATGTAAAAAAGTTCTTAACAGAAGTTTAACACAGAAAAACAGGAGACAACCTAAATGTCCATGAACAGGGAACCAGGTAATACTTTATACAACAGCCACAGAATAAAAACTATACACAGCTGTTAAAGAGAAAAATATACAACCAGACTTACTGATGGAAAAATACAATAACATAATTAGGAAGTAAAATTAAAAAGAAAACCAAGGAAGCAAATTAAATAGGTCAGTGATTGCTAGTGGAAGAGAGAGAAGGCTATAATCAGGAAGAAGCACATAGGATAACTATTTCCTGACTTAGTTAAAGGGATGCATTGAAGGCAAGTCACTGTTACTTTTCCATAAAGTTCAAAAGATTCAGAAATTCTAAAATATGGTATATGAATTTGAAATGGTCATAATCATTGAAGATTTTTGACAAAAAAACCTATTCTCTTATAATAAATTTTTTACTGTGGAAAGGGAATATTTCCAGGAGACCATGTAAAGCTAAGAACACATTTTTATGATGATTTTATAATTACATGAAGTTAATTCACCTCAAAAAACAAAATTACTTATTTATAAAATTGTGTTAAATAACAGAAATTAAAACTTATACCCGGTGTAAAATACTCAATATGAAAGTTGTTCACAGTATAACAATACTGTCATTTTTAAAGTGTATCTTAAAAGTTTACTAACCTTTCTGCAGATAACCACCCTGACATTTATATGTGTTCTGTGAGATATATATACCACAGACAACAGATCTTTGAAATTAATAGCAGGATCTATGGTGGGAAAAAATAAAGTTAAAATTAAATTCCAGAGATAGCCAAAGAAGAACTGTGAGTGCTAGTTAGATAATAAAATAATTGTTTCATTTTTATTTTTCTTGCTGTCAATAATAGATATTCTTTTTTTTTCTAGCTTTACTGAGATATAACTGCCATAAAACAAGTGTATAAATTTAAGGTGTACGACATGATGATCTGATATATGTATATACTGCAAAATAATTACCACAATAAGGTTAGTTAACATCCATCACTTCATATAGTTACCATTTTCCTTTTGTGGTAAACTTTTAAGATCTGCTCTCTTAGCAACTTTCAAGTATATAATATTAACTATAGTCACCATGTTGCACATTAGATCCCCAGAACTTATTCATCTTATAACTGGAAGCTTGTACCCTTTGACCACCTTCACTCATTTGCCCCCCACCCCCAGCCCCGGCAACTACCAATCTACTGTCTCTAGAAGGTTGGGTTTTTTTGTTTTTTTTTTAAGATTTTATTTATTTGACACACAGAGATAGTGAGAACAGGAACATGAGCAGAGAGAGTGGGAGAGGGAGAAGCAGACTCCCCGCCAAGCAGCGAGCCCGATGCGCGGCTTGATCCCAGGACCCTGGGATCATGACCTGAGCTGAAGGCAGACGCTTAACGACTAAGCCACCCAGGCACCCCAGTAGGTTGGTTTTTTTAATTTCACCTATAAGTGAGACCATATAGTATTTGTCCTTCTCTGACTTATTTCACTTAGCAGCATAATGCCCTGCAGGTTCTTCTGTTACAAATGGTTGAATAATGTTTTTTTTTTAAGATTTTATTTATTTGAGAGAGAGCACGCACAAGCATGGGGAGGGGCGGCAGAGGGAGAGAGAAAAGCAGACTTCCAGCCAAGCAGGGAGCCCGATGTGGGGCTCGATCCCAGGAGGCCGGGATCATGACCTGAGCCAAAGGCAAATGCTTAATCGACTGAGCCACCCAGGTGCCCCTGAATAATATTCTATATACGTGTGTGTGTGTCTGTGTGTACACACACAAACACTTACTTTATGCACTCATCCATCAGCAGACATTTAGGTTGTTTCTAGGTCTTGGCTGTTATAAATGATCCTGCAATGAACATGGGGATGCAGGTAACTCTTCAAGATAGTGATTTCATTGTCTTTGGATATATAACTAGAAGATGGATTGTTGGATTATATGATAGTTCTATTTTTAATTTTTGGAGGAACCTCCATACTGTTTTCCACAGTGGCCACACTAATTTACATTCCCAGCAACAGGGCACAAGGGTTTCCCTTTCTCCGTATCTTCAACAGCACTTGTTATCCTTTGTCTTTTTGGTAAAAGCGATCTTAACAGGTGACGTGCTATCTCCTTCTGGTTTTGATTTACATTTCCCTAATGATTAGAGATGTGGAGCACCTTGTCATCTACCTACTGGTTATTTGTATGTCTTTGCAAAAATGTCTATTCAGGCCCTTAGCTCATTTTTTTTTTTAATTCTAGTTAGCTGACATACACAGTTCAATACTGGTTCCAGGAGTAGAGTTCAGTGGTTCATCATTTACATGTAACACCCAGTGCTCATCATAACAAGTGCCCTCTTTAATACCCATCACCCATCTATCCCATCCCCCACCCACCTCCCTCTGTCAACCCTCAGTTTGTTTTCTAAGCTAAGAGCCTCTCATGATTTGTTTCCCCGTCTCTTTTCTTCCTCCCTCCTGAATGTTCACCCGTTTTGTTTCTTAAAATTCCACATGAGTGAAATCATATGGTATTTGTCTTTCTCTGACTTATTTCACTTAGCATAATACACTCTAGCTCCAACCACGTCATTGCAAAAAGCAAAATTTCACTTTTTGATGGTTGAATAGTATTCCATTTTGTGTGTGTACACACACACACACACACACACTTCTTTATCCATTCATCAGTTGTTCGGCATTTCGGCTCTTTTTATGGTTTGGCTATTGTTGATAATGCTGCTATAAACATCAGGGTGCAAATATCCTTCTGAATCAGTATTTTAGTACCCTTTAGGTAAATACCTAGTAGTGCAATTGCTGGATTGTAGGGTGGTTCTATTTTTAACTTTCTGAGGAACCTCCATACTGTTTTCCAGAGTGGCTGCACCAGTTTGCATTCCCACCAACAATGCAAGAGGGTTCCTGTTTCTCCGCATCCTTGCCGACACCTATTGTTTCCTGTGTTGTTAATTTTAGCTATTCCGACTGGTGTGAGGTGGTATCTCATCATGGTTTTGATTTGTATTTCCCTGATAAGTGATGTTGAGCACCTTTTCATCGGTCTGTTAGCCATCTGTATGTCTTCTCTGGAGAAATGCCTATTCATGTCTTCTGCCCATTTCTTAACTGGATTATTTGTTTTTTGGGTGTTTAGTAAGTTCCTTACAGATTTTGGATACTAACCCTCATTTGCAAATATGTTCTACCATTCCATAGGCTGCCTTTTAGTTCTGTTGATTGTTTCCTTTGCTATGCAGAAGCTTTTATCTTGATGAGGTCCCAAAAGTTCATTTTTGCTTTTGTTTCTCTTGCTCCCAGTGATGTGTCTAGTACCTTGCTCATTTTTTAATTGGATTTTTTTGCTACTGTGTTGTATGATTTCCTTATATATTTTAGATATTAACCCCCTCTCAGATATTTGGTTCACAACTATTTTCTCCCACCCTGTATACTGCCTTTTCATTTTGTTGATGGTTTTTCTTGCTGTGCAGAAGCTTTTTAGTTTGATAAAGTCCCACTTGTTTATTTTTGCTTTTACCACTTGTGCTTTTAGTGTCATTGCCAAGACAGATGTCAAGGACTTTTCCTCATGTTTTCTTCTAGGAGTTACATGGGTCAGGGCTTACATTTAAATCTTTAATTCATTTCAAGTTAATTTTTGTGAGTGGTATAAGATAAGGGTCTATTTTCATTCTTTTGCATATGAATATCCAGTTTTCCCAATACCATTAATTGAATATACTGTTTTTCCCCAACTGAGTATTCTTGGGTCCCTTGTCAAATATTAGGTGACCAGATATATATGGTTTTATTTCTGGGCTTTCAATTCTGTTCCACTGGTCTATGTGTGTTTTTATGCTAGTACCATACTGTTTTGATTACTATAACTTTATAGTGTAGTTTGAAATCAAGAACTGTGATGTTTCCAGTTATCTTCTCCTTTTTCAAGTTCTTTCTCAAAGAATGAACTGTGGGTAATAGTTATATAAATGCTGACATAACTGTCTCATTTAAAATAAGGATTATAGAGGGGCTCCTGGGTGGCTCAGCTGATTAACCAGCTAATTTAACTCAGGTCACTATCTCAGGGTCCTGGGATCAAGCCCTGTGTCAGGGAGTCTGCTTGAGGATTCACTCTCCCTCTCCTTGCCCCTCCCCCCATTCGTGCACTCTAAAATAAATAAATCTTTAAAAAAATAAAATAAGAATTATAGATATGTTTAAATTTTACAAAGAAAATAGATTTAGAATATTTGACAGCCTCCTGAGTAAGCCCTAAATAACTGCTCTTTTCTTTTGGTTGCCTGAACACACTATCCATACTGTTTTGTTCTTGTATTATTATTTATCTTTTTATGTACGTATCTTATATGTTATGTCCTTATCAATGAGAAGATAAACCATTTAAACAAAGAACCTTATTTTATACCTTTTGAACCCTTAGCATCTGACAAACACTAGTTTGTAGTAAGTACTAAAAAAGTTTTATTAAAAAAAAATGAGAAACTAAGAAGATTATCTGAAAGAATATCTGAAATTAAGGATTTAAGCTCCCCAAAGAAAAAGAATGTTTTGTGTGTATTTTCTCTAGCATCCTTTTCTTATTACAGAGGACTCAATTATTTACTGATCAATCAATAAACAATTACTGAAGGCCTACCAATTAAGGCACTATGCTATGCCCTGGGGAGACAAAAACAAAAAAGGTAAGTAAAAAATAGTACCCAAAAAAAGCCCTGCTGAATCAAATAATAGGTAATTTAAAAACCTGAGGAAGAAAAGGGAAAAAAACCCTTTAGAAAAAAAACTGAGAACCATCAAATAGAATTATGCTACTATGAAGACCATTTCTTAAATATATCAGTATTATCAGCCTTAGTCATACCTGTATTTATAATCTGATTGATGAGGCTTTTAATGAGAGAGGTATTAATGGGTGCTTCATTAAGAAGAAGTCCCAATCCTGAATAGCCAACTTCTCGGAGCCGAATACGTTGTTTACTTCGTTCATAAACATTTGTGCATTTCAACATTTGTTCCATAACCTGGTCACAGCAGTAATATATACTTCTCAATACAGAGAACTAAGAACATTCTGTCACTTAAGTTAATATTGAATATAATGTTACTGTACAAGCATAATTTTGGAGCATCATTTTATTCCTTAAGTGTAACAAACAAACAAACCCAGAAGTAACAGAGAGCAATACTCCGTATTATACTCTCATTAAAAAATAGATTTAAGAAGAAATTGAACTAAAATGCATTTGTTTAAATAATATGTTTAAAACTGTAGTTTACATATATTTCTTGCAGATCAAAGAAATAACTTAAAACTTCCTTTTTAATGGCTAAGGCTTAGATAGAAACAAGCCCTATAGCCTCCATGAAAAACAAAAGTATGTTATGAAAGAGAAAAAGATACTTCAAGATCAATCTAGTAATTTATGTAACATTTATGTAACAGTTATCAAAATATTTTTCAAGAACAAGGAAACATTTTGTGAAGCACATCCATATGCCAAAATGGGAGAATGAATTAGTAATCCCATACTTTTTGAAGTGAGATCGTTTTAAAAGTGACATACTGAAACCCTATGGAAAGGGTAATTTGGGCAGAATAATATGATGAACAATCCACAATTTGGAGAAATTAACATTTAATCTCCATACAGGAACATTTGTTTGGGCAGAGGTGTCATCAGGTGTCATCATAATTAACACTCATGAGAGACTATGCCAGATCATTTTTATTGCACCTTTGTTTTCCAAAGTTTAGGGATTCCAAACATAGGCAATCCAAACTTGACCCCACATGTAGACATTATGATGTAACACTAATGATATAAGAGGAAACAAATGTCACAGGCGCATCAGGCATAATGAATAAGTAGAAATATGACTAACTCCTTTTTTTTTTTCTTTTTTAAACAAAAAGGTGAAGTGGGTGAAGCTCAAAGTGACTACTTTGGATAGCTCAACAATATATTCATTATCCTTTGGCAAGTTACTAACCTCCTGGCCTCAGATTCTTTATCTGTAAAATGGGACTAATAATATTCACTTCATAAAGTTTTTGAAAGGACTAAGTTAGCTAATAGAAGAATGTTTACTGCCTGACAAATACTGGGTACTACATAAGGTTAGTGATTATAATTAACTGCTAAAATGTCTGACCTGCCACACAGACCCACAGTTAAGTCAAAAGAGAGATGAGACAAAATTAGTGAAAGGGAATGGGAGGTACAGGCTTCTAGTTATGAAATGAGTAAGTCACAGGAGTAAAAGGTAAGAGCACAGAGAATAAAAGGTAGTCAGTGATATTGTAATAACATTGTATAGTGACAGATGGTTGCTACACTTGCGGTGAGCATAGCATAATGTATAAACTTGTAGAATCACTATGTTGTACACTTGTGTATCAATTATACTCAAATTAAAAAAATGTTTTTTAAAAAAAGGCAAAAAAGGGAAATGAGAGGTTTTATACTGAGGATGATATAACAAAGTGGATTTTCCACTAAACTGATCAGATTACAATATGATTAGTTTTTAAATGTTCAAAACATGAAAAATATATATCAAAACAGACTGAAGAATTAATTAATTTTTAATGTAGGCTTCATGCCCAACATGGAGCCCAACACAGGGCTTGAACCCATGACCCTGAGATTGAGACCTGAACTGAGATCAAGAGTTGGACACTTATCCTACTGAGTCAGCCAGGTACCCCTACAACAATTTAAAATTAGAGTAGATATGAAAAAAGAATTTACATTCATAAAATGGATATTTACAAATAAAATCATATACTCACAAATGTCCCCAAATATAAAGATGCTTAAGAAATGTTTGTACCTTAAAAACTACTTCTCTTAGTCTGTCAGAGTACTTCTGATTTAAGAGCAAGGCATAAAGTATGTCAGCATTTCCTGGTTCAAACAGCAGTAAGAAAAGCTGACCTCTAGTGGGGCTGGTACAGAGGAGACTGAAGAGCATATCCAAAATTCCGAAGAGCTTTTAAAATTAAACAACACAAAACAAACAATCACACTCATATATGGAAGCACAAATAAAGTGATAAACCACAAACAGTTACTTAAACTAAATCCTATATACACTCATGTTTTAGAGCTTAACTGAATGGTCTGATGTCTTCTGAAATAGCCCTGCCCCTTACCACCATTATGCTTTTAGCTTATTTCTTTTTGTATATCCTCTCAATATGCATATTCACCTACTGAGCCATACCTATATTGCTTTAGCCACATAAAAAGCCATGTCTTCCATAAAGCCTTTCCTGGTCTCCTCAACATGCAATACTCTCCAATGAAAACCTCATAGGACTTTGTTTCTCTCTTATAGTTATTATCATAGTCTTTTTTTGTTTGTTTCATAATTATTTATAAACCTCTCTTATCCACCCTTGCCTCTGTTAGGCTAAGAGAATGCTAATTCATTCATTATAACATACCTATAATATCTAGTATTACTCTATGTATACAGTAAGCTTTCAATAAATACCTCGTTGACTGAATTGACCAAGAAAATATCACTGGCAATGAATCACAGTGGGTGACAACACAGCTATCATGAAATAAGATGGCTACTGGTTATTCTAGATAAAAAGAAGCTTCTGAAGTAGTCTAACCTTATGGGGAAATAGCTTAACTCATCTATGTAATATCAATTATGAAGTCATGTAATATCTAAGTACACAAAGAATACTTCATCAAAGAGCTAAAATATTTGAATCAACGTAAATTAAGGACACTCAAGTTTGGTGTTGAGAGTGGTGTACAGAAAGAGTACAGAAATAGCAGTAAATACACCTGGGTTCTATCCCCAGGTCTGTCAGCGCTCTGACTTTTTAAGTCACCTAATCTATCTGAATATGTACTCCAAATGTGCAAGTGGGAAGATCAATTCCTGGTCTGTATAGTTTACATCAGTGGTTCTCAAATTTTATCATGCACCATAATCACCTGGAAGGCTTAGTTCAGTAAGTATGCATTTATAACAAGTTCCCAGGTAAATCTGGTCAGGAACCATACACTGAGAACCATTCTCTTAAAGAGTAGCTCTGAGGTATAAATGAAAAATGTATGTAGAAGTATCTAAAAATAGAAATATAATTTACTCTTTATGAAAAATTTTTATGAACCTATGTTAAAATTCATGTTACAAATCTGCCCAGTACCTTTGATGATAGGTAAATATACATGATGTAGTCTATGAAAACAGGCTTCAGAACTGTCAGAACAATTATTTCCAGATACTACTTTCTAGCTAACTAAAATATTTTATTGTATTGCCGTCTATTTTATTAAACTTTCAGTTAGGAGATTAAAATTTACTTCTTTAACTGCATAATACTGTCTTTCACATAATAAACATTTTACTGTTAAAATATGTTTAATATATGTGGGGCGCCTGGGTGGCTCAGTTGGTTAAGCGACTGCCTTCGGCTCAGGTCATGATCCTGGAGTCCCAGGATCGAGTCCCGTATCAGGCTCCCTGCTCAGCTGGGAGTCTGCTTCTCCCTCTGACCCTCCCCCCTCTCATGTGCTCTCTCTCTCTCTCATTCTCTCTCTCAAATGAATAAATAAAATCTTTAAAAAAAATTAAAAAAAATATGTTTAATATATGTGCAATTTTAAAAGGAGATGAGATAGCAACTTAAGTGTGAAAAAGAAAAAACAGACTTTTCTTGGGCATAATACCTGTTCTTCTTCATTGATAGCAGCTATGTAACCCATAATACTCTGTATCTCTTCATGAGTTCCACCTTTGCACAGAAAATATTTAATTAGTCCATACAAAGAAGTCCTTATTGTTCGAACGTCATCTAGAGACAGCTCACTATATTTACAATCACTCCTGAAAGAGAAAGTAAAAGTGCAAGAATTGAAATATGAAATGTTTACATTTTAGTGCCTTTTTGTACAAAAGAATTCATAGTTTAAAAAAAAAGATGCTTCCATGTAATTATCAGAATTCATGGTATCTTTGTTTTCTTTTTCCTTTTAAGGAAAACCTTGGGTTTCAATGACAAAGATATAAATAGTTAAAACAGCTTATTTTTAAACAACAGTAAGTGGCAGACATAATTTTAAGTGCCTTACATGTTATTAATGCATTTAGTTTAATCCTCAAAATAAACATAGGTTTATTATCTCCTTGTCACAGAGAAGAAAATTTAAGCACAGAAAAGTTAAGTTGCCTATAGCCAGACAATTAATGAAACACAAGATTCAAACCCAATCTATGCGATCCACTGTTCATCATCTTAACCTCCACACTTTCTTGTCTTTCTTAAGTTAAAGGATATTAGAATTTATCAATAATCTAAACAGCCCAAGCAACCAGCAGGCAGAAAACAATATCAAACTAAGAAGGAGCAAGGACATCATACCCATAATAAATCCTAAGTGTATCTAGGAGAAACTGCACACCATACTTCTTTCGGAAAACTCTCCTGCTGTCTTTGATGATGGTGGAAAGATACTGTATATGACCTAAAATACAAAGTTCACTCTTAAATAAACACCTAAAATAAAATCCCACAGGTAGTTATAAATTTCTAAAACAAATGTAAAATTTGATCCAACAGACTGCTCTCACCAATTCGAAAGGGAAAATCTCCACGGTTCCAAATACGGAAGTCAAAGAGTAAATACTGATACATTTGCTGCAGGAGCTGTATATTTTTCTCTAATGATACCTGTTCAATTAGTAACTGAATTGCCATCAGTACATTAACATCCATCAAGGAGCTTGGCACCTGAAATCCAAACAGATAAGGGTTATGTATATTTCAATTATCATTAAGCTACATTTAATTTCAAGTGATTAATTCAGATCACTATATGAGAATCTCAGTCACAAAAATATAAACAACTTAAACTTTAATTTTCCAATGTACACTAGAACCTATTTTCCTAATGTCATATTCCTAAAACACTCTTAATCAAATATCCCAAATACCAATACTAACAAAGTCCTATATATTAAAGATTATATACTATTATATAAGATGAGTAATTCTTGTAAAAAGGTGATTCCAAAGTAAGCTTTAAAAATCTGCTTGTGAGGGGCGCCTGGGTGGCTCAGTCATTGAGCGTCTGCCTTCTGCTCAGGTCATGATCCCAGGGTCCTGGGATCAAGCCCCGCCATCGGGCTCCCTACTCAGGAAGCCTGCTTCTCTCTCTCCCACTCCCCCTGCTTGTGTTCCCTCTCTCGCTGTGTCTCTTGTCAAATAAATAAATAAAATCTTTAAAAAAAATAAATAAAAATTAAAAAAAATAAAAATCTGCTTGTGAAATAAAATTACATCCACTAATATAACTGAAACCATAATAGCGTTATTTAAAAAAACATTTACTTAGTAAGAAGAAAAACCCTAAAGACAAACTGCTAATTACAATCATTAGCCACATCTACAAATGTTAAACTAGCTCACCTTCTGAAGTAAGGCACCAAGAGTGGCAACTCCATGAGAGTGAATAAGATTGTCCTGGTTGATAGGGTGTCTTTGAATAAAGTGTTTCACAATCAAGATAAATGTTGCAATTAAATTTCTTTCTAATCTTGACTCTGAGGAATTGTGAACATGTCATTAATTATCATAATTAATCACTTTTACATCACATTTTTTATGTTATAATGCATACTGTAACAAAGAAGAAATTTGAGCAATTTGCTTCCAAAGGTCACTTGCAGAATGCAAGTATCAGAGAAAGCAGTGACTGCATATCATATACTTACATACACATGCAAATATTTTCTCTACCATAAATTTAGCAATTCTGTCATATTTCCACTAATAGTACAAACTAAGGATAGTCAAGAGTAAAACCAACTTCCTAATTTTTTTGACTAAGGCATTATGAACTTTTGAATTACATTAGTAAAATTAGGGATGGGCTGCTTCAGCTACAAATGGTTAAGTTTCTTCTTAATGGTGGCAAGACATTTTTATCTACTTTTCAATTATCAAATTTCTCAACGACTATTTTGTGTTAATTTCATCTTAATACCTGATGCCTTTGTGGAGGTCAATATGACCCAATCTCCTTCTACAGGCGTTATTAATTCAGAAACTGTGCTTTCATTCATTCCTTCAGAAATGTGTCCTTCACCAAAGTGGCTGATTTGTTCCAACAGAGGAAACAGTACATTTAATCCACCTATGCAGTTTATGATGTCCTGAAAAAAGAAAACTACAATTTTTTAATCTTAGAAAACAAGGACAATTTTGTCATTTAATATTCACACAACCATGTACGAGGTTACAGTTTACTAAACTTTTGGGCAACGTACAGGATAATCTAAGCTAAAGGAAGCCTTGTTTGGGCAGATGCTTTAAAGAGTAGCCATGGGGGTCACCATAATCAATATCTGAGACTATGCCAGACCATTTTTACTGCACCTTTGTTTCCCAAAGTTTAGGGATTCCAAACACAGGCAATCCAAATTTGACCCCATAAGTAAACTTTATAATGTAACACTAATGATATGAGGAAACAACTGTCATAAGGCAATTAAGTATAATGAACAACAAAATAAATTAAGAAAAAAATACATTTGGTGGTAGAAATATGACTGACTCCTCTCCTTTCACTTAACAAAAAAGGTGAAGTGGGTGGCTTCAATCGAAGTTCAAAGTGACTATTTTGTTTTGCATAGCTTAACAAAATACAGTCCATATTCTTTAACAAGTTACTAATCTCTCTGGCCTCAATTTTTTCATCTGTAAAATGAGGATAATAGTAATTCCCACTTTGTAAAGTTGGTACCAGGATTAAGTAAGCTAATAAATGAGTGCTTAGTGTCTGACAACTGGGTACTACCCGCGGTTAGCCATCACTAACTGCTAACATGTTCTGATCTACCATCTAGACTCAGTTTCATTGATTAAACAACCCTCTTCATACTTTTTGCCTGTTTTTCATACTGATTTTTAAGGTATTAGCAAGTAAATTAACTTTTTGGAAGACAAGTATTTTTTTCTCAGTTGTCATTTAACTATTTTTGTGTTTGATTTTGTTGCAGTGTAAAAATACAATGAACGTAAGAGATGCTGAACTCTAGGAAACAAACTGAGGGTTGCTGGAGGGGAGGCGGGTGGGAGAAGGTTTAATTGGGTAATGGGCATTAAGGAGGGTACTTGATGTAATGAGCACTTGGTGTTATATGCAACTGATGAATCACTAAATTCTACCTCTGAAACTAGTTTTAAAAACCTCTTAAAAAAACAAAAACAAAAAAAAGTAAAATATAATTTTCTGAAGGAAAAAGAATACAATGTACATTCTTACTAATTCTGTTCCCATTTGATTTCCCCATAGTTGTAACTCAAGGCCCCAAAAACTACTTTAATTTTCAAGTATAATGTACAGCACAAATAAACAGCTTTCTATATAATACATGCAACTAACCTTTAAAGCCAATCTTATAAGTGACAGCAGAAGTTAACTTATGAATGGACAAATGTCATAAATCTTACTATTTTAACAGGTAAAATTAAGTGGTCTCATCTCAAAGAGAAAAATGCTTTATACCACATGAATAACATGAGACTAACATGAATTGATAGATTCATTTTACACTGGCAAGATCCTAATGATCTCTGATCCACTGAAACAATAACCATATTTGATTGGTGTTAACTGACTACAAGGTAAAAGGGACTTTGGGGACTCCTGGCTGGCTTAGTCCGTGGAGCATCCAACTCTTGATTTCGGTTCAGGTCATGATCTCAGGGTCCTGGGACAGCCCAGTGTCGGGTTCCCCACTCAGCAGGGAGTCTGAGGATTCTCTCTTTATCCTTCTCCCTCTGCCCCTCCCCCTGCTTGTGTGTGCACTCTCTCTCTCAAATAAGTAAGTCTTTAACAAAAAAAAGAGGGGTACCAGGTACCAACTGGGTCGCTCAGTTGGTTAAGTATCTGACTTCGGCTCAGGTCATGATCTCAGGTTCCTGGGATCCAGCCCCACATTGGGCTCCCTGCTGGGAATCTGCCTGTCCCTCTCCCCCTCTTCCTGCTTGTGCTCTCTCACTAAAATGTATAAATAAAATCTTAAAAAAAAAAAAAGATAAAAGGTATTGTTCTGATTTACCAGCAAGTTGCCTTATAACCATCTTTTGTATTTTTAATTTTACTTAGGCTATAATTTCTATTTAAGATAACTTGCAAGGGACTAGGGTATCTCCAACTTGACTTTCATATTAATCTAAATAACCTTTATTAATTTAATAATTCAGTGAACAATGTTATTGCATATCCTTGTACGAGGCACTAGTGAAAAAAAGCCATAGTACCTCCTTTCGAAGTTCTGAAGGACTACTAGAGAATCAAAGCAAGCAAACTATCAAGCAAGTTACTATTCACAGTAAGTGAAATGATAAAGTGTTACAGGTACTCATGACAAGAGCAGTTAACTCAATCTTGGAAAATAAGCAGAGGTCTCTTAGAACCAAAGACATTATGTCCAACTGACACATAAATACAAGGCACATCAAGAAGGCAGACAAGCTAGAGGGGGATGTGGGGAAGAGGAAGAGTCACCCATCTTTAGCTTCACAGAAAGCTGTGTTTAAAGCTAATAGACAGGAGACTACAGACAAAAGTATGTGATACAGGAGAAAAAGGATAATCAATGAAGTCCCTGAGAGGTTAGGAGGGGTTGAAATCTGCCAGGGATTAAATACCTTAAAAGTAAAGCAATGAACCAAGGCAGTATATTCTTCTTAAGGAAACTGTTAAATTCATGACAGAGTTTAAGAAGGTAACTACGTTTCAAGCAAATTAATCATTCAACTACTTATTTGTTTATACTTTAAACTGTGTATCTTGCCTGCAAAAATTTTCACTGGGAGTTATTACTCAGATCAATCTGGTGGCGCTTAAAAGATAAACTCTTTAAAAGGATCAGTAAACTTACATAATATGTTGCTCATCGTTAACTTACCTTAATGTCCCAGTTCACTACTTTGTTTCCTGTTAATCTTCCATGCAAACAATTAGTAGATAAATCAAGACAGATTGAATTTTTGCAGGCCTAAGAATAAAAGGAAAATACAGCAAACATCTAAGCACAATGAGGACAAAACATAATTTTAACTATATATGAAACATTTCACCACAATTTAAAAGGGTATATATTATAGTCAATGATAAAATGCTTACAATATGAAGTTTAGTATTACTATTCTGATTGCCTCTTAAAAGAATGAGGGACTAGATTCTAAAGCACTCACTCATCAAAAGTAAGTCACTGCTGCTTGCCATCTGACCGATGAGTTATAGCAACAACTTACTCACCGATCACCACAGTTTAAAATTTTTTCTCTTTTAAGAACAAACTGACGGTTGCCAGAGGGAAGGGGAGGAGGGGGTCATGGGCAAAATGGGTGAAGGGGAGTGGAACATATAGGCTTCCAGTTGTAGAATGAGTAAGTCACAGGAATAAAAGGTAAAGCATAGGAGATATAGTCAGTGGTACTGTAACAGTGATGATGTATGGTGACAGATGGTAGTTACAGTTGTGAGCACAGCATAACATACAGACTTGTCAAATCACTATGTTGTACACCTGAAACTAATGTGACATTGTGTGTCAACTATACTTCAATTAAATTAATTCTGTGAAGTTAAAAAAATTAAAAATAAAAGTTTTAAACTAATATATGCAAACAGATTTTTGGCTCTTCAAAAAATTCAATGCTTTATTCCCATCAGTATTTCGCTAGGCATAATTTCATTGATACAAACAAAATATGTGTATGTGATATAGAAATCACGAAAGAGAAAAATATGATATAAAAATCCAATCACAGGCATAAGACACTATTTTCTTTCATGTTATTGACAATTCTGGTTATATTCATACTCAGAGTCTAGTCCATCATTCTAGAAATTGTCAAACTTGTTAACTTCGATAAAGAATTATAAAGCATATAACTTCACAGTCTGTGAATTTGCAGATAATGAAGCATCCTTGAATCCAACCACCATTCCAAAAAAAAAACAAACAAAAAACAAAAACCCTACAAATTTTAGCACAAATGATGCATTAGTTGCTTTCTTCTTAAGGCAACTGAGAAAAAAATGCTTTAATAAAACAAATGTAAGCTGAGTTTACATTTAACTCAATGTAAAACTATATTAGTCTCAGAGACAGAAATGTCTTTCTCCCATTACTACCTTAGTTTAGGTCTTGTTTATCTATGACCTGTCCTCACACAATATATCTCCTAATGGCATGGCTGCCTCCCATCTCCTATCCCTCCAACCCAACTTTCATAGTGCAACTTGAGACCTTTTTCTAAAATGCAAACCTTATCATATTTTGTTCTTCTCCTCAAAATCCTGTCCACTGCCTACTTAGTCTGGCATGGGAGGTTTGCTATCATCGGGCCTCCATGTGCCCTCTAATTTAATTTCCTGCCATCTTCGCTTCCTGCTGGCTTAGTGCCCTAAACCCAAAAAATGTAGATCCCAGTTTTACAGTATGTGCCTTTTAGATGCTGCTTCCTACACCTGGCACATCCCTACTCAACTCTTCCTTTTAAAACACAGTCTTCTAACCTCCTGAAAGAACCAACCACTCTCCTTTGTTGCTCACTGTATTTTGTACATAATTCCGACACAGAAACATTGTATAGTGGTTAAGAATGTGCATTAAATAGGCTGAGTTCTAACTCCAGCACTACCATTCACTAGAATTATGAAGCTAGGCAAGTTACTTATCTTTACTGAGCCTCAGAAAACTAGAGCTTATAAAAGACACAGGCAATACCATATACCCCTTAGAGTTTTTGTGAAGGGTTAAGTGAAACAATACATGTAAAACATTTAGCATAGTGCTTAATATAGTGTAAATAATAAATGGTAGCTAAAAAGAAAAATGCTCATAAAATTATATTGCACTTATTTTTTTTATATATTTACTTCACTTTAAGTTACAAGCTTCTTAAAGTCAAACACTTTATTCATCTTTATATCCCCCAAAAGTTCAGGACAATTCTTGGCTTGGAGAAGACACAAAAAATTATCAACAATGAATGGTTTAACACCTCCTACAAATGAGTATGAAAATGAAAAATTGTTGACTGTCAAAAAAATCCTCTAGCGCAGCTTTTCCCAGACTAGCACTTGTGAGATTAAACAGAACATGTTCTATGCTCAAATAACTGATGAAAGAGTAGGATAAAACAAAAGTAAACTAGTTTCTAACAAGATTCTAACAAGATTTTTCAAGTGTATCATCAATCTCCAAAATGGGTGTACAGAATACATTTCCCCAAACTCTATTAACCACAGAACCCTCATATCATGGTATTATCACCATTTTCAAAAAATAGTCTTCCAAGAAACCGTTTATTACATATATTTGTCATATTGAGTTTCTTGAAGAAAAACAATAATAGCTGGGGCGCCTGGGTGGCTCAGTTGGTTAAGCAACTGCCTTCGGCTCAGGTCATGATCCTGGAGTCCTGGGATCAAGTCCCACATCGGGCTCCCTGCTCAGCAGGGAGTCTGCTTCTCCCTCTGAACTCCTCTCTCTCTCTCAAATAAATAAATAAAATCTTTAAAAAAAAAAGAAAAACAGTAATAGCTATTTTCTTTCTTTTTTTTTTTTTTAGATTTTATTTATTTGACAGAGATAGACACAGCAAGAGAATTAACACAAGCAGGGGGAGTGGGAGTGGGAGAAGCAGGCTTCCCGCGGAGCAGGGAGCCAGATGTGGGGCTCAATCCCAGCACCCTGAGTTCATGACCTGAACCAAAGGCAGATGCTTAACAAGTGAGCCACCCAGGTGCCCCAGCTATTTTCTTATTACAGAATTTTTACTGCTGGAAATTCCAATAGTAAAAATTCAACTTAATGTTATCAAGTTTAAATTTGAAAAGAGACTATGACAACCATAATGTCAGAAAGACTCCATTAGCTATCACGTCTAGAACATGTGAGATACCAAATACATTACCAAATACACATTAGTGAGATTAAATTCAATTATTTCCTATCTACTTATAACAGAGTGAAAATAAGTATATGATATAGTTCCTGCAAAGAAAATAACTTCAAGTCTAGTTCAGCAGACAAACATAACTCTGGAAAAAAGTCAGAGGCCCAAGAGACATTATAGCCAATGCAAGGCATAACCTTGATCCAGATTTAAGTCTTTAAAAGGCTAAACAAAATATTTTTGGGAAAACTGGGAAAATCTGAATGAGTTATATAGTATGTAAGTTATTGATAATTTTCCTAGGTAGGTTAATGATTACATAGAAATACTTAGGGGTAAAGTGTCTGATAGCTATGTCAATCTGCCTTCACAAAAGACTGGAGACAAAGTCAACAAGAATGGCAAAATGTTAATAATTGGTGAATTCAGATGGAGAGTATACATGATTTCAGTTTACTGTTCTTTCAACCTCTCTAGGCTTGAAATTAATCAAAATAAAAGGGGAATACAAATGATAGGTAAATTTTATTAGGTCAAATATCACAAATAAGAATTCAAAGTAATAAATTATGACCATGTACTAGCTGGCTAACCTAGAACAAAAATTCTACAGTGTATAATCTCACAAAAAGCATCTTCTGGGTCAATGTTTAGTATAATGAAGACAGCTAATGTTGTTTATGCCATTTTTCCTTTTCTTCCTCCCAGTTCTACATTTGATCTTTCCCTCAGCCCTTGCTGACCTTTATTACTTTTGCTAGGTAGGTCTTTGAAGGAAAAAGGACAACGCATGCTATGCATGTAAGTAGTTTTTTTCTCCTTCTGAAATAAACATTTCAATTTTTTTGGTTTGTTTTCTTGAAATACATTTAAAAAATAAACAAAAAAATGTTGAGCATAATTGTCTAATCTCTCCTTCCAAAAAAGTAGGATAATATAAGTTTATTTTATCTTATTTTTTTTAGGATAATGTAAGTTTAAACAGTTTCATTCACTGACGTCAATTCATTAGTACAAATTCCCACCACAACGATTCCCACTCATCCTACTGAGATGACATAATGATTAACATTTGAATCCTAGTTGAGAAGTACACCTTAATTTTTATTGCTTCTCCTCTTCTTTTGAAAATTAATAATTTTTTAATGGAAATTCAAGACTGTCTTTCTCAATTATCCACTGAAATGACAAAAGGAACAAAAAAGGAATTTTAGTTCACAGCATAGTTACAACTAGATACACTCCAAGCATTTACTCTCACCTTTGCAGTGTAATGAAGAAGGATGTTACCAGGCAGTTCAGCCATGTCAGACTCCTGAAACTTCCAAGGGCTTAAACAGTTTGGACCTGAAAATTATTTATACACATATACACAAACATCACTGAATATATATGGCCTCTTTGGTTCTGTGTAATTAGATAAAATTTAAAATTAAGTTGTTTCAAACTACTCAACACAGTCAAAACATACTAACCAACATGAGTTTTATTTTTACATCACCTCCAGTTTGTCTAAAACCTAGAAAAGCTGGGGAGTGGTTTGATCTCCACTACAGAAAGGAAATTTTATATGGTATTAAAAAACTAATATCAAATATAACAAAATTTACCTATTAGCTTATCTAATGAAATTTAAATTTATAAGACAGAATGGCAAAACAATCAGCCAATAATGTGAACAGGTATCACAGAAACTGAAGAGTAAATTAACAGGACTTGCTGAAAAATCAAAGAATACAAATTACAACAAGGTTCCACCTTAAATAAAAAAATGGAGGAAACAGTACTGACCATTCCATCTTAATGAGGCTGTGGTGAAACTAGTATACTTATGTTTTACTAGTATGCACTGTGAACTGGTATACACCTTTTGGAAACTGATTAGGCAACATGTACTGAGAGCCAAAAAAAATTCGAACACTTTGAATATTTATCCTGGGATTTATCATAAGTAAACCAATCCAAATAAGGAAAAACATTAAAAGTACAACAGTTCATATTATTTAATATTTGAAGTTTATATCAAATTAAAAATTATAAACAACCTAAGTCATGCAATATAGATTCAATGAAATATTATGCAGCCATTCAAAACATTCATTATGAAGACTATACGACAATTATTATTTGTAAGAGTAGAATCAGAAGTTGGAAAAATTATGAAAATAAAATCCAAACTATATAAGCTGTAATGACTACACCAAATGACTTATTATTAACTTAGAATTTATTTAGATTTTAGATCACTTTCAAATACTTTGTGAGTTTTACAGTAATAAGGTTCTAATATAAACTTTCAAAGTCTAGGCAGTCCCATTCAACTCAAAACTCCTATGTAACCTAAAAAAGACATTTTTACATATAATAGCTCTTCTGCAGTTAATATATATGAATACTTAGAGGTTTACCTCCTGAACATCCTACTAGAATACAGATATAATTCTGAAAATAGTTATGATCCAGTAATAACAGTGTGTATCTTTAAAATCACAGCCAAAAGAAAAGGAAAAAGCCAAAACAAAAATTGCTTGTAATCTTATCCAAGGTCTCCTAATTCTTCTGTCCTCATTTCTTCAGGTACATTAATATATAAATTATAAAAATGACAAGTTTTAGAACAAGACTCACATGATCTTAGAATGAGTCGTATGATTTCTTATAAATACAGGCTTATATTTTGTTTCAACAATTTATTAAAATCTGTCAAAAGTACTGGCAATATTATATGT
Organism: Callorhinus ursinus; assembly: GCF_003265705.2. Taxonomy (NCBI): domain Eukaryota; kingdom Metazoa; phylum Chordata; class Mammalia; order Carnivora; family Otariidae; genus Callorhinus; species Callorhinus ursinus. The sequence continues at coordinate 30,892,488 of NW_027397064.1, forward strand.
TGAATTATGTCCCCCCAAACTCATATGTTGAAGCTCTAACCCATTATATGACTGACTATATTTGGAGATAAGGTCTTTAAGGAGGTAACTAAGGTTAAATGATGTCCCTTATAAGAAGAGGAATAGACATCTTTCTTTTTGCACATACACCAAGGGAAGATGGACGCCACGTGAGGACATACTGAGAAGGTAGCCATCTACAAGCCAGGAAGAGTCATCAACAGAAACCAAGTCTGAAGGAAACTTGATCCTGGAATTATAACATCCAGAATTGTGAGGAAATACTATATAAGCCACCCAAGTCTGTGGTATTGTGTTACAGCAGTCCTAACAGACTAATACAGACATTATTATGGATGATATTTGAAAAATTTCCTGAAAATTTGCTTTATTTATGCCTACCAAATAAAGTATGGTGTACTATATTATATCCCAAAAAGTTAATAAGACAGTAGATCTTAAATGTTATCACAACACATGTAAAGCACTCTAATTATGTGAGGGACAGAGGTCCTAACTAACCTTATTGTGGTAATCATTTTGCCGTATACATGTGTATCAAATCATTACATTGTACTTCTTAAACTTACCTGTTTTATGTCAATAATATGCCAATCAAGTTGGAGGTGTGGGGGGCATGGAATGTAGTGGGCTTTTTCTTCCCTTTCAGTTTCCATTACAAATACAAATACACTCTTCAGATTAAATATATTCTTTAAAATATATGTAGGCAAAAAAAAAAACTAAGTTTAAATAATATGACTGTACATGCTCACCTGCTAAATATAATGCCTTCACTTGAGGAGGCTGTAGTGCTTCAAAGAAGATGATAACAGACCCTAACTGACCCTCCAGAGATGTGGGGCATCCCCATTCACTATCTTGGGTTCCAGCTGATATCAATTTGGTAATCAATTTTGATTTTTCAAGTGTTCCTCCCCAGGAGGCTGATGACAAAATTCCACCAAATGATGTCCGATGAGGGGTAATGGGGGAAGAAAAAGGTGGATCTGGGATTTGGGAAGGTGGAGGAGTGGTGGTTCTTTGCCCAGCTGAACCAATGCAGCAGGAAATAAAAGGCTAAAAATTAAGAAACAAATAACATAATTTTATTACATCTCTATCTTGATATTGAAAATAAAACAGTACATAAAATTAAGAAAACAAATAGATGGAAAAAAAACTGAAAGTTTTAATTTTATTGCATCATAATGTTTGCATGTGTGTGCACACATAAGAAGTCATTATAGATGTTACCTTTGGCCTATGGGATTTAGATGCATTACTTTTATAACTCACATTTTAATGAGTATTTTTTAAAACTAACAATTTTACTATATTCTAAAATAGAGGAAATTACTACTTTTCTCCCTTTAAAATGTATAAACAGAACATACATTTGTATAATACTACTAATTACAGGTAATCCTGTAATGAGCATCAGGATGAACATCAACAAGAAATTACTAGACTCCTAGGACAACTTGGGAAATAATATATTTCATTATCTTCAAGAAAGGCTCTTTCAAAAGCATCTAAGAATTCTCAAAGAACTTTTACACTAATGTTCTTTAAGAATCTCAGTAAATAAATTCCACCCTGTATCTGACTACAATTTAATATGTAAAGGCTTAAAGTTTCTTCATTATTATTTCAAATTCAGTGGGATAGAAAACAGTCCAACATAATAGTCTCTAAGTATTTTGTATACCTGGTGGACTTCATTTATTTATTTAGATTTTATTTTTAAGGAATCTTTACACCCAACATGGGGACTGAACTCACAACCCCAAGATCAAGAGTCCCATGCTCTTCCGACTGAGCCAGCCAGGCACCCCACGGAGGGCTTTATTAAATGATCCTTTGCTCTATTCAATTTCTTTGGCTTTCCTATTAGAACTCTTTTTTCCCTTAAGCCTTTAACTACATTTGTTTCTTCCTTAAGTTGTTTTTATTACATGTTGTCTGACTTCATCTAACAATGATAGGCTAATAGTATTAAAAATTAACTTACTATATCTTAGAATACAGAAAACACTTTAAAATTTATGGGCACATATTTAAAATAAACAGAACCTTCTACATTAAACTGAAAATTTTCAAGAGTTCTCAATCAATGGGTCCCATAAAGAGTAGGTTAGATGCAGAGAAAGGGGAACCCTCTTACACTGCTGGTGGGAATGTAAGCTGGTGCAGCCACTCTGGAAAACAGTATGGAGGTTCCTCAAAAAGTTGAAAATAGAGCTACCCTATGACCCAGCAATTGCACTACTGGGTATTTACCCCAAAGATATAAATGTAGCGATCCAAAGGGGCACCTGCACCCCAATGTTTATAGCAGCAATGTCCACAATAGTCAAACTATGGAAAGAACCCAGATGTCCACTGACAGATGAATGGATAAAGAAGATGTGGTATATATATATATATATATATATATATATATATACCCACACACACACACAATGGAATACTCCTTAGACATCGTGGATCACTGCATTGAAAACTGGTGATGTATGGTGACTAACATAAAAAAATAAAATAAAAAAAATGCAATACTGCCATCTGCAACGACATGGATGGAACTAGAGGGTATTATGCTAAGCAAATAGTCAATCAGAGAAAGACAATTAACATATGATTTCACTCATATGTGGAATTTAAGAAACAAAACAGAGGATCATAGGGGAAGAGAGGAAAAAATAAAACAAAATGAAACCAGAGAAGGAGACAAACCATAAGAGACTCTTAATCACAGGAAACAAACTGAGGGTAGCTGGAGGGCAGCTGGGTGGAGGGATGGGGTAACTGGGTGATGGGTATTAAGGAGGGCATGTGATGTAATGAGCAGTGTATTATATAAGACTGATGAGTCACTGAACTCTACCTCTAAACCCAATAATATATTATATGTTAATTAACTGAATTTAAATAAAAAAAGAATAGATTAGATGTGCTTACTTCATTCATGGCAGGAAATCTGAGAGGGGCAGAGACCTTCTGCTGTCCGTTGTCATAGATATAGACAAGGCTCTGACCAAAGGGTCTTTTTCCAGGCATGTGAACAATGGTTATGTTGTGCTAATAAAGTAAGACATACATTTAAAGACTAAAATTACATTAAATCTTTGGAATGACAATGTTTTCAGAGTATTACTTTTAACCAGTTTGTGTTAATAGTAGAACATTGAGTTTAAGCATACTTAAATGCTGGTTAAAATTTTGTTCTTAAAGAGAATGACAATTTTTCCTGTAGTACTATAAAGGCATTTACATCTGTTCTAGAAACTTTATACATAATTGTAACAGAGTCTCTTTCCTGCATTTTCCAAGTTTGAGTATTCTTTACAATCAATTTTTCTAATGAGAAGCAATTTATACTTCAAGAAAAGCAACAGAAATGCATTGTTTTTGATAATTTATGTTCTCATTTTAAATTGAATTTCAAAATCAAATCTGATTTTAGAAACCTTGAAAGAAATTATAACACTTCCTTTTAATTTTTTAGAAGAAAACTTACTGAATTTATAATCATGATGATAATGATATTAACTTCCTTATAAACTTCAACATACGTAGAATTTTAAAGTAAAATTAATCAACTCTCAAAAAGGAGACAACTCCTGATGTACATACACCAAGTGTGTCTTTAAAGGAAAGAACCAGAAAGTTAAATGTGATGTCCTAAAACCTTACCCAGAGGGAATCACAGAAACTGTGGTCAGGAAGCATAACTGTAGCATATTCTCTTTTTGTGCACACTGCCACAACCAACATACCTGAATGGGTAATAAAAGCTTCGAAACCCATGCCACTTCCTGTAAAGAAGCTAACAAAAATATATATTATAAGAACTTCCAAAATCAGTTGTCCAGCTTTATCATCGCTGAAACACACAAAACCACGTCATCATGAATATCTTTATCAATAATGCTGTGGCTTACATTCTATTGCCACATGTCAGTCCAATCTTGCTTCAAAGATAATTCTTAAATCTTTTTTTGGGCTTACTGGTTTAGTAAATTATAAAAGGTAGCCATATGAGTGGAATTCCATTATCAAACAACAGTAAAACGATAAACTTTAAAATCTTCAAAATTCTTTCAAAGAGGATTCAGAAAGCATAAATAGAAGTCTTAAAAATCACAAGGCATATTAAAAATTATTAGTTACTGAAGTAACTAAGTTTGGATGTACATACACAAAGGTTTTCTGATCCTTCATATAAATATACAGCATTTTCAATGGAACACAAAGATCACCATTCATTTTAAAATTTGTTACTCCTTTTTCTCTACTTTTACAATACTTTTAAGAAGGAACTTTTTTTCCAAACTAGCCTAAGAACTAGCAAAATATGTGAGTCGTAATCAGTATCATGAAAGCAATAAAACACTTACAATTAAACTGTGTGCACCCTAAGGATAAAGAGGCTTCAGATAAACTGTTCTGCATTTAAAAATTAGTGGTTGAAAAGCTTTTTTCTATTTGGGAATTACAGCATATACTGTTATGACAGTATTCATTTATATTCCATAACTTGTACCAGTACCTGTACAATTGTTTTCTTTTTCCTCCTTTGTTAGCATTGCCAAGAGTCAACTGATTCTGATCTAAGCAAAACCAAGCATTGAAAGAAAAGGCAGACCCTGGCCACTTCTGTATGGAAGGCACAGAAATTCCTGCCATACTATGTGACAAATTAAAATACTGCAGTGCGCTCTCTAGACTTTGTTTTCGGGCCATTGTCAGAATTGCTCGAGTCACAGGAGTGGTATAAGGGTGAATATACTCAGATTCATCCACTCTCAGCAATCTTAGTAGTCGACGTATTTCTTCTGAGCTCACGGACTGACTCCCCAAGGAACCATGAAGTGCAATCAAGTTCTCAGCACAAGTTCGATGGAGGGAAGAATGGGAATCAAGGGTTTTGATGATGTGAAGTCCCATGTTTGCATTGACACAAGTAGTTCGACTCTGCCTATTAATACAACAAATTCTTTTCAGCCAATCAGAGATGAAGATTTGCAGATCATGGGATTCTAGCTCTGGAAGCCACTGGATAAGAAGCAAGAGAGGGTGGACATTACTAATGCCCAAAATCCCAACTGAGGTGTGGTCACCCTCTACAGCCTATAAAGCAACATAAAGACAAAAGGTTAGTAACCACCTTGGACATGGAGATAATGGAACTTGTTTAATAAAGCTAAAAAACTCACCATATTCATAAGTTCTTTAAGTAGTTCCAGTGGTGGCTGACCCAGGGATTTTAAAACCTCAAACATATGTGTATAACCAATTCTTTCTTTAAATACTTCCTAGAGGAAGGAAAATAAATACATCAAAGCACATTTTCAAAGGCTGAATTTAATGGAATATTTAAAATGCTGAGTAAAGGGCATCTGCCCTCAGCTCAGGTCATGATCCCGGGGTCCTGGGATCGAGCCCCGCATCGGACTCCCCTCTCTGTGGGAAGCCTGCTTCTCCCTCTCCCACTCCCCCTGCTTGTGTTCCCTCTCTCTGTGTGTCTCTGTTAATTAAATAAATAAAATCTTTAAATAAATAAAATAAAATGCTGGGTAATACCCATTCAAGTTAATTAACTTAATGTTGAAAAGACTGAGTTCAATATTTGCTTCTTAGATCACTTCTCCATCTTAAAATAAATTCCATATACCTTCTGAAATATGATGTGACCATAATCTACCAAAATATAATGAAATAAGCAATAACTGTATATTATAAAATTACTATATTAATTTCAGATTAGAGTACAATTACTTCTTCACTTGATTTGTAATTTAAGTATTATATATATAAGTATTAAGTAATATTAATATATAAGTATTAAGTAATATAATTTGTAATTATATAGTATTACATGAAGTCAAAACAAAAATGAAAAATGAGACTTTAGGGGTAACAGGAGTCAGTCTAGAAGACTAAAGAGTTCTGGCAATTTTGAGTAGTGACCAGAAAAAAATGGGGAGTTTTCTCTCTGCTTTTTGTATCTAAATGCACTGAATTATCTGGAACATCAAGTTCATTTTAGTAAGGTCTAAGTCATATGTATTTTTGAACTTGTGGGCACACAAAACCACAAAGTAAAATAAAAAGAGAACCAAAAAAGCTAGTAATACTAAATTGGTCTAGTAAATCAGGCATAAATTTATACACTTACTACAAAATCAAAAGATTCAAACAAAATGAGTAACTGGTTGTCTCTGGGGACTCCTCCCCAGAGTTGACTGTGAGCCAAGGGTAGGAAGAAAATCTTTTTTCAAAAGGTATTTTTTAATATTAATTCACAGGGATACAGCACCCCTATGTTTATAGCAGTATTAGCTACAATGGCCAAATTATGGAAACAGCCCAAGTGTCCATCAACTGATGAATGGATAAAGAAGATACAGTGAGAGAGTGTGTATATGTGTGTGTAGACAGATATATAAATATATATATGATGGAATATTAGCCATAAAAAAGAATGAAATCTTCTCATTTGCAATGACACAGATGGATCTAGAGAGTATTATGCTAAGAGAAATAAGGCAGTCAGAGGAAGACAAATACCGTATGAGTTCACTCATACATGGTATTTAAGAAACAAAACAAACAGGCCAAGGGCAAAAAAAGAAAAAAAAAAAAAAGGAGAGCGAGAGAGGCAAATCAAGAAACAGTCTTAACTATAGAGAACAAATTAATGGTTACCAGAGGGAAGATGGGTGGGTAGGTAGGTTCAATAGGTGATGGGGACCAAGAAATGTACTTGTTGTGATGAGCACTGAGTATTGTGTGGAATTGTTGAATCACTATATTGTACACCTGAAACTAATATTACGCTGTATGCTAACTACCTGGAATTTAAATAAAAACTTTAAAAAAAAGAATACCAATCATTTTTTAAAGGGCTTTTTTAAAACAGAGATTCTATTTATTTATTTAGAGAAAAAAAGAGAGAGAAAGAGTTAAAAGCATGAGCAGGGAGAGGAGCAGAGGGAGAGGGAGAGAGAGAATCTCAAGCCGACTCCGTGCTGAGCATGGAGCCAGACGTGGGGGTCAATCTCACAACCCTGAAATCAAGGCCTGAGCTGAGATCAAGAGTCTTATGCTTAACTGACTAAGCCACCCAGCTGCCCCAATAAAGGGTATAGATCAAGAGTCTTATGCTTAACTGACTAAGCCACCCAGCTGCCCCAATAAAGGGTATTTTTAAAATAACCTTTTGAATTTTAAACCATGCAAAGCATTACATAATAAAAAAGTTATATTTTAGTAAGACTTAAAAATCATTCCAGGTCTGAATATCATAATACAGTACAGCCAATCCATTATACCCATAAACCAGTTACTGAGAACTTAAAATGATTTTTTTCTTATAGCAACTATTATAAATGGGATTTGATTCCCAAGCCAGCCTGTAAAAGTTGTAAAAGCCTATCTGGTAGGCATCTAACCATGAGTTATATATAGCAACATTTATAGAGCAATTGTTAGTCTCCTAACAAAAACCAACGGACAGTAAGGAATACTACTGAAGGCATGGCTTAGGGAACAAAGAATAATTCATTCATGTCTGCCATTTATATTAGAAGTGGCAGACAGAAGGTAAAATGGTAACAGTAATAATGATGATGATGATAGATACTGATATTCATTAAGCATTTATCATGTGCCTGGCACTATGCTTACCACTTTATACAGATGACCTCATTAATCCTTAAAACTATTCAATGAGGAAATTACTAGCACAAAATCAGCATAAGTGAACAGCAGGACAAAGTCAGTGGTAGTGAATGAGATGGAAAGAAAATCCTGAGAGTAACAAAAAAGCAGAATTTCCACGGCCAACTGGAAAAACAAGTCCCAAACCGATAAGGCTGTTCACATGTGGAAAATGTTCACAATCTAGGCAGTCATAAACTGAGCAAATAGTCAAAGAGTGATTATTTTATTAATGAAGAAAAACTATGATATAAAATGTAATTCTTTAAACACGCTAACCACAGAATCACATAAAATGATCATTTCAACACCAGTGCTACCTTTGTTGACTGATACTATAAATCTCTACAAAATTACAGTTCTATCATATAATCCCAAAGTAGTGCCCATAGGTGTTTGCTCTAAAATTATCAGCAAAATGATTCTTACACTGAGATAGTTTGTGAACTATTTCACTTCAGGTGTGAAATCACAGGTATTATATACATACTTTCATACATTACTTTGGGAATTATACAGTGAAAATTAGTTCATCTAAAATAACATTTTAGAGCTTAAAGATGTATGTTTCACCTTAGCAGCTGGAGATTTGTTCATTACTGCTGTCAAAGCCTGAATAGTTGATATAGCCAAACAATCCAACTGTCCCTGAAACACCTACCATAGAGAGAGAGAGAGAAAAAAAAAGTAAGAAATTAACAATGTGTTCAAGATTTGTATTGTTAGGAAATCTTTATTCTGAAAACCTGAAAAAAATAATTACTTAACATGCCATACATTCCTCTTCCAATAAAACAGATTTCTGAAACACTATACCTGCAAGAAAAGTTACCTACTTGACAGAAAATAAGCCATGTATCAAGAAGGATAAGGTCACATTCACTCATTACTTTGAAATGTTGTGGAAAAAAAACAAAAACCAAAAAGAACACCAAGCTTAATACATGCTTTTAAATAATGGACAATCTCCAGAGGAAGGGAGGGAAGGCTATCACTGGAAATTCTATCACATTTTAATTTCCCTTCAGAAATATACTGAACTTCCTAGGTTGAAATTTCATTATTATGTGTAATAAGATGTTTAAAATGGTGTTACTTGGTTTACAAGCCCTGTATTATAATTGAAATGGTATGTTTATTCACCAATCACACTTGCAAACATAAGGCATATCTATTTTTACATAAAATGCAAAATTTGAGGCAGAATAGAAAATGTAGTATGTATCTATAAGCATTATCAGGTTTTTGAGAAGGCAACCTTTAATGCCAAAAGCTGTAAAAAATAAAAACCAGCTTCAGCTTCATTTTGTCTCTTTCTGTTTAAGCTTCATCATAAAGAGATGTGTTAAATTTCAGGGCCGTGCATTTAGAGAAAAAAAAGTGAAAACAAAAGGTAACATTAACAACATTAAAAAACTGAACATGACTATTATATCATCAGGTTTAATCAACCATGAAACCATAGCAGGAGAAGTACAAAGTTGTAAAAACTCACAGTCCCAAAAATCTGCTTTTGGGAATATATTACTATAACTTAAAACTAGTTACTCCATGAATAGGACTTTCCTTTCTCCCTTCCACTAAAAATGATTTGAGTAAAAGAGGACTGATTAGATCTTTGTCATTTTAAGCTAAGGTCTATCATTTTTAGGCAAGTTATTTAAGCCAATATCTTGATTTTTATTGATGTTATTAAACATTATTACATAGAGCATATGTAATAAACACATAATATACATTAATCATTCTGAATAAAGAATTTAATATGAGTAAGATCTTTCCTATACTTTGTTCAAGACAACTAGGCCATAGTGCCTACAATTAGGAATACTAACATAAACCTCTAAGAATATCATTGTAAATATTTTATTAATCTACATAAGAAGGCCTTAAGACTAACATTTATAGAGAAATCTAAAACAGTACTCTATAATTGATATTTTACATCCAGAACAGAAAATAATAGATTTTCATGTCTCTTTATACCACAGCTCTATTTATAAACCTGGGTATTAAGATAATAGTAATAAAAGACATCAGGTAAGCTCTCTGAAAACATTTTGGGAAAGAAAAAAAACCAAAGCAATAGGTAGTTTTTATATGTGGTTTTTTTCAAAACTGAATTACCTAATGCTGAAAAGCAACAAAAATTGCTTATCTCTGCTCTATACCCATAGAGAGGTGACTTTTTAGAAAAGAAAGTTAAAAGTTTTATGCTAAATTAAGACTCAAAGAGTTCAGCATCTTCTCCCCTTCCTCCAGGATTTGGATGTCCATTGAATTATAATCATTACTTGTCAACAAGAAGCAAAGAATCAAGATATTAAAATTGACCACACATATTCACAAACAAAGCCTAAGGTTCCAATACACCACAATGGTTAAAGAAAGAAGCTCCCAAAATATGAAGTCACCACCACGTGGACAGCATTGATATTGGGATTCCATTCCTGTACTTTGTGTCTCCTTAAACTGAAAAGGATGCACACATATACAGATGGAATACTGTTGATCATTTATATCAACCACCAAGATTTCAATATATTTATCTTTTAGATGAAAAAAATTTTATTTTTAATTTTTAACAATTTTTAAAAATAATAAATGAAGATTAGAATTAGATAGTGTTTGTATATTTTAAGACATAAGAAGAAAAGTACAGGAATAGTTGCTCCCGTTGACTGATTTTGGACTTCAGGTGAAACAAGATGCAGGCTTTGTAGATACCTGGTCCTCATTTATTTCTGTCAGTAATTTGTTGGCAAGGTCTTTCTCGTTCTTGTCTGCCACCTTATTGTTAGCATTTAAAAAGAGCTGTTAAAAACAGAGACAAGAATAATGGAGAAAGAACATGAAATAGTTACCTATAAGCAGAAATGAAGTTTAAATGGATTTCCATGTCTCTTGAAAATAAATTCAAGAACCCACTGGTGAAGTATATCACTTTTAAAATGACAATCAACTATTCACTTTTTGGATTACAAACTAACATTAGTTCACATACTATATAATTAATTGTTAGTTATTTCTCTCTTGGAACTTGAAGTTACTAAAATAAAAAATAATAGCAACAAGTAGATTAGTTAATATTCGTAAATTCTTCAAGAATCAGCAGAAAATGTCTCACAAAAAAGAAGGAAATTTGCTACTGAGATAGATTAAAGGATACTGTAGTAAATAATGTGCAGTAAGGATTCTGTAGTCAAGTCTGTTTATAAAATGCTATTAAGGGTGCCTGGGTGGCTCAGTTGGTTGAGCGACTGCCTTCGGCTCAGGTCATGATCCTGGAGTCCCGGGATCGAGTCCCACGTCGGGCTCCCTGCTCGGCAGGGAGTCTGCTTCTCCCTCTGACCCTCCACCCTCTCATGTGCTCTCTCTCTCTCTCTCATTCTCGCTCTCTCAAATAAATAAATAAAATATTTAAAAAAAAATAAAAAAATAAAATGCTATTAAAAAAGAGTTCTTTCTGAAAATACTTATCAGAGTCTCAAATATGCTAATGTGCTTTGACAAAGGAGGTAATTATTTTCCAAAATTATCAAGAGTTAAGTATAATTTATATTAGTTTCTACACAACAGGAGATTAGGATTACCTCTGACATACATGGGGATTGCTAAGGGAATCAAGTATTTTGGTTTAAGTATATAAAATTAGCATCCCAAAAGATCTCAGGCACATTTTATATAAAAAGAAAGATAATTCAATAAGTGAAAAGGGAAAGAAAGTTAGATTTATAGAAGGATTTATCAATAGCATCCTAAGAAGGAAGTTCTATCAGAAAATAAAAAACAAAAGTCCAGTAATACACTGAAATAATGCAATATAAAATAAAACAGATAAAGATAAGGTATGACATGTTATGTAGAGCATATATAAAGCTTAACCTAAAAATAGATTAGTGTACACAACATAGGCATTGGAATCAGAAACCTGGATTTGAATCCTGGTTCTGCTAATTATTAGCTGTGTGGTTTTAAGAAAAACTACTTAACTTCTCTGAGCCTATTTTCTCAAAAGGGAAAAGAGTAACTCAGGAAATATGGGTGCAGATTAAATGAGATAATCCACGCTAGGTTATTAACATAGTGTATAGCACATAACAAGGGTTTAATAAATGAAAGCTGTTATTATTAACAGCAAAATTTACTTTTAAAAATTTTATTCATTTATTTGAGAGACAGAGAAAGTGAGAGACAGAGAGACAGAGAGAACACAAGCAGGGGGGAGGGGCAGAGGGAGAGAGAGAAGTAGACTCCCCGCTGAGCAGGGAGCCAGACACAAGGCTTGATCCCAGGACCCTGGGATCATGACCTGAGCCGAAGGCAGATGCTTAACTGACTGAGCCACCCAGGTGTCACAACAGCAAAATTTTTTAAATAGTAATATTCTATATTACCTGGTGCAGGGAACAGGAATGCTAAAAACTGATGAAAGCAAAAATGACTAAAGGCTTTCTAGAAAGCAATCCATATCAAGAATCTTAAAATTCTTTCTGCCCGTGGACGCCGCAAAGTAAGCATCGTTAAAGTCTCCCCTCCCACCGCCGTCATGTCTAAGTCAGAGTCTCCCAAAGAGCCTGAACAGCTGCGGAAGCTCTTCATCGGAGGTCTGAGCTTTGAAACAACCGATGAGAGTCTGAGGAGCCATTCTGAGCAATGGGGAACGCTTACGGACTGTGTGGTAATGAGAAATCCAAACACCAAGCGCTCCAGAGGCTTTGGGTTTGTCACGTATGCCACTGTGGAGGAGGTGGATGCAGCCATGAACGCAAGGCCACACAAGGTGGATGGAAGAGTTGTGGAACCAAAGAGGGCTGTCTCAAGAGAAGATTCTCAAAGACCTGGTGCCCACTTAACTGTGAAAAAGATTTTTGTTGGTGGCATTAAAGAAGACACTGAAGAACATCACCTAAAAGATTATTTTGAACAGTATGGGAAAATTGAAGTGATCGAGATCATGACTGACCGAGGCAGTGGCAAAAAGAGAGGTTTTGCTTTTGTAACATTTGATGACCGTGACTCTGTAGACAAGACTGTCATTCAAAAATACCATACTGTGAATGGCCACAACTGTGAAGTAAGGAAAGCCCTATCTAAGCAAGAGATGGCTAGTGCTTCATCCAGCCAAAGAGGTCGAAGTGGTTCTGGAAACTTTGGTGGTGGTCGTGGAGGTGATTTTGGTGGGAATGACAACTTTGGTCGTGGAGGGAACTTCAGTGGTCAAGGTGGCTTTGGTGGCAGTCGAGGTGGTGGTGGATATGGTGGCAGTGGGGATGGCTATAACAGACTTGGTAATGATGGAAGCCAACTTTGGAGGTGGTGGAAGCTATAATGATTTTGGCAATTACAACAATCAATCCTCAAATTTTGGACCCATGAAAGGAGGAAATTTTGGAGGCAGAAGCTCTGGCCCCTATGGTGGTGGAGGCCAATACTTTGCCAAACCACAAAACCAAGGTGGCTATGGTGGTTCCAGCAGCAGCAGCAGTAGCTATGGCAGTGGCAGAAGGTTTTAATTACTGCCAGGAAACAAAGCTTAGCAGGAGAGGAGAGCCAGAGAAGTGACAGGGAAGCTACAGGTTACAAGAGATTTGTGAACTCAGCCAAGCACAGTGGTGGCAGGGCCTAGCTGCTACAAAGAAGACATGTTTTAGACAATACTCATGTGTATGGGCAAAAAACTCGAGGACTGTATTTGTGACTAATTGTATAACAGGTTATTTTAGTTTCTGTTCTGTGGAAAGTGTAAAGCATTCCAACAAAGGGTTTTAATGTAGACTTTTTTTTTTGCACCCATGCTGTTGATTGCTAAATGTAATAGTCTGATCATGACGCTGAATAAATGTCTTTTAAAAAAAAAAAAAAGAATCTTAAAATTACTCTGTCAGTAACTGCATTTCTAGACATCTACCCTAAAAACGGTCAGAAACTCACACCAAGATTTTAAAACCAAGACGCTCACTTCAGCTTTATTTACAATAGCATAAAGTAAGAAACCACCCAAATATCCTTAAATAGTAGAATAGTTAAATAATTATGATTCATCCATATGCTGAAAGGGAAGTCCTTAAACTTTCTGGCCTCAAGACCACTTAACAGTCTTAAAAATTATTGAGAACCCCAAAGAACTTCTATTTATGTGGGGTTACATCTCTCAATATTTACACATGAAAAATTAAAATCAAAACATTTAAGTAATATTTGTTTAGTCATTCAATATTACATGATGACATAAATAACACATTTTTATGAAAAAAAACCTTTATTTTTCAAATATACATTAGTGAGAATGGCACTGCTTTTACATTTTTGCAATCTCTTTAAAAGTCTGACTTGATAGAAGACAGATGAACTCTAATATCTACTTTGCATTCAGACTGTTATGACGTTTTGATTCAAGTTTATGAAAAAAAATCTAGCCTCAAACTGAAATGTTAAGATTAGACTTTGTAGATTCCCTAAAATGATCTTGGGGGCCCCATACTCTGAGAACTGCTGGGTTGAAATATTTGCAGTCATTAAAAACAATGTTTTGAAAAATATATGATGGTATATGGGAAAGACTCATGATATAATACATATAAAAGCAGGATACAAAAATATTCACTGGCATTCCAATTTTGTAAAGAAAAATATACCCTCATTAAAAATATATATGGAAATATTGTTATGGGTATTTTGCCAAAGTTTTTAAAATTTAAATATTTATATATACATACATGTTTTACAAAAAGATTAAGAAAATATATTTTTATATTTCATTTTTCCTCCAAAATCTATATTATTGCTCTAGAATTGAAATAAAAATCTACTTTAAAAAAATGAAAAGAAACTTGTTCAAATAAGGCAATGTGTATGAATCCAGGCAGGTACAACTCCCAAAATCAACCTTTCAACTATACCATTCTATGTATCCACTCCCAACCATCTTTTCCACAAAGCATCCCTTAGTTGTTTCTTTCATAAATTCTCATTCCTACCAAGACTGCTGTAGTGATAAATTTTTTGTTGTAGTTGATTTTCAGGGGTAGAGGTGGAGAAGGAAAGGAAGAAAGTGAAGAAAATAAATTAAGGAATGTAAACAAGACAATAGTATCAACAGCTTTCCAGAATCTTATGACTTAAGTCCTCAAATAGAACTTTACATATTTATAATACATTGCAACATCTATATTTTTTTTAAAAAACTGATTAAAACTCCAAGCAGAATGCTAAAGTAAATGTTATGGTTTTGAACCCTTCTCTTTGCTACTAGAAATTTGTTGTTATTTTCTTCTCATTACTCCAAATACCTTGGACTGCTCCTAAAAATAATTTTTACATTAATTCAAAGCATATCCCCCTTCCAAAATGCAACATGGTGACACAAAACAACTCTCAAATGTTTAAGGTTCATCATAGCTATCAGAAAAGTTAAATGTATGATTTCACTGAATTATATTCTAAGTACTTCACAGTATGATGAAACTCATTTTGACAAACTAAAGGTCTTTAAACAAATACATAAGGAAATTAATGCATAAACTGGCTGGTGAATCTCATACAAAAAGAAAGCACAGAGGGCGCCTGGGTGGCTCAGATGGTTAAGCGTCTGCCTTCGGCTCAGGTCATGATCCCAGGGTCCTGGGATCGAGTCCCGCATCGGGCTCCCTGCTCCTTGGAAGCCTGCTTCTCCCTCTGCCTCTCTCTCTCTCTCTGTCTCTCATGAATAAATAAATAAAATCTTTAAAAAAAAAAAAAAAAAGAAAGCACAGAAACTACACCAGTCAGCCTAGTTTTCCATGTACTTCATAAAATGTTTAAGCTTTAGATGACAATGCTTCCTCTGAGTCTGAATAAACAACAGTTGTCTTGATTCTGTATTACTATGTAAAATAGAATAAATTATTTATTCCTTACTAACAAAATAATTCAAACAGAAGTCAATCATAGTCATCTGTAGCATCCTGTAATATATTTAAGAACTTAAGTTTTCACAAGATTCCGAACATTTTTATACATTTAGGAATCATATTAACCTATCTCTATCAAATGTATTTATCAATAAAACCTGTACTCCTCCTATATTTAATACACAGAAAACATTTTTCCACTGACCTTAAGCACCAATACAACAAAATTATATACAACCAGTGAACTCAGGGTCAGAATACCTGAATAAGAAATCCTGGCTCCATCATGGAACAGTATTAACCTTGTGTTAATCATTTAATCTCTTAGGACCTATTTCCTTCATTTGTATAATAAAAGAGTTGGGCATTTTATTTTAAAGGTTCTTCCATGTTGTTAGGACTTAGTAACTGTAATGTTTAGTGATGAGTTTATAGTGATTCTGACTAGAATATCCTGCCTAGAACACCACCTCCAGCAGAGAAGGGTAGGGTCTCAAAGCCTGGCTTTCCCCTCTGAAATGGGTTTCTTCTCTAACATTTCCTGTCTCAAAACAAAATGTGATAAATGCTATCAAATAATTAAATTTTAAAACACTAGGACTGTCAGCAAGTCTCCAGATCTGAATTATAAGAAACTCTGGCCTATACGACAGTAGAAAGAGCAAATATTAGCTCAACATCATGACCGCTATGCCAAAAAGCTTTACACTTTTTTAAAAAGATACTGTTGACCATGATATGACATTTTTTAAAATATCTGAGTTTCACATATTGAAGAAAAACACTAATCAATTTTAGTAGGAACTACATTTTATCCTAGTGATTTACTCTTCTATAATGTGTGACTGGCAGGTTCTCTTATACATGGGAGATTTTGTCTTGATGAAGTTGCCTTTGTAACTGATAAAAACACATTGCTTTTTTTTTTTAAACAACAAACAAAAGGTTTTATAAAGTTTCTTATGCTGTTTTCATCTCCCTAGGATTTCTTTCCCAAGAATAATGTTTAAAAGGTGGGGGGAGGCATCTTCACTCTCTAGTGGTAGTACTTTCATTGACTTTGTAAATATTCATCCTATTTACTTCATCAATATATTCCTTATTTTTTTAATACTATTTCTTTAATCTTTCTGCTATAAGCTAAGCAACAGAGTGACATAAATGCTTTCATGGGTAACTCTCCTAACAGTGTGAAAAAATTCGAGGAGCTGATGATATTAAAATCCTCCTTTTGGGATATCCTCACAAAATCAGAATGAAACCCTAGCATTTTTCAGCACAGATTCCATGAAAGGAATACCTCAAATAGAAAAGTAAAAGCTCTTTGAAGTGGTTCCATTTTCAAAGGCTTTTCAAGAAGCATTCTAAAAAATTTCTGATACCATCCTGAAATTTATGAAAATAAAATAATCAGATATTAGTTATTATGTGCTCACAAATCTGCTACAAATGTAAACTAGTAAAAAAGAAAAATAATAGCAAATTAGCAGTATATATCAAGAACATTAACAGTATTTCTATTTTCCTACTTTTCTATATTCCCCAATTTACAAATTGTTTTTATATAATGTTCCCTAATTTTAAAAAAGCATGTTTGCCCTTTGACCTAGGAATTCTACTAGAAATAGAATTCTAGTCTATGAACTTGAAGGAGTTATGGAAATAAGTTGAGTATTTGCCATAGGGAATAGTTAGGTAAATTATGGTACATCTACTTAATATTATGTAGATATTAAAATCGTAACACAGGAAAATGCAAACAAAATCATCTTACATGAAACAAAAGCACAAAAGTATATGCATCAAATACACCAAATTTTAACAATGCACAACAAAAGACTTTAAAACTCAACAACAAAAAACACACAACCCAATTAAAAAATGCACAAAGAACCTGCATAGACATTTCTCCAAAGAACATATACAAATAGCCAATAAGCACATGAAAAGATGCTCAGTCTCATTAATCATCAAGGGCAAATCAAAATCACAATGAGATGCCATTTCACACCAATTAGCATTAGCTGTTATCAAAAAGGAGAATGTGAAAAAATCAGAACCCTTATGCGCTGTTGGCAGGAACATCAAATGGCACAGCCACTGCGGAAAACAGTAAGGTGGTTCCTCAAAATATCAAAAATTTAATTACTATATGATCCAGCAATATCACTTCTGGAATATATCCAAAAGAACAGAAGCAGGGACTCAAAGAGATATGGGTATATTCAGGTTCATAGCAGCTTTATCCACAATAGCCAAAAGGTAGAATCACAACAAGAGTCCATCAACACATGAATAGGTAAACATACTGTGGCATTTACAGACAATGGAATATTATTCAGCCTAAAAAAAGGAAGAAAACTCTGCAATATGCTACAACAGGGATGAATCTTGAGGACATTATGCTAAGTGAAATAAGCCAGTCATAAAAAGACAAATACTATATGACTCTACTTACATGAGGTACTTAATCAAAAATCATAGAGACAGAAAGTAGAATGGTGGTTGCCAGGGGTTGGAGGGAGAGGAGAATGTGGAATTGTTTAATGGGTCTATAAGATGTAAAGGGTTATGGAGAATGGATGGTGGTGATAGTTGCACAGCAATGTGAATGTATTTAATACCACTGAATTATACCCTTAAAAATGGTTAAGATGGTAAATTTTATGTGTATTTTACCATAATAAAAAAGAAAATCAGTAATAATATGTTTAAATTTGAATCAAAGCATAAACAAAATAAGAGCTTTCTAAAATCAAAGACAATAGGAATAGAAAAATACCTTGCAATTCTGTAACAGTCGTATGAGATGTTCAAAGCAATTACTGTTAAGAAAAATGGCCTGAAGAACAGGCCTATCAGTGCAGTCTAACATGGCTGTGATGGTATCTAGGAAAATAAAAACAAAATCATCCATTTATAAAGTGGAAAATTTGGGATCACAGAAACATTTACTTTGGCTATATTTTTAATTTAGGCTTTTCAGCTGACAGATGTAAATGAATTAGGAAGAAATAGGGATGGAGGGTGGAAAAAAAACTGTACTTATTACTTGTTAAGAAAAATGAATATTTTTATAATTTATTATTAAAAATATTTAAATTTTTATACATAAGAGTGATATATATCTCCCAGAGATTTACATAGTTATTCTTCCATTATAATGCTCAAGTATAACTAACTGAGGTTTTCAACTTGCTATTAATAAGTAACACCTGGTTATGTTTTGCAACAGTCTCATTTATACAGTATAAAATTAGCATGTAGCCATTAAGAAAATGGGACTTAGGAAATCAATCTATTTATGATGATGGTTTGCTCTTGTTTCCTACTGAACAGATATTCTCATTCAGAAATCAAGGGATAATCAGCATAAGTAATACAACAGTTCTTAACAAATAAGTCCATTCAATATAGACTCAAACTTTCTTATAAAGTTATAATTTATAACAATTATAAAACATATTTTATAAAAGAACAGAAACTAGACAAAATGAATCTTATTTTCCTACAGAAACAAAGTCTCTTGTGCATTGTAAGGGATCAAGTTTCACCAAGATTCTGGTGTCTAATATTTTTAAATTAGACACCACACACACCCTTACACAACCATGTTTTTAAGTCTCTAGAGCTGTACAACAAACCATTAATGTTGGTTATGTCTGGGTGGTAAAATATAAAAAACTTTTTACTTATCCACATTTCCTAGTACAGCTGTAATGAAAATATTTTATTTCTATAAAAAGAAGCTCTCAATTAAGAATACTTGTACTATCAATCTAACAGGGGAATACAGTAAGAAATCACATATATTGATGAAAGAGCTTACAGAGAAAAACAGAGATATATAAGCAAAGAATGACACAAACCAACAAACACAAAGAGAGGGCAAGAGAAACGAAAAAAACAAAATAAAACAGAGGTCCTCTAGAGAAAGGATAGATGTTAAAGTGACATCTATAGAGATTTATAGAAGGACATACAAAATTGTCATATGTGACTCTTGCTATGAGTTAGACAATGCAAATGACACCTCCTGAAAACTTACTTTTCCTAGAATTTGAAAATAATAGCTGACTTTCTTTTTAACATTGATGCTTTTAATCGATCACACTTTCAAAAAACAATAGAGGCTCAATTTTGTCATTGTTAAAGCAAAGATGTTGTAAACAAATTGAGTCCGTATTAATTATTCTGAAGTCAAAATCTAAAGTCACACAATAGCTGAATTAAACAATCAATACTTCTATATGATAGCCTTGAATTTCAAATGAGTCTTAAAAAACAGACTCAGAGAAAACAGTATAATAAACTTTATATAATACTTACTCAGCATTTTGATCTGCAGAGCTATGAACCGGCTTTCCCACTGTCTGGACCTCCTTTGATTAGGTAAAGCTGAATGATCCGAATTTAGCAATTTAAAATAGTTCTCCAAAATAGTGCTGGTTTCCACCTGACGCTGATCAGAGCTGCTAGTGAGAAGGATATGTACTACTTCTGTAAGGCACTTCAGAGTAAGTTCTACCTTCCTACCCACTTCTTCAGGATTTCCATCATCCCAGGAATCACAATCTGCCAAAACTCTCATAAGAACTTCCATGGTGGCTGGAGAAATTGCTTGCAAAGCATTCCTCTGAAACATGAGAGAGAATAAAAATGAAACCCAAATCTAACTGAAATTCTGTATGTTTGCAAAAGTAAAGTTTAATAAATCTGCAGACTTTTTCTTTTAATAAATCAACATAAAAAATTTTATCACATACTTTGACAGACATTGCTAGTGTTTTATGCGTATTAAGTCTTATAATCTGTAAGTAAGTACTGTGCTAGATTACTAGATTTTCATTTTTATTCAGAAAGCAATCTGCCCACATAGAAAACTTGTTTACCACCCGCCTTTGCAGCTGGGGTAGCCATATGACATAGTTCTGGTCAAGAATATATGCCGGTAGACTATGAGGTAAATATAACTTTACAAATAAAAACAGAAGAACCCTTTGCTCTTGGCCTTTTCATCTTTTTCCTGCCTGGAATGCAGATACAATGCTTGAAGCCACCTTTAAATCTTGAAGAAACAAAACCCAAGAATTATAATAAGGAAAGCAGAACAGGAATGTGAAAGGACTTAGTCCTTGAGGATACCATGGAGCTGCTATACCAGCCCAGAACTGCCTACATCTGGTTTTCTTGAGCCAACATAAAAACAAAACAAAACAAAACAAAAAACAAACAAAACCCTCAATTTGGTTAAGCTTCTCTAGGGTTTTGTGTTGGTTATAGCAAATCCACCCCAAATATAGATATATTAGAGGACTGGCTTGACTCTGATTCTACAAACATATTTCTGAAATTCTAAATAATTGGTAGCTATTCGAGGTGATCCATTAAACTTGTAAATAATACATATTGCCTAAAACTGTTAAACTGATATATAATGAATCCAAACATAATTATGCAAAATCATCTGAAAGTAACAGCACTTTAGGCCATTAGAGCTTATTATCAATATAATAAATAATATCAATAACAAGTGCTACAATGGGAGAAACTGCCAGTAGAACACCCAACATCCATTTTCCTCCACTTCCTTATAAAAAGAAGCCTGATATTTTACTGGACATGTGGCTACCAGAAATAAAGATTACATTTCCTAACCTCCCTTGTTGCCAAGGAGGCTGAGGAAGCACGTTTTATCAAATTTTTTATCTGGACGTATTTTCCTTTTTTGCAGTTATCTCATGGAGTTTGGCAAATGAGATAAAAAAAAAGATGAGTGTCAGCTTTTCAGTATCTCCTTTAAAGATAGTTGGCATGTGCCATTTGTCTCCCTCCTCATCTCCCCTCCATTTTTGTGCCCAAAATACAAATGCAAATGGCCAGAACTCTAGAAGCTAATCATGTCGCAAAAGAAATAATAACAAATTGACATTCAGAAGGAACCTGGATCCTTGAAGATCCTAGAGCCATCAGATTAACTCTGGACTGCTTACTGCTATTTTTTTTTTAATGAGGGAAAAAAAGTAAACTTCTATCTTAAGCTGTTATAATTTTAGTATTTACTACTAATTACGGGAATCACACATCTAAGTGACAGACCTGTGACTTACTCAGTTCTTATAAGCACTTTACATATATTATGTGTCATTTGGTCCTTAGGACTATCTTGTAATTGTTACTGTTTCCATATTATAAATAAATAAACTAAAACACATGTAAATATAGAAGCTAAAACACATGTAAACAGTTTATCCAAGGTCACACAACTGGTTAGAGATGGACATGGGATTCAAACCTATGTCAGTCTGTCTCCAAAGCCTATCCTCTTAACATAACACAAAACAACAAATATGCCAATGGGAAGCCTAGGCATGATGCCTGGAGAAGGGAGACCAGTCACGGGACTTCAATTTTTCTGCTGTTTATGACAAGGCCATTCTTACACCTTTAGATATTCAATTCATCTAAATATCCTTGTATTTACTCTATATTCAATAAATTTCTGACCTCAAAACAGCTATAACTACAGCTATAACCTGATTATAAGGATTTTGAGCATTTTTAATACATAAAATAATAAATTGGCCTTCTAGTAGCTACTTGAATTCTATGTGAGTTTTAATTATTGGAGGTCTCTCAGTGCTTCATTACCCCTGGGCACTAACAAAAACAAGTCTCTGTGTTCAAAATGGTAATGGGATCCAACCAGCTTCTCCACTAGTCAAAAACAATGTCATTTCCAATTTTATTCATGTATACTTATTCTTATTTTTAGTAGCAGAGAAACAACGGAAATGAGTAGATACTGATGCAAAAGAAGAATATCAGCTAATAAAGGAAGGTGACAAAGCAAACAAACTGAAAAATAAGATTCTAGTCATTATCCCCCTCACAAAAAAAAGACTCTTCTACTAGAGTGAAGAGGAAAGGCAAGGTAGCCCACTAGGAAACCCAAATAGTATTATTAGCAATATCTGTAACTTTGTTACCAAAAGAAATCCTATATATTTTCATATATTCTAGCTGCAATGTCTTGAAAATCATGTTTGTCTTTTTTTTGAAATTACATTTATTACTAGACTTGCTGCTATATCTCTTTAGTGTTATAAAAACACATTCCTATGTTACAAATTTATCTTAATATTTTAGTAACTGCATTTTAGCATAATTAGTTTCCTTTGCGATCTTATGTATTTAATTTTATGCATTTGAAATATTCCAACAAGGGGCTTTACAGATTGTCAACAGCATAGGCAGCACAAAAAGTGTTAGAAACTTCTGATCTAAACTGTGTGCTTAAAGAAAACATATAGGATGTTCTTTCCAAACTATAATCCTGTTTTCAACTAGTAGTTATACTCAAAGTTAACCACAGAAAACTTTCAAGATGCTCACCTCCAAAAATAAAGAAATAAAGATTACTAGAATTTCCTTCTTTTGAGTAATAAAAAGTTACTTGGGTTTGTTGAAAAAAATGCATATAAACCTTGTATATATGCATTTAGAAATTAAGTAGACAGAAGAATGTTTAATTCATATATATTTAATTTTGAGTTTGATTTCATCATGTGGACTAACAAGGGCTGACTTTATATTCTAAAGTAAGAACTAGCAGTTGAAAGTCAACACAACTAAGAACTTACAATAAAAAAAATTGTTAAATATGGTTATTTAGGCAGTAATTTTATTGTTAGTGCTAATATTATCACTTAGGTTTTTAAAGAAGTTTTAAAAGATTAGTTTTAAACAAGTTATAAACCCAGAAAAATATCCATGTGGTTCATGAAATTATAAAACAACAAGGAATACATTAAATAAGCCACAGAAAACTTTTTGCACTGTTAACTACTGTTTTAAATATTAACTTTCAACACTTTCCTCACCTGCCCACCGGCTACAATGGCTCCAAAGAGATGCAATAAGCAACACTTAAGACTTTCCTTGAGATGTTCACTTTCCTGAAAACACTCTGTGAATATAATACACAAATAAACAAGTAAGATTTCTCTTTCACAGTATGACTTATTTCTAAGGAATGTCTGACACTGAAACATTAAAAACTATTAAAAGGCTAAAGTTTGTTAAAAGGCAAGGCTGATATGCATTTTTTCATAGTAAAGGAAAAGAAAACCATCAATCAGGTAGTATTTTAGATAATTTATTTATGTTACCTCATTTAATTCTCATAATACTCCATATGAGAATATTTTGCCCTCATTTATAAATGAGCAAATGAAATGTCTTATCTAAAGTTATAGAGCTGCTAAGTGACAATGCTAGAAGCTAACTGAAATCTGACATAAAATTAGATGTGTTTTTTTACTACTACTTCCTCTTATTAGTATAATTGACTATAATTAGTCAATTATAAAATTGGAAGAGTTGGACAAAAAGATTTCCTGGGTTTACTTCAGGGCAAACATTCCAAAATTCTGGTACCAATAATAACCTTTCTTTTAACATTATAAAGTATTTTATTGTTTTCAAAAGGTTATACATGCACATAACAAATAATTAAAACAGCATAAAAGAACTGTGACAAGGAAAAGTCAGTCTCCCTCAAACGTATTCCTCAATCTACCAAGCTCCCCACACCTTAAAAAAAAAAAAAAAAGCTATACATATACCACTGCATCATGTTTTTTTTTTTTTTAACATTAATATATACTGGGTATTATTACATCTTAACATAAACATCTTCCTTATTCATTTTTAGGACCACTACAATGATATACCTTAATTTACTTAACCAGTTTTCTACTGATAAACTTTTATGATTTTCCTTTTCATTTTGATAGTCTAATAACCCAGTAATGAATATTTTTGCATATATCGTTACATATATAGAGAAGGTATAATAACAGAATTCTTTCCAATTTTATACATAACAAACATTACCAAAAAGAAATAGCTTTGAGGTAAATGTATTCATAGAAATCTATACTTAAAAAATTCAATGATTCCAGCTTTGTTGGAATAACTGTCACTATCACTATACATGGCTTTCTGCTTGAAATAACTAGAAAACTAGACAAAATAGGTAGAAATTTATGCACTCTAGAAATTTTCCTTCTCTCAAGAGAAACAAGGTAAGCTCAACGATTATCTCAGCTTCCTGTTGTGGACATGTTCTGAACAACTGCACAGAAAAGGGGAACCCTAAAAGAAGATGGCTATTTGTTAAGTTAGGAGACAGATAAAACCTTTGGGGAGGCCTAGGTAACTGGAATTTGTGAAGCAGTACAGGAGTAGAAGAAGCACTCCAGAAATATTAGTAGGGCTCACTTTGAGTCAAAGTATCAGTTCTTACATGATACTGTGAAATCCCACAAGACAGGCAAAAACCTACCAAGAAGTTTTAAGCTGAGTAACTGTCAGATTTTACACAGAGCTGCAAGAAGACAGAGTTCTAATCAGCCACAGGAGACACACAGAAAACATATAAAGGATATAAAAAGATATACCATGTAAACTCTAATCATAAGAATGCTGGTGTGGCTATATTAGTATCTGACAAAGCAGGCAAGAATATTATCAAGGTAAGGCAAG
This sequence comes from Callorhinus ursinus, assembly GCF_003265705.2. NCBI lineage: Eukaryota > Metazoa > Chordata > Mammalia > Carnivora > Otariidae > Callorhinus > Callorhinus ursinus. Next base: position 30,917,654 of record NW_027397064.1, read on the forward strand.
GAATATTACCATGGGTAAAAAGGGAAATGTCATTATCAAAGATAGGATTTTTTAAAAATCTACAATAGTTTATTTTAAAGACTTCACATTTACAAGTACTTATGATAACTTCTTTGGGATAAACTACCAAAATATGTGCACAACCTATATTCTGCCAACTACAAAATACTGACTGAATAAGTAACAAATAATGAGTTTATCAGATTCAACCACTGGAAGTCTCAGTATTCTTAAGATACCAATTCTCCTAAAATGGTTCCTAGATTCAATACAATCCCAAACAAATATATCAGCAAGTGTTTTTGTAAAAATATTTAAAAACTGGCTTCTAAAATGCATATAAAAATGTAAAGGATCCAGAATAGCCAAAAAATTTTTGAAGAAAAACAAAGTTGAAGGACTTAATGATTTCAAGACTTAGCATAAAGTCACAATAATCAATACAGTGTGGTAATATCATAAGGGCAGATATATGTAACAAAAAAAAAAAGAATCCAGAAATCAGCCTAGTTTGATTATGTAGCTGAAGCCGATATCGCTACTGCTGGTCAGAGTGGACGCTGCAATCATCTTCACCAAGCACTCAAACAACGGACTATTTCTGTCTTGTTTTAATTCTTAGGAAAAAAGGAAAGAAAACAAAAGCCAATATGGTAAAATGTTATGGCAAGATCTGACAAATATGAGTAGGAAACACAAGGTATTCCTTGTATATATTCAGCAATATTTTCTATATTCTCGAACTATGGCACAACCATTTTTTAAGAAAGAAAACTAAATCCACATAGGTCACACCTATAGTAGCCAAATTTCTTGTAAGTTTTTTTTTTTACTCACAGAAGTATTTAATAAGTGAAAACACATTAAAAAACACATAACCTATAACTCATCCTTTAAAACCAGAACAGCCAAGTAAAAATTCAGTACAGAATTTTTACTTTAAAAAGGTTTAAAAATAGGTAATAAATTTATATACATATATACATATATGTGTGTATATAAAAATATACACATGTGTGTATATTTAAACCTTATATTTAAACGTGTGTATTTTTAAACCTTAAAAGTAAGTAATAAATTTATATACATATATACACTTTTAAACCTTTTAAAGGTTTAAAAAAATAAGTAATAAGTTTATATACATACACACACACACACACACACACACAGATATATGGCTAGGGAAAGAAACAGAACACATTGGGAATTCAACAACTATGTTTTTTCTTCTTTCTAGAGATGTGACATCATGTTTTCTGGTCAGTAATGTTCTTTCAAATACTACTGAATCAAAGCAAACTCATACTGAGCTGGTTACACCCGTAAGAGGAAGAAGGAACTCCTTACCTCAACAGAAAACCTAATGAACTGACTTATACAGAAAGGGTTTTAGCAAACCTACACAAACACTTAACATGCTATAAGAAAAGGATACTTTTTAACTTACCTCCAGCATAAGTATACATTTATTGGTGTTCACTAAAATAGAAACACCAAGGCAGAAAGCATTTTTGCTTTCATGGTACTAATAACTAAAAAGCACACAGCATATATTAATTTGATCTTTAAATGGGTAATCATGGAAGTTCCAAGATTACATCTACTACGTCAGCCTGAGTATTCATCTATAAAAATATTTTTTTCAAAAATGCTTAAAAGGAGGTTCAAGAAACAGTGGAACTACATCAGGACCAGCAGAAGATAGTGATACAAGGATTGCAAATATAAGACTAGAAATTGATATTCACATGTAGCTTTTGGGTAAAGGACACCTCTCTCAGTTGATTCCTATAGCCAAGACTAACTGTTACAGTAGGAGCTTCAGAAACTTCAGGATGATCAGCTGGCTTAACATCCTGGATAAATACTCCCAGTCAAAAACCCCAATGAGGCTGCAGGACTGAAATTTTGATGCATATGAAAACCTGAGTGTACAAAATGCCTGTTGGGACATGCAAAGCCTGTTGGGCCAAAGAGGGCTGGTGATGGTGAGTTTTCAAACACCAACACACTAACATGTATGCTAGGGAAGAAGCCCCCAGGTGGAATGCTGGCCCTGGGACTGCTCTAGAAGAGCCTGACTCATGGGAGTACAGCAATTCCCGACCCAAAAGCCCCTGAGAAAGGTGTCTACTATGGGGAGCAGTACCAGGGTCACTGAATACAAGAAGGTATTTCAAGAGAAACAGGTCCCAGGAGGGTCAGGTAATTTTCTTTTCAACCCAACATTAATGAACAGTTGCAAAACAGAGTCACTCTTTCCAAGATGTATTCTTCTGTCACATTAGCTTTAGCCTCCCCCAGTCTAATGGGCTAGCACACCCAGAAAGATCTCACCGCCCAGAGGTGGGCCCTACAGCCTCAGATCGGTCTGGGAAACTGATAAAGATGAGTTGCACAACTATGTCACCACTAAAGTGCTGCTTAAACCCAGTCCCCAGCCTTCTTTTTCTGCTCTATAGCCCAGAAACACTTCTTTAAAAGCCAGAAAAGCTGTAAACATGAACAGCATGTCCAATATGTCACCAGCTACTTTCTCTTTACAGTGCTGTAAAGATACTGTGCAAGTCACCATGTTAAATCCAGGAATCTGTTCTAGCAGATGTTCTTCATTATACTTTTCTACCAAAGAAATATATTCATTACAAATAGGTGTGTAGGTACGTTTATTATCTCCCATGTCTTCAAACTCTCCTGGGAGTGCTTGTCCATACAAATTTTCTTTAATAAATGGAACTCTTCATCCATGATAATAAAATCCAACCATAGCATCAAATTCTGTATCAGAGGTAGAAGAGAAGGACAGTGCAAAGTTCTCTTCCTCTAGGGTGTCCATCACTATTGCCCCTATGCCATCCACCTGTGGGGTGAGTGGGCCTGTTAGCTCCCTACCGCAAATGTGGCCTGGGCCAAAGCCGCACTCGGCTCTACAGAGCCCCAACTGGCAAAAGGGAGGCCTCATCCCTGAGCCCACCACCAGCTCACAGCCCAGCTAGGTAGTTCCTGGGCAGGAGGCCCTGGCCTCAGGCTCCCAGGCTGTGGCCATATACCAGCTGGGCCCCCGTGCCCCTCTTAAGTTTATTTCAGTAAAAATTCAGAAGGTCTATAGTACAGTCATTATAATATTAAGCTCTTCTCAAAATAAAACCCCTTTCATCTCCCCCTCTGAGACGAATCATGAGAGACTATGAACTCTGAGAAACAAACTGAGGGGAAACAAACTAGAGGGGAGGGGGTGGGGGGATGGGTTAGCCTGGTGATGGGTATTAAAGAGGGAACGGACTGAACGGGGCACTGGGTGTTACACGCAAACAATGAATCATGGAACACTATATCAAAAACTAATGATGTAATGTACGGTGATTAACATAACATTAAAAAAAAAAACACTTTCAGAACAGAAAATTAGAGAAGAACACTAATCACAGCAAAATATGAATCAAGTACTCCAGTGATAGGTTCTTATAATCTTTATCTTACAAATACAGAAAGCTGAATCAAGCAGAATCAGAAGAATATAAAAATAAAGAATAATCAGAGTAACATCAAAATCAAAGAGAAACTAGGATCAATACTTACGATAAAAGAAAGGGACAAACTCCACTGTGAGAGAAGCTGGTTTATATTTCTGTCTGCTCTTTTCCACAGTACTAAGGATTCGTCTATTATTAAAAAGAAGTTAATACCAAATTATAACAATGGTGAGTAGAGATGGCATAATTACAGAAACAACTATAAATTTAATATATTACTTTTTATTTATATATTGAACAATACATCTCTAAGATTGATATAATCTTGAAAAGGAAGTCTAGCCTATAATTTAAATGCTCACCAATCAAAGGATTTCTTCTTTTGAATTAAGAAAAAAAAATTTAAATGCTTAATGGTGAAACATGCAGCCAGGTTAAGTCTCCAAAGAACTAGAAACAGAAAAAAGGAACTAGGCATTTAAAATTTCCAGTCTGTAAGATTATTTGTTCAACAGTACTGCTAATTTGACACCTAAGGCTGTAGCTTATTACTACAGGGCAAATGAAATTCATCAGAAATCAGGCCACTCTTTGCCACTTTCTGAAATTTTATCTGGACACAAAGTATCCATTCCACTGCCTTCTTCCATTTTAAATTAATGTAGATCTAGTATGCGCTGGGATTTTTTTTTTTTTAAGGATTTTATTTTTTATTTGACAGAAAGAGAGAGCAAGCGAGCACAAGTTGGGGGAAAAGGGCAGAGGGAGAGGGAGAAGCGGGCTCCCAAACAGGGAGCATGGTGCGGGGCTCAATCCCAGGACCCTGGGATCATGACCTGGGCTGAATGCAGATGCTTAACTGACTGAGCCACCCAGGTGCCCAGGGAATTATTTTTGTTTTTAATGACAATTCCAGTAGTTTTGATGGCTGAAATATTTCTACAGACTATGGCAAGGCCAACACATATAGCATGTGCTTTTACCAAGATCATTTCAGTTCAACACAAAATTAGTCTCTTAAATGGGCATGGTAGTGTAGGGATTGGGGAATAAAAGCTATTGTTAAAATGATATATCTGACCAGTTGACTGCAGAAAATTAAACAAAAAACAAAGAACTCAGACACTTTTTTTGTGCCCTGGAAAAACTCCTAATATTGTTAGATAAAGCCAGCAAAAAGGAAAATATTTGAAAAACAGCCACAAAGAAATTCTATATGTCTAAATATGATCTACTGATAAAGCAATGGATTAAGAGGACTTCTTTTTAACAACCATAATTGAGATACTAAAATTATTTTCCTTATATTTAAAGCTAGAAAGTCAATTGGCCACAGATTAAGTCAAGTAAGATAGACACAGCTGCTCAGTAATGACAGAATAAAAGGTTCTAAGATCCAGATCTAATAGCCAGATTCACTAGAAATTGTATTAGACACCATTTGCTACTAAATGCTTTCCAAATCCGTGTCTATTTTTTTTTTAATTTTATTTATTTATGTGACAGAGAGAGTGTGTGCACACAAGCATGGGGAGCTGCAGGCAAGGGAAAAGCTGGCTCCCCACTGAGTGGAGAGCGTGATGCGGGACTCGATCCCAGGACCCTGGGACCATGACCTGAGCCAAAGGCATATGCTTAACCAACTGAGCCACCCAGGTGCCCCCAAATCTGTGTCTATTTCTATTGTGGAGAAGGCAGAAGAATTACCATATTGTATATTTATTTTATTTTATTTTTTTAAAGATTTTATTTATTTATTTGACAGAGACACAGTGAGAGAGGGAATACAAGCAGGGGGAGTGGGAGAGGGAGAAGCAGGCTTCCCGCTGAGCAGGGAGCCTGATGCGGGGCTTGATCCCAGGACCCTGGGATCATGACCTGAGCTGAAGGCAGACGCTTAATGACTGAGCCACCCAGGCGCCCCTTGTGTATTTATTTTAATACTTTAATTTAATAATATCCTAGAATATTATTGGATCTATTTAATTAAGACCGGTATTGAGATTTTTTTATGCCTTTAAGAGAATACAAATATTACTGGAGTTTCAAATTAAAAATTCACTGACGCCTTTAAAAGAATTCAGTAATGTCGTAGAAAAATTAATTTTAAAAGGACGATTTAGCTTTCAGTTAGGTTTTTCCATGAGATTATTTGCATTGTTTATATTTGGCACATTTATTATAAGTTATAGTATGAATCAACAGATTGGATATATCCTATCCAAATATCCTGTGCTACAAACAGTAAGCATTCTCACTTTAGTAACATAGTAAAAATGTACTCCTGCCATTTGTGAATAATGACTTATTCTAAAGGCCATGTATTAGATGTAACATATGAACATAAATAATTCCCCATTATGGGGCACCCAGGTGGTTCAGTCAGTTAAGCATCTGCCTTTGGCCCAGGTCATGATCCTGGGGTCCTGGGATCCCTGCTTAGCAGGGAGCCTGCTTCTCCCTTTCCCTCTGCCGCTCCCCCTGCTTGTGGTCTCTCTCTCTCAAATAAATAAAATCTTAAAAAAAATGATTAAAAAAAAAATGCCTGGGTGCCTGGGTGGCTCAGTCAGTAAAGCATCTGCCTTCGGCTCAGGTCATGATCCCAGGGTCCTGAGATCAAGTCCCACATCAGGTTCTCTGGTTCAGCAAGGGGTCTGCTCCCTCTCCCTGCTGTGTTCTCTCTCTCTCTCACTCACTCTCTCTAATAAATAAATAAAATCTTAGTAAAATAAAAAAAATTTTAAAATTGACCAATATTGTTGTAGTAAAATTTAATATACTAACATGAATAAGAGGGGTGAAACTATTCTATGTAACACAAACATTAAAACATAAGTAGTTTACACTACACATCTGCAAAAGGGTAAGACAGAACAGCTAAAAATGAAGTTAGTGTTGTACCATTTTTAAATCACAGCATACTTCCTTGTTGATTATCTGATATTTGGGTCAAGCATGTGGCACCACCTAGCAGAGGCTAATACATACCCATACCAACTTCTGAGGGCTGTAAAATGTGTTTGCATCTAGTTTTCTAAGTTCATGTCCCTTGGTCAATTATTTTGTGCTTCTTTTTTGTGCTGCCATCATGCCTAGGACATAACTATTTCTCTTAAACTTTTAATCTGGAAATAAAGTCAAGCTCTTGCAAAAGTTGCAAGAATAAAAATTGTATAAAGAACTTCAAATATATCTTACCCAGGTTCATTGTTAAAATTTTATCCCAAACACTTTATCATTTGTTCACTCTCTCCCCATATTATACAGTGCACACATATTTATATATACATGCATTCTCACATATAACATTTTCCAGAACATCTAAAGGGAAATTATGTATATTCTGGCACATTACTTCTAAATACTTTAGTGAATACCTGCTAAGAATAGGGATATGGTCTTACACAATAACAGCATAATTATAGATTTTAATACATTTAACACTAATATAAAACATTTATCTACCATATATAATCCCATTTTGTTAACTGACCCATTAGTATCCTTTACAGCATTTTCTCCCCCTCTCAGTACAGCTCCCTGTCCAGATATTACATTTAGCTGTCATATCTCTTTTCCCTCTCTCAATCTGAAACATTTCTACAGCCTTTATGATATTCTTAAAGAATGTTGTCCCACACTCCTTCCTTTTATTCATTAAAATAGTCTTCCATTTTAGTTGTTTGGGTAAGCAACAAACACAAATAGTATGTAAGAAAATATATACATTCCATGTTTTCACTTAGCTTCAGAATTAGATTAATGTATAAGGTATAAGTTATTGCTAACACTCCCTTGTATAGGTCTCCCATGAGCTACAGATGTTTCCTAATTCCATGATTTATTTGTAGTATGTTTCATTTCCCTATCAAAGTCAAAGAAACCAAGTCTGAACCCTTGCTTTACTGTTTACCTCTGAAGCAGTTCCTAGTATTACCAGCAAAATTGTTATGCCTATTAAAGATAATAGGAGAGCTTCCAGCATAATTCCTGGCATGTATATTACACACACTCATGAAATGCCACCACCCATGCTCTACTCTTTGTTCCTCTTCCTGCTGCCACTTTATATATGTAGAATTCTCTTTCTATACTATAGCATTTAAATATCTTCTTGTTTTTGGTTCTCAAAAGTTGTTTTTTGTTTTCATTTACCAATTTTATTGGTTTTAATTAGTTATCAGATCTACTTTTTTATATCTTCTCTCATTCCCCCAACTTTAAATTCATTTTGTTCTTATTAAGATTCCTTTAAAACCTCTCCTCTGTCATTTTCAGACTGATCTCATGTGCCTCTTTCTGTATATGTCTTTCTGTCTATAAAGAAAAACTTTGTCATTGTTTCAAAACCTAAAATGTTATCTTAGATTTGCCATTACTGACAGATCTGAGGTGGAGGATGGGGAAGTAGCAAGAGTGAAAGGAAGGGATATAATTTCCTCAAGAAATCTCTAGCATCAGTGTCAAAAGAGAACACTGGCTTCCACCAAGCGAGCCATGGAGGAGCAGCAGCGATGGCTCTCCACTACCCTATGGCCATGGGCCTCAACAAGGGCCACAAGGTGACAAAGAATGTGAGCAAAGTTCGTGCGTGGCAGGATCCAAGAGGTGCAGGGGCTTCACCCCATATGAGCAGTATGCCTTGGAGCTGCTCAAGGTCTCCAAGGACAAGAGTGCCCTCAAGTTCATCAAGAAAGATGCGGAAACACACCTCCATGCCAAGAGGAAAGAGGAGTTAAGCAATGTCCTGGCAGCAATGAGGAAAGCAGCAGCCAAGAAGGAACCCCTCCCCTCTGTATATTATAAGCCTTTTTGGGGATACAAAATAGAACATTGATTATTTGAGAACCAAAGTGATAAATGAGTAGAAAGGCTACAAATGGAACAGTTATGTGCCTCTTTCAATCTTCAGAGTCATAAGTAGTGCTCAGGCAGAGGCAAAAGGTAGTGACAGTGCAGTCTGCCAATTATTTCCACGTCTACCCCTTCTAGTCAAAGTAGAACTTCTTGGTTTCACTGTGGTAGAGGGGGATGTGGGACTAATTCTGACCAACGAATTCTGAATGAAAGTAAGATGTGTCATGACCAGGTGAGAGCATTAAATTGCTAATGTGAGACATTTCAGAGCTTTCTTTTCTCTCGGGTGGTAACTAGCAAAGCCTTAGATGCCTGCTCCTCTGTCAGCTTAGGATCTTGAGTGACTGTCATGACTGAGGGCTTCCTGCCAACAATGGCAGACAGCATGAACAAGAAATAAACCTTTGTTATTCTAACCCCTTGTATGTTATTGCAACACCATCTGTCTTATCCTGACTGACAAACCATCTTTGCCAAGGAAAATTCAAAGTACTTTCTCTCTGGGAAAAGAGACATATTAAAGCTCAATTGAAAAGGAAGTATTCAATACTAAGTAAACTGTAAAAGAACTGTTTACTTGACACAAATTTCAGAGTCATGAATTCCCAACAATGTAAGTGCACTATAAGCAAAAGCTAGGTACTGCTAAGGTTGGTATTTTGATATAATAAATACAAACTATTTTTATCTATTCTTTAAAGCAGGACTCCTGCCAGACAGTACCTTTTAACCCTAGTTCAAGTTGCAATATTTCTTTGAAAAACAATATTGTTCCTGTGGTGGGAAAGGGGAGAAAAGGAAGCATTCAGAAGGTCATTAGTTCCTTTCCATTAATGAACAGCCAAGAAAATTACTAGGGCAATGTGATGGTTAATTTAATGTGTCAACTTGGGAGGGTGTTTTTGGATGAGATTAACATTTAAATTGGTGAAATATGGAAAAGGAGATTACCCTATACAAAATGCCTCAATGAATCAGTGGAAAGACTGAGTAGAACAAAAAAATTGGTCTCTCTAAGCAAGGGGGAGTTCTCCAGCAGACTGTCTTTGGACTTCATCTGCATCATCAGTTCTGGGTCTCCAGCCTGACTACATTTGGACTAGAACTAGAACATTGGCTTTCTATCTGCCAGCTTTCAGACTGTAACTGTACTTTGGCTTTCCTGGGTCATAAGCCTGACAGCCCACATTTGGACTTGTCCACCTCTAAAATCACATGAGGCAACTGCTTATAATAAACCTTGTTCTATGCATGCGCGTACACGCACGCGCGCGCGCGCACACACACACACACACACACACACACCCTTACTGGTTCTGTTTCTATGGAGAAACTTAATAAAGACAACTTCTCTCAATGTATAAAGGAAAGCCAGTGTATAAATAAGTAGACAGGATTGTTATATTTAATAACTAGAGTACCTGTTCCTATTTATATCTACTTTTTACTTACTATTACTATTGGATTTGTTATTTCAATAAAATATCACTACATAGAACATACAAAGTATTACCATATAGTCTACATAAATGTTCTCTCAGTTAATCAATTCTTCACCATCATCTAATGGTGGCTACTCAAAGTGAGGGTATAAGACCCTAAAAAACCTGAAAAGCCTATAAAGATCAAACATTTTAGCAGTGAAAAGCTGCAGGAAGTGGCGATGGTATAAATAGGTTGGGTTAAATTAAAAATGAAAATGGAAAAATCTTGAAATTGAAAATATAGCAGATTTGGGAGACCTAAACAAGCTACGTGACTGTAGTTCATGATACAACTCTTCCTATTCTGTGCCCACAGGTAATAAAGATATGAGTTCAAAACTCTTCTCTGTGAGCCCTGAACTGGTAATTATACTACTGTCACTAAACTGCAAACCCATCATCCTATATTCTATCTGCTTTGTCATGCTGTGACAAGCACTCTGCAAACCACACTTCTCTTTTTCCAGGTATTCCACTGTTGGGTTCACCAAGAATGCGTACTAAATGGAGCCTGGAAGGCTAAGGGTAAAAAAGAAAGTGATTCCTTATTTTTTTACCAGCCAACAGTTGGTTCTTTGTCTTCAGGTTATTTTTGGCAATTCCAGCACCAGCCTATGCTCCTGGCTGCTCAGTGATACCTGCACAGCTAAGCAATGCTCTTTCATCAGAGGTCTGAGACCCAGCTGCAGGACCTCTTCTCTGATAACTCCAGTCTCTTCCTTTTGTCCCATACCCCGAAGGAAGTAGCTGCTTCCTGAAGTCACTATCTCTGTATTACATCAGTATCCCTACTTGCTTTTTGAGTTCTCTAATACCTATTTAACAATTTCCTTCAATTATATCTTTTTCAAATACCTGGTATGATTACCGTTTTCTTGACCAGACCCTAGCTGACACAAGCTCCACAATTAAAAGCAGACAAAATATTGTTAAAATCATTTTCATCCTATGAAATGAGCTTAAAAAAAGAGAACTTTCCTTGAAAAATATGTATACTCCACTTGATGTTACCGTGCTTTGAAATTTTCCTATCAGATTATTAGCATTACAAAATAAAAGTTTAGAGTAAATTTATTATCTGGAAGTGGCAATTTTCACTAATTCATTACTTCCAACAGAGATAGATAGGGGTCAGAGATAAAGATAGGGGTCTTACACACATCCTACATATTTCTTTCACAGAGAATAAGACCTGCATTGAAGAATTACATATATTTATGACATTCAGGTTTTAAATGAACATTATAAGGTATATAAGACATACCCTGAAATTCTATGCCTCCAATTCCGATATGGATCATATAAACTTTCACAAAACGCCAATGCATGGATCACAAATTCTTCAATAGCTGTCTGATCTGCCAATTCCTTCTCTTTTTTTTTGCTTTTTAACTGAAAGTAAAGTTAAACAGAAAATTATATTTAGTTAAAAATATTAAACTGCATAATATATCTACATCATTAAAAGACATGTTTCATTAATTATCTAATAAATCATTTTTATTCAAATAAGCCTATGTTCCAATTGCATCTAAAGGGTCAGTTATTCATATGGACTGAATATAATCCTTCAATTTTTAGTATGGCCTAGGAAGAGTTTCGAATGGATAGCAAAAAAAAAAGTTTTCAATAAGATGGATATTTGATGATAAATAATATGTAATATATATAATATATAAATTGACAAAGTACGTCACTGTAAAAAGCCATTTATAAAACACTTTAATTTTTAACTAAAATAAAATATATTAATAATTGCTTTTCTATTTTTAGATAATATGTTTAAGATGTCTGAACTATATAGTACCTAATGGAAATTTTAATTCATTTCTCGATTATTACATCCTCTAAAAACATTTAACTTTACTATAATATTTAAAAAACTTAGTTACTCTCAGTAAAGCAACAAAAGGAATATATTAATTCACCTACTTGCTGAATATAGAGTGTTGTCATAGTGATGACATGATTAATATATGAGCAAGTCCCAATTTCTTCCACATTAGATAGATTTCTGTGAGGAAAAAAAGAATATTTATTACATATGAATAGTGACAAAAATGTATGCTCATTTATTCAGGTCGAATTTTGAAAATACATGTTAGCAAAGGAAATATAAATGACATTTATTAAAACTTAAAATCAATATGGTTACATAACTGTTTCTCCACTAAGAATGTGAAACACACCTCAACCACAATTTAGCTACTCTAAACAGAATGTTTAAGAAGTACATGCTGGTTAGCAATTATTTATTATAGAAAAAGTGAAAAATATCACAAAGTAGAAACAAAAGAGAAACAAAAATCAGAAATATTCTTACAACCAACCATTCGCAACTATTTACATTTTGGATTATTTCTTTTCAGGTTTGTTTTTATTTTCATATGCAGATTCTTAGTTTGGTTTTTGTACATACTGTTGACATTAAAACACATAGTTTTAGAGTTTTCACTTTGCTCTTTGAAATTACAGTTCCCTTATCTAGACGTGTTTCTCAACTATATTGAAAGGCCTTGATAGAAAAGCCAGCATCTGTACATTCTCCGTGAGGGCATAGTATATGTGTTGTTTAAAGCAGTGAGTGGGTCAGTAAGTGGTGTTTAATTAAAATATGGTCCTCATTTTTATCCCATTTTTATAAGACAACACAGGACACATAATGCCAACATTTTCTGTATCTAGTATCACCTATCTTTTTCTTGGCATAATAAAACAGTCTATTAATTTTTCTTCTGAGACGCTGTGACACTGAAAAAAACTATTTATCTAAAATACAGCAGATGCCCATTTGCAACGACATGAATGGAACTAGAAGGTGTTAAGCTAAGCGAAATAAGCCAATCAGGGAAAGACAATTAACAAATGATCTCACTCATATGTGGAATTTAAGAAACAAAACAGAGGATCATAGGGGAAGGGAGGGAAAAACAAGACAAAATCAGAGAGGGAGACAAACCATAAGAGACTCTTAATTAGAGGAAACAAGCTGAGGGTTGCTGGAGGGGATGGGGTGGGAGATGGGGTAACTGGGTGATGGACAAAATTTTTATATAAAACGAAACTGCTATACAACATAAAACCTATTCGAAATTTTTTAAGGAATTTTTTTAAAAAGTGAGGTCTCTGGAAACAGAAACACATTCTGTGATTGGCAGCTATTAAACATTAAATTTAAAATAAAATAAACATTAAATTAATCATCAGAGATTATCTCCTAGTAAAAAAAAAAATTCAACCAAAACATTCCAGTGCTTGCCTATAATGATCAAGAGCTAGGGGCTCCTAGGTGGCTCAGTTAGTTGGGTTTCCAACTCTTGATTTCAGCTCAGGTCGTGGTCTCGAGATCATGAGATCAAGCCCTGTGTCAGGCTCTGTGCTCAGCTTGGAGTCTGCCTGGGATTCTCTTTCTCTTTCTCCCTCTACCCCTCCCCGCAATTGCGTGTACACACCCATGCACTCTCTTTCTCTGTTTCTAAGATAAATAAATTTTAAAAACAGTTAAACATACTGGATTTATTTTTTTTAAGATTTTATTTATTTGAGTGAGAGAGCGAGAGCATGAGTGGTGGGAGCCGCAGAGGGAGCGGGGAAAGCAGACTCTCCACTGAGCAGGGAGCCCGATGTGGGACTCAATCCCAGGACCCTGGGATCATGACCTGAGCCGAAGGCAGATGCTTAACCGACTGAGCTACCCAGGAGCCCCTAAACATAACTAGATTTAAAACAGTTATTTATCTATAGGATTTCTGATTTCTGTAAAACTGTACTAAGTAGTTAACAGGACAAAATATAACAGATCAACAGACCAACTCATGTTTTATTGCGTAAATAAACCCTTTTTCCCTCAACCCTTTAATTCTTGTATTATTTTTCTGAATTTTAAGGATGATTAAGAGCACAAAATCAAAACAATATCTACACTTTGGGAGAGCCTAAATTAGGGGAGAAACATTTTAGCAATTATTGCTTAATCTTTCCATGATTCCTGCAATCAAATACAATGAGCAATTAAGTGAAAGGTAAATAAATGCACAGTAAATTAAGTCCCTGTTTGTCTATTAATTAATTCTAAAATATTTATAGAACAAATAGTATATATTATAGGAAATGGCTTCCAAAAAGAAGACAGACTTTAAAGAGGCATAAAATGCCCCTAACCCAATGGTTCTTAAATTTGTATATGCAGGTTACCATGGAATTCGCGAAGAATTAGAATGCCTGAGCTCTTTGGAGTCAGAATTTTCATAAGGCTCAAGATCTGTATTCCTATTAAGCTTCCCAGTTAATACTTATGCACACCAAAATTTAAGTACCACAGACCTAATCATCTATAAATCTGGAAATATAAGCTGTAGAATAATTATACTTTCTTTGGCAAAATTATAAAATGAAAGATTAGAAAAATATATTTCACAAATGATAATGCACAGTAGTAAAAATGTGTATGTGGTCCTCACTGAGGACCACACAGAAAATCCTGGTACAACAAATTCTTGGTTAGGTAAAAACTTCAGTCACCGTCTTTATAGTAATTTTTTTTTTTTTTTTAAATCTTGGCTGAACCTCTCTGTAACTAAGTCTGGTAACTAAAAGGCTTTCCAGTAGGGGTGCCTGGCTGGCTCAGTCGGTGGAGCATGAGACTCTTACCTCAGAGACATGAGTTCGAGCCCGACACTGAGCATCAAGCCTACTTTAAATAAAGAAGTAAAACATTAAATAAATAAGAAGCTTTCCAATATAATAAATCACAAGGCTTTCATAAAAGGTGCACTCAAGGGGCGCCTGAGTGGCTAAGTCAGTTAAACGTCTGCCTTTGGCTTAGGTCATGATCTCAGGGTCCTGGGATCGAGTCCTGAGTCGGGCTCTGCCGTCAGCAGGGAGTTTGCTTCTCCCTCCCCCTCTGCCCTTCCCCCTGCTCGTGCTCCCTCTCTTTCTCTCCCTCTCTCAAATAAAAATAATAAACTCTTTAAAAAAAAAGCACTCAATCTTTAAAGCTCCATATGAACAACAAACACCATTAATAATAAATAAATGCATTGTTATTTGATAATTTTTTAAAACAGATAACTAGTTTATTTGTTTGTACCAGATACCTGCAAAGAATAATGAAGAACTTGACAAGCAAAATTGACAAAGCTTGTTGTTGTTCCTCTAACCCATCTGCCATTTTCTGAACACACTGTAGTAGCTGGATCCTTAGAACCTGCAGAATATTATCAGGAAGCAAAGATATTCCTGGAGGCACATCATCTACCCTGTAAGGGGGAAAAATAAGAAGGGTGATTAAGTATGAAAAAAATCTTTGGCACTTTAAAGGAACTGCATTTTCACCTCAAATCCTAAAGAAACTCTTTTATTCCAGATGCTCTGTGCCTTCTCTGCAAGGCACCACCAGATGATCACTATGACACTTTAGAAGATTAGTATAACACGGTAGTTAGTCTTACTTCAGAAGAGGCTTACTGAAAAGAGGGAGAGTTAGAGAATCTACTTAATATCTTCAATTGTGCTACTTTCAAAGAAAACATTCAGAATTAGTTCACCTGCTACTTAGAAATAAAATGTGTGTATATATGCATTTATACCATTTCTAAAAGGAACAATAACTAGCATATAAAAATGGAGTACCTATAACTAGTTTAATATCTGTCAACTGCTTTACTAAATAAACAATATTCACCTACCTATAGGCTCCCCAAACCATGTGGTCAGAAGAGGGAGATAAGATAACCAGCAAAAGGAAAGGAGAAGGATAAACAGGTAAATGGAGAAACTTAAGCATGAACATTAATAAATTAATACATCAGTATTTTATGACAACTGGTTTCTGGGTAAGAAGACCATCTGGTTCTTCAAAGACAAAAGCCAACATGAGATGTGACTGGCTACTCTATCTCTTAGAGAGATCCCCCAGAATCAAAGTGAGAAGATCTGTGTATTAAGTTCCACCTCTGTACCATAAAGTACACCATTTAATCTGTGAAGTGCCCTATTCTATAAAATTGTAGTATCTGCCCTATTTCATAGGGTTCTGTACCATAAAGTACACCATTTAATCTGTGAAGTGCCCTATTCTATAAAATTGTAGTATCTGCCCTATTTCATAGGGTTCTGTGCATTTTTAACTATGAAATATGTAAAGAACTATAAAAATGTAATATGTTTTAAATATACTATCACTAGGAGCGCCTGGGTAGCTCAGTCTTTGAGCGTCTGCCTTCGACTTGGGTCACGATCCCAGGGTCCTGGGACTGAGCCCCGCATCGGGCTCCCTGCTCCGCAGGAGGCCTGCTTCTCCCTCTCCCACTCCCCCTGCTTGTGTTCCCTCTCTTGCTGTGTCTCTGTCAAATAAATAAATAAAATCTTTAAAAAAATAATAATAAATAAACTATCACTAAAGCCTACAAATCTTTTCATGAAGTCACTGAATACTAATTTTCCTATTTCTATTAAGAAAAATACCCAATCACAAAGAAGCACCATGAACAGCAACTATGATTAAATGACAATCATACTTTAAATCGTGTCTTCTTCAGATATCGCTTAATATGAAGATTTACTATTATTTTCACACTGAGTTTAAAGCTATTTCATTCCCTGTAGACAGAAAAATTTCAAGCACATTACCAGTAGTCATATAAATATATGATAAATATTTTTAGCCTCTTCCAGAACCATCCCACATTATTATAAAATAAACACCCAACTTCAATTATACAGAAATCACAAAGCACATTACCAAGGCTGCGGAATTCTATAACCATGTCACAAAAATACATGCTTCATTTTAGTCCGGGCACCACTTCACTTATAATTTGGATTCTTTCCTTCTCTTTTATAGATGGTACAGAAAAACTCTCACTTTTATATATACTTTTTTCCCTGCTAAAGAGCTAAAAAGAGGTGATGAGAAAAACCACAGTACCTTCAAAATAATAAAGATTTAAATTTAAATATAACGGATTTTCAAGACTAAGCTAAACTATTCCTATTCACTTTTCCAAAACCATAAGTCAACAAGAAAGAAACATTAGATTTCCCAATATTCAATCCTAATTACTTAAAGGATTAGTTCCCTTTTTCCTTAGTTGTCCCATTCTCTATTTGCATTTTTAAAAATTTTACTAGACAGAAAAAAATTAGCTTACAAAAGAAATCTATTGTACTTATGCTCATTATAAAATTGGGGTTTGATTAGAACATGACTTGTAGATAAAGTTGAGAAAGTTTTGGCCATGTTCCTAATGTGATAAGGATTTAAGAATTTGGAAGCATTTTCCGATCATTAGAACTCTACTGCCCCCAAATTCTAAGCTCCTTTTGCTGAAATTTCCCAATCCCCAGAAATCTGTTTCACTTCTCTGTTTGACTACTGAATGTCTACATTAAACAGCTGCCCACTGTTGTCTCCATCTAAAACAGGAAGAGAAGTCCAGCTTAAATTCCAAGGCTTTAAATTCTGGTAAAAGCATTCTTTGCTTGCATTAGGAATTCTCTAGCTTAAAAGTTCTATCAAGGGGCGCCTGGGTGGCTCAGATGGTTGAGCGTCTGCCTTCAGCTCAGGTCATGATCCAAGGGTCTTGGGACCGAGCCCCACATCAGGCTCCTGGCTTGGCAGGGAGCCTGCTTCTCCCTCTCCCTCTGCCTCTCCCCCTGCTCATGCTCTCTCTCTCTCTCTCTGTATCTCTGTGTCTCAAATAAATAAAATCTTTAAAAATAAATAAATAAAAGTTCTATCAAGTCAGTTTAACTTAAATGAGGATTATCTGTGAGTTTCTTATCTTTAAGGTGAACAGACTAGTTTTATACATCTTGCACATCATATTCACTTGAAAAACTGCAAGTTTTCTATTAGTAAAATCTAAACTCATGGTTTAGTTTTCTGTCAGATATGAAATAAAGTTTTAAATAAACCAGCTAAATCATGAATAAAGCAATGTTCTGACATTTTTCATCTTATTTTAAATATAGTGGCAATAAAAGTCTACATAATGTTTTTAGAAATGACCTCCCAAGAAAGGAGACATGTAAAACAAGTGCATCTTACAAACTTTAGAAGACTTCATTTCAATATTCCAAGTATTCAAAGGCCCAAATCCTGACTCCATAAAATCCTTAGGCTCATGATTTAAAGTGAGCTGCAAATTATTAAAATAAAAGCACCTCGAAGCACAAACCACAAGAATACTCTCTTATGAGTAGAAATCAATAATACGTAATCTTGTTTTGAGTTCAAGATTTAATACTTTTCAAACTTTATAAACCTGTTACAAATCATCTAATGAAGAATTCTGAGACTGTATTTATAAATAATGAAGTACTCGTGCTTTCTGAGCATTAAAGCACATCTGAAGTTCAATGCCTTGGTCCATAGCTCTAATGATTTCTTCTCTGAGTTATTAAAATTGCCTCTTAACTGCGCTTCTTGCCTTCAGTCTCAACCGTTTCCAGTTTAATCTCCTAATGCTACCACAGGGACTTTTAAAAAACAAACTTCATCATGACACTTTCATGCAGATAATTCTTTAGTAGAGCCTCACACCTTCTGTAACAAAAAATCAAAGTCCATTAGCAATGCATGCATGGCATTTCATGATCTGGCTTCTGATTCTCCAGACTCAATTCACCCATGCCCACCCTCTTACTGCCTACCTCCATCCGCAAACTGCAAACACTTCCCTCCTTGAAGATTTTTAATTCTCTAGATACTCTTTCTCATCATCAACCACTACCCATTTCTCCCCTTCCATCTCATAGTATCTCTACAAATGGAGTTCCTATTGTGGCTAAAAGTGTCTGCTGTCTCCTCACTTCTCCAGCTTTTTACCCCAGCCTAACCTCTCTTATCCAGGGAACAACTATGACGTCTTCAAGATGGCTTGAGAAAAAAGTAAAAAAATTTTTCTGGGAAGTGGGCCTGGGAACTGTGAATGTAGAATGGTAGTAGGCAGAGCAATGGGAGATAAGATTTATACTTCTTCTTGTACTTTTCCACAAAATTTGAATTTTCCTCCCATTTTATGATTTTTAAATCTAGCTTTGAAAAATCTGAATACTTCACCTCCTCCAAGATGTTTTCTAAGGCCCTACTCTGTAATAAAACCATAATTTTAAGGACAGTGTTTTCAGTGAGTTCTGTGAGTCTAACTAATTACTGAACCAAAGGGAGTCGTGAAAACTTCCAAATTTATATCTGGTTGGTCAGAGATGAGGGAGGGTCCCAAGACTTGCAACTGGTGTCTGAAGTGAGGGCAGTCTTGTTGAGGACTTTGCCCTTAATCTTTTGGATCTGCCACCACCTCCAGGTAGTTAGTGTTAGAAATGAAGTGAGTTGCAGGACACCCAGTTGCTAGTAGTTCACCAAGGTAGTCCTCTCTACTTCAAGAAGTCAAATTTCATATTAGCAAGAAAGCCTGCTGTGATCAATTAACAAAGTCTGCCATGAGAGCAGGGTTATGCAGGAATACCATGTATGTCACAGAACTGCCCTCCTTGTACTAGGTCATCAATAAAGTCTTTGTATCTCAAATTAACAAACTCATCTAAGGATAAGAAGTTTATACATACCTGGTAGGCAACTTTTCAAAGTCAACATCTAAGAACTGTTCATAGCTAGAAACAAAACTGTCCAACCAGAGCTTCAGGTAATCTGGATCTTTCTGAAATAAGAAAACCAATATTAAGTATACCTACCAGAAAAAACAAAAAACAAAGAAAAAAAAATGCTTTCATTCCTATAAGCAGATATGAAGCAATAATATGAAATCTCTTAAGTGATATTCATGAAAACATATGTGCTATTTTAAAATGTCTATTAAGTACAGGGGCACCTGGGTGGCTCAGTAGGTTAAGCGTCTGCCTTTGGTTCAGGTCATGATCTCAGGGTCCTGGGATGTAGCCCCGCATCAGGCTCCCTGCCCAGCAGGGAGTCGGCTTCTACCTCTCCCTCAGTCCCTCCCCACCTCCCCGCTCAAGCTCTCTCTCTCTCTCTGAAATAAATAAAATCTTTAAAAAAAATAATAAAATGTCTATTAAGTATAGTGAACCCTCTAGTGGCTTCCCACGTCCCTCACACAAAGAGCTACAGTCTTAACAATGTCCTATAAGATTCTAAACAATTTGCCCTCCCCTATGTCTCTGACCTTAGCTTCTACTACCCTGGCATCCTGGCTATTACTGGGACATGCCAGACATACTCCCCCCTTAAATCCTTTCAATAGCTGTTTTCTCTACCCAGAAGACTCTATAGATGAACAGCTAAGTCCCTCATCTTCTTCAAGTCATTCCTTAAACAACATTCTCAAAAAAGCCTACTTTTACCACCCTTTCTTAAAACTGCTGATCTTCTTACTAACCTTTACCTGACCCTATTCTATCTTCCCACCGTGGTGCTTTCTCACCATCTATCATACTATGTCATTTACTCAGTTATTAATTTGTTGTCTGTCACTTCCCCTAGAATATAGATTTCACAAGTTTAAGGCCTTTCTAAGGGCTTACCACAAGTGACTTCTTTTTGTTTACTAATGGATACCAAGTGCCTAAACAGAGGTTGGCACTGAGCAGGTGCTCAATAAATATTTAATGAATTAGTGAAAAACACAAGATGCATAAATAAAATAAAATCAGATATAGATCATTAACCTAAACATAAAAGCTAAAATTAAACACTTCTAGAAGAAACTATAGGAGATATACCTTTATAGGAGACATACCTTTGCAACCTTGCAGTAGACAAAGATTTCTTGGGAGCACACAAAAATCAAAAGCCAAATAAAATAATAGTAAGTCTTAATCAAAATTAAAAACATCAGGGCACCTGGGTGGCTCATTAAGCATCTGCCTTCGGCTTGGGTCATGATCCCAGGGTCGAGCCCCGCATCAGGCTCCCTGCTCTGCGGGAAGCCTGCTTCTCCCTCTCCCACTCCCCCTGCTTGTGTTCCTGCTCTCGCTATCTGTTTCTCTGTCAAATAAATAAATAAAATCTTAAAAAAAGAAAAATCTACCCACCAAAAGACACCAATAAGAAAATGAAAAGGCACTCCATATACCAGCTGAAAATATTCTTAATACATATATTTGACAAAGAACTTACACCAAGAACATACAAAGCACTCCTAAAAATCAACACCAAAAGGACAACTCAATTCAAAAATGGGCAAAGGACAAACACCTCACAAAGGGGGATACAGGAATGACCAGTGTGTGAAAGCATGCTCAACATCATTAGCTATCCAGAGAAAAGTGAAAGCATGCTCAATATCATTAGCTATCCAGAGAAAAGCAAACAAAAATCAAATGGAACACCCATTACACACTCACGAGAATGGCCAAAACTAAAAACCTTGACCATTCGAAGTGTTGTAGAAGATGTGGAGCACCTAGAACTCACACTTCTGGTGGGAGTATAAAATGGTATAATCATTTAGAAAATAGTTTGGCAGTTTCTTTTAATGTTAAACATAGATATAGAACATGGCCCCTCCTTGAAAGAGGGAAAAACACAAAACTACAAAAATGTACAAAGATGTTCATAGAAGATTTATTTTTAATAGGCAAAAGCTGGAAACAACACAAAATTCCATCAACCTGTTCACTGACAAAGAAATTGTGGTATACTCATATAATGGAATACTATTCAGGAATAAGACTGAATGAACTGTTGATACAATGACAAGCAGAAATTCTAAAAACATAACTAAGCAAGAAATGCCAGACATTAAAGTGTATACACTGTATGATTTCATTTATACAAAGTTCTATAGCAGGCTATGGTGACAGAAATTAGATCACTGGCTGTTTTTCAGAGGACTGACTACAAAGGGACACAAAGGAAACTTTTCCTAGGTGATAGAAATTTTCTATTTTATTATATAGTAGTTACACAAATGTTTGCCTGTATCAAAACATGAACTTTGACACTTAAAATGTGTGCATTTTATGGTCTGTAAGTCATATCTCAAAGCTTATTTGAAATGATTCCTCAGAAACGTCTATTTAAATATAAACTGCATCATTAAAAATGATGCTTGAATTTATTTCCTTCCTCTCCTTAACTGTTCTTTACTGAAGTCAATTTCAACAATACTCAGAAGTTTTACTTAATCATTAAATATTACTAGTTAGGCACTGCACTTGGATAAAGGGAACTCAAGTACTTTATTTCCCTAAAATAAAAGCATTACACTACAAATCAGAATTGCTAAAAGAATGTTCCCAGAATGTACAGAGACTGCTGACCTTCTGTGTATTTGTTTTTTCTATTAATATACTATTCCAAAATCAGATTGTAAATTGCCACTATCTACATCATCACTGAGAAATAAGATGGAAATATTTCAGAAAAAGATTTCTCACGTGAGAAATTTTCTCAAGGGTTCCATTACTTGCTATTTTCATTTCCAACTAGCACATTATTCATGTATTCATTTACTCATTTATCCACTCAGAATAGGAATCCAGAAATACAAGTAGCTGGAGTTTTCCTTATCATTTTTGCTTTTAATAAAGCATAGGATTATCTCTCTGTAAAAGTTAGACACAAAACAGTCTCATAACAGCATAAAGAATTAATGCATTTCTCCTCATAGTTTATTTAGGAACTCTACAGTATCTGGTTCAAAGTCTAAAGGTCAGGGTTATCAAGTGGTTGGCAGGTACAAGGTTCTCCTAAGAAGTTGAACAACTATAAGGAAAGAAATGGTACTTAAATCTGGAAATGTTTCTTTTAGTAAGAAGTAAAGTAGTTGCAGTTTTTTGAGCATATGCCATGTGCTAAGTACTACAGCAAGCATTTTTAAATAATATGTATCATTCCATTTACTCCTTACATCTATCCAGAGGTTTCATTTCCCCATTTTGTAGGTTAGAAAAGAGATGTTCTAGAATATGTAACTTGTCCAGTCACACAGTTAGTTATTGATAGTGCTGGGATTAAAATGCAAGATATATGAATCCAACCATGGTCCTTCTACTACACTATACTGTCTTTGAACTATAAGCACAGCTCTAGTGAGCAAATAGAGGAAAAAGAGTCATCAGGGTCAGTAAACTCAAGGCTGTACACAATTTAACACAAAAAACAGCCACATTCTACACAGCCTGACAAAATTCTTAGAGAACCTACACTTTACTGCCAAAAACCATAAAAAGAAAGATCTCCACTTACCCAGAAACCATATTAATTAAATCTCAAGTTTAGTCACTTTCATAGTTAAGAGTCTGGTATACTGAAACACCACAGTATGATCTATTTTTCCATTTGTACACTATTTATTAACATAACACATAAATATATTACGTACTGCAGGAGCACTGGGGCCAAATTTTGTGGACTCTAATACTTGCTTTGCCACTTTCTTGAACAAGTCATCCTATGTTTGCTATCAGTCTTTTCCTCTATAAAAATGAATATAATGATAATACCTTTCTTACAGGGCCGTTATAAAAATTAAATAATCTAATATATGTCAAGGGCTTAGAATAATTCCTAGCACAGAGGATATGCTCAAGTATTAATTTTATTTTTACTACCTACTATGTGCCAAAACTAGGAAATTCCCATAAAACAGGAATAATCTATGCAACAAACATATTTAAATATTTCATGATCCCCCTTGACATATGATTTTAATTGTATTCTCTTCTTTTTAAATCTCTCTGCATTTATTATCTGTGTAACTTTGGCCATGTTACTTGATTTCTCCAATTTGTTCTTCATCTATAATATTATTTCCTACCTCATAGGGTGTTGAGAGCACTAAATGAGATAACATACGTAAGACATTCAACAATGCCTGTCATTTAGCAATTACTCAAAACACGTTGGTTACCATTAAGATATAGAGTCTGCCATCAAGTTGGTCATGATTCAATGTAATAAAATAAGCACTTATGAAATAATTACAAAATCAACTTTATTGATTTTGTACTCAAATATTCATCTAATCGTGTGCCATTGTTTAAAACAGTGGCACCTGGGTGGCTCAGTTGGTTAAGCGACTGCCTTCAGCTCAGGTCATGATCCTGGAGTCCCGGGATCGAGTCCCACATCGGGCTCCCTGCTCAGCAAGGAGTCTGCTTCTCTCTCTGACCCTCTTCCCTCTCGTGCTCTCTGTCTCTCATTCTCTCTCTCTCTCAAATAAAATCTTTAAAAAAAAATAAAAAAATAAAACAGTCTTTCATTTGAACTGTTACATAGTTCTCTACTGGTGTTTATAGCTTCAATTTTTCCTCCCTATATACAGCTACTAACAGGATGTTAAATTTAAATCTAATCATTTCTTCCCTCCTCTTCAAATACCCTCAATGGCCCCCCTTACCACAGGATGAAGTTTAAACACTGCCCAATACAGCACTGCCCAACAGAGTGACCACTAGCCAAATGTGAATATTTAAATTACATTAATGCACAGAGGCTTTTACCTTCTCTTAACACCCACTCCCCTGGTGGGAGGCATTAGTGGGTAATGGAATTAAGAGATCCATATAATTTCACCTAGTTCTTAAGGGGTGGGGTTACAGGTAAGAATAGGGGAACACCTTACTTTCTCCATGCAATATTTAGGATGTAATAGTCCTTCAAGTTTTAAAACTATAAACTTTTAAATACATATACATATTTCAACCAATATTGGGCAGTTCCCAACTTACATATGAGTTGCATTTATAAAAGTTCATTTAAGTCAGTTATATTTATAATATAGTTTCTAATTCCTACCAAAAGAAGATAAATCTCCCTTCAATAGAAACATAATTATTAATGGTAATTCATCTCTCAAGTCAGCCCTCAGGTTTTTCTGACAGAACCTAGCTACCTCAAAAAACATTTACTAAGTACATACCAACCATGTAACAATCAAGAACCATACTAGACTCTGCGGCTATGACAAAACTAAAACGTAATCTTAAGTCAATTTTACCTAAAAAAAAAAAAAAAAAAAAAAACCTATAATCTTATCCTCAAAGTGCTCACTGTTCAATAGAAGAGAGGCATAAACAAATAAATGCACAACAGCATAAGAAGTAAAGCAGTTGTTAAAAGTATAGATATAATAAAAAGGGGGAAGCCTAGCTGGCTCAGTCAGTAGAGTATGCAACTCTTGGTCTTGGGGTTGTGAGCTCAAGTCCCAGGTTGGGGATAGAGATTCCTTAAAAATAAAATCTTAAAAAAAAAAAAAAGAAAGAATAAAAAGGGAGTTACTGTCAAAATCAGAAATAACTGAAGAGCAGAAGCACTTAAAAGTTTTCACAGATCGTCATAAGCAGATACATTCAAGGACGGAGGAGGTAAGAGGGGAATTCCAGACAGAAAATAGCAAGATACTTTCAAAGATGTACAATATTTGGTCCTGTTAAATAAATAGATAAACCTGGAGAAGTCAGCATTTCCTGAGCAAGTACTTAGGGACATTGTTTACTTGGATGACAACAAGTATGATGTGAAGTTAGAGAAAAAAAGAAGAAAAAGAAGGATGGCTGTGTTTAACAAAGTTTGAGAAGCACCAGTTAGGTTAAATGAGATTTTTAACAATATATTATCTTGAAGATGAAATATGCCTTGTGAATGGCACTGGAAGTGGTGTTTATAAGGTGAAATTTTCAAAACATATATAATCACAAACTTTATCTTCCTGACTCAATTTCATTAGTTTTATCAAAGAAACAACTTTTTATTTGGTTGATCTTTTCCATTATGTTTATTTGTGCTCTTTCCAAAAGCATGTTATTGAACAATTTCAAACATACTTAGAAGTAGAGAGAATGAGAATAGAATGACTCAGCTTTAACAACTACCAAATCATGCATGACCAATATTCTTTCACCTGTATCCCCATCTTCAACTATATTATTTTGAAGCAAACCCAGATATATCATTTCATCCACATATATTTCAATACATATCCCCAAAAGGTATCTTTTAAAAATATGACGGTATTATCACATCTGAAAAAATTAGCAATTCCTTAGTATCAGTGTTCAAATGCCCTTCTTTTTTAACTGTGTGATAAGATTAGGACCCAATAAAGTCCACAAATTGCATTTGGTTGATGTATTTTTTAGGTCTATTTAAACCCATAGGTTTCTATTTTTATTTTTTTGTCCTAATTTATTTGTTGAAGACACTGGGTCATTTATGAAGTAGTATTTCTCACATCAGGATTTTGCTGACTGCATGTTCTTATGTCATTTAACATGTTCCTCAGTCCTCTATATTTCTAATTAATTAATAGATCTAGAGACTATCAAATTTAGGTTCTTTTGGGGTTTTTTTGGCAAAAAAATATTTAATAGGTGTTGCTAACATGTCCTTCAGGAGAAGGTACATATCGAGTTACCTCTTTTGTGATGTTAAAGCTACTGATCATTTTCTACATCCAGTATTTTATGAGTAATTTCTGCAATAAACCTTATAATTTTCTTATGTCACCATGACTACTAGAAATATTTGCAAAAGAAACCACTATTAACA
Organism: Callorhinus ursinus; assembly: GCF_003265705.2. Lineage (NCBI taxonomy): Eukaryota > Metazoa > Chordata > Mammalia > Carnivora > Otariidae > Callorhinus > Callorhinus ursinus. The sequence continues at coordinate 30,943,945 of NW_027397064.1, forward strand.
TACTCTCAATCTCACTTCCACAGTCCTAATTAAGATTATATCCAGATATTCATGCCATTCATCCCAAGATGTTATGTTTTATTAAAATTAAATATACTCAATACATGTCAACCTTCTTATATATGTGTATTTCCTGCAACAACTGAAAAACAAACAATAAATTTGAGAATTTTCACATTACAAAAAACTTCTATTTTCCCTCACTATACTTTCTTTGGGTTTATTCTTGTCTTCTTGAAATGGATGGCATATTAATGATCTATTTCTGTATAACAAATTAAATAAATTAAATATAGGAGCTTAAACAACAAATATTTTATCAGTTTTTTGGGTGAGGAATTCAAAACCAGCTCAGAATTTCTCATGAGCCTTCATCATAGTGAAGATGTCAAGCAGGGCTGCAGTCATAGCAAAGCTTGACTGGGCGGGAAGAACTACTTTCAACCTCACTCATGTGGTTGGTGGCTGGCAAGGCTTCAGTTCTTCATAACATGGGGCTCTCCACTGGGCTGCATACAACAAAGCAGCTCACTTCACCAAATCAATGATTCAAGAAAAAAAGGAGTAACCAAGATGAAAACAAGAGTGTCTTTTCTAATTTCGGAAATGATATACCATCAATTCTGCCAAATTCTATGGTCACAGAAGAACCCTGGTACAACGTAGGAGAGGACTGTAAAAGGGTATGAATACCAGGATGTGAGGATCTTAAAGGCTGGTGACCACAAATGTCTATCTAGTTCACTAATTTTTAGCCTTTTTTTAAACATATGTATTTATTTTTTTGAGGTTTTATTTATTTATTTGACAGAGAGAGAGAGCACGAGCAGGGGGACAGCAGGCAGAGGGAGAAGCAGGATTCCCGCTGAGCAAGAAGCCCAATGCAGGACTTGATTCCAGGACCCTGGGACCATGACCTGAGCCAAAGGCAGATGCTTAACCAACTGAGCCACCCAGGCACCCCTAAACATTAAGTATTTGGAGCAATAAATTTTCCTAAGTAATGTGTAGCCACTTCCCATCAAGTTCTAAAATTGCAGTACTTTTATCATTCAGCTCTCCCCAAATTCTAATTGATTAATATATTTAATTTATCTACTTATTTATATTATAGAGAGAGAGAGAGGTAGAGGAGGGACAGAGGGAGAGGGAGAGCAGGCTTCATGCCCAGCGCAGAGCCTGACTCCGGGCTCCATCTCACAACCATGAGATCATAACCTGAGCCAAAATCGAGAGTCGGACACTTAATTGACTGAGCCACACAGGTGCCCCTCAAAATTCTAATTTTTATTACTTGTTCTTTAATCAAAGGTTTATTTAAAAGGGTATTTCATGGCCTCTAAACATTCCTTTTTAATCTTTTTGCTATTGATTTCTTCCTTCATTGTTATTGTTCAACATTATTTTGATCATTAGAAATTTGTTGGAATTTGCTGTTATATCATTTTTGTAAACGTGTGCTCAAAAGGACTGTATGTTGAATATAGTGTTCTACATAAATCCCTAACATCAAGTTTGTCAATTCTATTGTTTGAGTCTTCTGTATCTTTAGTGACCTTTTTGTCTATTCATTCTATCAATTACTGACATTTTTTTTAAACTACTAAGGCAAGTTAAATAGAAAAAAAACCTTACAACTGTCGTACGTTCATTTCTCTGTGTTTATTTTGAGACTATGAGGTACACACAAATTTAAAATTGTTATATATTCCTGGTGAATTGAACTGTTTTGTTTTGCTGAACATGGCTTTATTTCACTTTACTCTTGGAAAAAATTTCATTTGTTTGGAAATAGATTGGTAAGTCTTTTCTTTAAAGATGTCAACCTTTTCCCTTCTATCGTTATTACTGAAAAATCAGCTATTAATCTGTCATTCCTTTGAAGATAATCTTTTTTCCTCTGGCAGCTTTTAAGATTTTTCTTTCTCTTTGATTTTCTGCAAAACCACTACAATTTCACTACAATGTAACTTGGTATGGAATTAGTTTTATTTATTCTGCTTGAAATTCAGTGGACTTTCATTAATCTTGGAATGTTCTCACCTGTAATCTTTTCAAATATTACATTTGTTTCATTCTTCCTTTCCTGTCCTTTTCAGAGTCCAATTAAACATGTATTAAGCCTTTTCACACTAGCCTTCGTATCTCTTAACCTTCCTTCCGTATTTTCCATTTCTTTGACTCCTAGCTTATATTGTAAAAAGGACTTATCTCCCTTCCAATTCTCTAATTCTCTTCAGCTGTCTAAAAATTCCTATCAACCACATTTATTGGTTTTTAAATATCATTATTGGGTTTTCCCCCTATTTCTAGATATTCTATTTCTTTTTTAAAACTGCTAGTTCACTTTTTATATCAAATTTCTCTGATTCTAAGTTGTTTTGTTTTTTAAGTTTTGGTATCTTTGAAATCAAAACGCATCTTACAATTGCTCTCAGAGAGGCTGCTGTTAAGACCTATTTGTCAATGCCTGTGCAAACCTGGTAACAGCTGTTTCATATTGATATATTTTCACTAGATTTATGCACAAAGTACTACAACATGTTGAGTTTCATCGCTGTTCAAAATGTTCAAAAAATTATACTATGATTAGGCAATAAAATGAAGTTATTGTGTACACAAAAAAGACATGACAACAGAGCAGGAGGGTATAATTTGACATTAATGATACAACTATTCGTTACTGTAGAAATAATCACGGTTTTATGTTTTATGGCAAGGAACAGCTAAGTGCTTTACAAAACTGACAATGGGAGATACCATCAAAAGAGGAAACTGAAATACATGCAAAAGAATTACCTACCATATACCAATCAGTGCAAATAAAGACAAGAGAATCTATCAAATTGCTTGGAAAAGATGAAAGAAATGCCAAGGCAATGAAAATCTGGTATGGTTGATTCATACATCATGAATTAAAGTATTAAGCTGCAATTTGAAAAAATACTTGGTATCTGAAGTTTCTTCTTCCAGAAGGACTGCATTTGCTTGTACCAAGCACCAGACTAGTCTGCATGACCTGGGGCTTTCTGGACTTTCTCTACAACGAAAGGTAAGTTTGATTTGCAAATTTATGAAAGAATCAACTGGTGGTAATATCCTCTCAGGGACTTTTCACCTTTTGGCTCTGCTTAACACAAAGCCATTTTCCCTTGGAGTCCCCAAGTAAAGATGAAAGAGTGAGATGGGTCTGTTTCCGGTTCATCTTTACCCCACAGGTGTTACACCTCTGGGGATCATAAGAGAAAATCTATTCAGACTTCTCACTCTGATTAGTCCCTTAGCTTTGACTTCTTCCTTCCATCCACAAGACCATGAAAACAAAAGCTCAAGTTCACCAGGAAAAGTAGCTTCCATTCTCCATCTACCTAAATTCCTGTTTCCACTAAGATTTAGCCTCATAAAGCCTTACCATCATCTTGCCAGCGTCTCAACGATATTAAGATATTTCTTAAATTTTATTCAGAATTATAAATAATTTTCAGAAGGGTTGGTCCAACAAGCTAGCCTAATTTATTACCAAACGGAAAGTCTAAATTAAGGTCACTTTTCCTTCGTACTTTTGGTCAGGATTTTTATGCGCCTGGAACATATTCTGTGGCTCTTAAACTACAATCCATTCTTTAAAACCTTGAACAAAGCTATCTCTTTAATCAATCCCTGATGACTTCATTCATCTTCCCTAAGGTCTCACATCTAAGCCTACAATCTAAATGGGAAACTGACTCTAGTTGGAAAAGCATGCCCATAGATGAAGTCAGTCAATTAAATAGATAAAAGACACAAAATTTTGATGAAAAGCCTGTCACATCTTGAAAGGTTTGGAAGTCATTTTAACATAAATGAAAAACCAATATTCATATAGAGGTCTACATAAAAAACAAGCTTAGAATACACTAATCCCTAGAGAGCAGATTTCAAATTTTACTTTAGGTATTTCTTAAATTACAATAAAAAACTCATCATTCATATAACTAAGTTCCAGGTTTGATCAAATTAGTATAGAAAATTCACAGTTAAACTTAGCAAGACTTGAAAAAGCCAACATCTGGAACGCTTAAATGTTAGGTAAAACATGACTTGCTACATTAATTTTGTGTTTACCTTGGAGGTTCACACATGGTGGACAGGTAAAGAAATGTTTGGCTCAGGTGTTTCTGGGAAATCAGTCAAGTGATCAAACATACCATTGTGGTATGGGATGCTAATAGCAGGAAAGGCTGCACAGATGTAGGGACAGGAAATACAAAGGAACTCTCTGTACTTTCTGTTCAATTTTGCTATGAATCTAAAACTGCTCTAAAAAATGTTTATTTTAAAAAATTTTTAAAAGAGGAAAATACACAACTCAAGAGATAAAATGGTAGTAACTAACATCTGTATACAGGTACCCAATAACTAGTTAATTGGACTACAGTGAATTTTTTTTAAGATTTATTAAAAAAAAAGATTTTATTTATTTATTTGACAGAGAAAGACACAGCGAGAGAGGGAGCACAAGCAGGGGGGAGTGGGAGAGGGAGAAGCAGGCTTCCCGTGGAGCAGGGAGCCTGATGCGGGGTTCGATCCCAGGACCCTGGGATCATGACCTGAGCCCAAGGCAGACGCATAACAACTGAGCCACCCAGGCGCCCGAATTTTTTTTTTAAGATTTTATTTATTTATTTGCCAGAGAGAGAGCACAAGCAGGGGGAGTGGGAGAGGGAGAAGCAGACTCCCCGCTGAGCAAGGAGCCCAATGAGAGGCTCAATCCCAGGACCCTGGGATCATGACCTGAACCGAAGGCAGACGCTTAACGGACTGAGCCACCCAGGCGCCCCTGAATTTTTTTTTAAGATTTTATTTTTTAAGTTTTTTTTTTTTTAGTAATCTCTACACCCAACATAGAACTCAAACTCAAGACCCTGAGATCTAGAGTTGCATGCTGTTCCGAATGAGCCAGTAAGGCACTCCTACCTACAGTGAATTTTTTAAAGAAAAGCCTACCACTGTGCATGTATTAACTAAATATAACATTGACACTTTTTAAATGGAGCTTAAAAGCTTAAAGTTGAAGTTTCATGTCAGGTTGAAGTTTTTCAAATTTAATATCTTAATGATTTGTAGTAGTAAATGTAATTAACTTACAGACTTTTCAATCACATCGATAGAGTATGTTAACTGAAAATCACTGAAAAATGAAATTTTTACTTTCAGCATGTCTATATTTTCTATAATTAAATTGTATCTTAAATTTTAAAAATTTCAATCCTAACATAAAACACTACTACTTTTCTTAGAATATAAATCTAAATTAGAAATTTTATATTTTATCCCTAAAATGAAATTCATTCACTAGAAAATTGAAATTTTATATTTAAAGCTATTTAAATTTTGTATTTTAACAAAAATCCTAAGTCAAAATTATTCAATAAAAAAGTATAAATTCACCTCACAATATCATAAATTAAAATAGTACCTATCTTTCCTACTATTCAAATGTTTAATGTCACAAAAAATAATTTAAGTTAAATATATCAAAACTACATTTTTTTTTACAGAGGCAAATTGTTGTAAAATTTTGTGAGAAAGTATGGATCAATTAATGCTTTGGTTCAATATGAGTAGACAACCCTATGAGCCTGAATTTAGGTCACAAGATATAAATTAAAAGAAAATGCTGAAACACCCAAAGAACAAATAATCCAATCAAAAAATGGGCAGAAGACATGAACAGACATTTCTGCAAAGAAGACATCCAAATGGCCAACAGTCACATGAAAAAGTGCTCAACATCACTCGGCATCAGAGAGATACAAATCAAAACCACAATGAGGTACCTCCTCACACCAGTTAGAATGGCTAAAATAACAAATGAGGAAATGAAGATGTTGGAGAGGATGCGGAGAAAGGAGAACACTCCTACACTGTTGGTGGGAATGCAAACTGGTGCAGCCACTCTGGAAAACAGTATGGAGGTTCCTCAAAAAGTTGAAAATAGAGCTACCCTACGACCCAGCAATTGCACTACTTAGGGATTTACCCCAAAGATACAGTGATCCAAAGGGGCACCTGCACCCCAATGTTTATAGCAGCAATGTCCACAATAGCCAAACTATGGAAAGAGCCCAGATGTCCACTGACAGATGAATGGATAAAGATGTGGGGTGTGTATATATACATATAAGTAAATATATATACACATCCCCACACATACAATGGAATATTACGCAGCCATAAAAAATTGAAATCTTGCCATTTGCAATGTGGATGGAACTAGAGGGTACTATGCTAAGCAAAATAAATCAATCAGAGAAAGACAATTATCATATGATCTCACTGATATGCAGAATTTAAGAAACAAAACAGAGGATCATAGGGGAAGAGAAGAAAAAAATGAAACAAAATGAAACCAGAGAGCGAGACAAACCATAAAAGACTCTTAATCTTAGGAAACAAATTAAGGGTTGCAGGAGGGGAGGTGGGGTGGCTAGGTGATGGACATTGGGGAAGGTATGTGTTGTGGTGAGCACTGGGTGTTGTGTAAGACTGATGAATCACAGACCTGTACCCCTGAAACAAATACTACATTATATGTTAATTTAAAAAAAATTTTTTTAAATCAAAAAAAAAATGCTGATATGCCTTAGATATAGGTAAGAACAAGTTACTTTCAATATTTTAAAAGACTGTATAGTCCAGGGGTGCCTGGGTAGCTCAACCAGTTAAGTGTCTGTCTCTTGATATAAGCTCAGGTCATGACCTCAGGGTTATGAGACTGAGCCACACGTTGGGCTTGGTTCTGGGTGTGGAGCCTGCTTAAGATTCTCTCTCTCTCTCTCTCCCTCACCTTCTGCCCCTCTCTCCCACCCCCAACACACTCTTATTAAAAAAAAAAAAGTTTAAAAAAACAGTATAGTACATATAAATATATTTAAGAGCAGAGCTCCCTGTTTTCCTTATTGAAAAAGAAATGGCACATTATATTCTTTTCAGTAAAAGCTGAGGAAAAGATGAGGAAATCAGTGCTTCTAACTCTTGCCTGAATTCTGACATCATCAAAGGAGTTGATTTACAGTTATGGCAGATTCCAGTCATTTCAGATAGTTACCCACATCTTAATAGATTCTGAAACACCAGAATAAAATTTTCAGAAAAAATAAATTCCATTCTTACAAAATAAATCAAATTTTTTGTCAGAACCTCTGAATAAACTGAAAAAGCAAGTTAGGTGGCCAAACTCTTAAATTCATACACTACAAGGCACTAAACTTTGATCTATAAGCATTATATTTTACATATTTTAAAATGAAGGACTACTGAGAATTAAGTGCAGCACCAGACTCCAAATGTACCTACTTACAATTCATAATGATTCTAATAAAGGAGAATATTTAAAATGGCAACCACTAAGTACCAATGATTATGATTTTTTCATAACTTTTTCAACTTTAATATTTTTCTGGAACTTAGGAATAGTCTAATTATCCACATCTTAAGTACACACATAAAACTATTCTAAGCAGTTTTATAATATATTGTAAAAGTAGCAAACCTGCATCAGAAATATCAGCAGTATACCTAAGAAAAAATGAATAAAGTAAAACATCTATCATTTACCTACCATAAATCTGATCTGAGTTAAAGGGATTATACATATACATGTCTCAGTCCCAAAGTCTGAAGCTAACCTAATAGAAAACCTCAGCCTTTCTCCCCCTTAAAGTGAAGAGGAAGACATGTCTTTTTTTAAAAGACTTTATTTGTTTATTTGACAGAGAGAGAGAGAGCATGAGTAGGCTGAGCAGCAGGCAGATGGAGAGGGAGAAGCAGGCTCCCCACTGAATAGGGAGCCTGATGTGGGGCTCAATCCCAGGACCCTGGGATCATGACCTGAGCCGAAGGCAGACGCTTAACCGACTGAGCCACCAAGGTGCCCCAACAAGTATGTCTTTTATTTCAAATACTACAGAACATCATGTTGGAGTTACTAGACAATATAGTTAAGACAAAAGAAAATAAGTGAAGACAGAAGAATTAGAAAAGTGGACTTCCCATTTCCTATAGGGGCCTTTCTATATGCAGGAAGCCAGATGAGTTGCTCAGTCATAAGAAAGTATAGTCTCTAATGCCCTCCTCAGACATACCAAAAGAACAATAAGAGAAAAAGAACCTCTAAGAATATGGAGCCAAGTGCAATAAAGAACAGTGGCCTGTGCAGCTACTCCCAAGAACAGAACCAAGGAACGAGCCTTCTCTGAAAGTAGAGGAACCAGGCGACATTTGCCCAGTTTTCAGAATTGCTATGGACCAAAGCCTCCGATATGCCTTCCATTCTTTCTTTTTCAAGAGTCTTTACTGTGGCATTCCTATCTCAGTTTCATCACAATTGGTTGGGTTTGTAAGGGTCAGATACCAACACTGTCGTCCAAAGTCACGGGTCTCAGCAATAAAAACCACAACTGGACCTGATATATATTACAATATCTTGGGTTTCAACCGATACCAGGATTGGATGAGACTTCTGGAGTTCTTAAAATGGACATGAAGTAGATTTTGTATATGGGAGAGATACAAATAATTGTTAACGAAGAAATCAGACTGTGGTAGACTGAATTGTTGGTCCCAAATTTCACCCCCTTGTAGTAAATCTGCCAAGTAATTCTGCAATAAGGAAAGGAAGCTGTAGAAAAGGTAAGGTAACAGCAGTATGTCAGATACTGACCAAGGCTTGTGTTTCTAAAACATGTCCAAGAACCCTGGGAGTTATCAGAAATATTTCTGGGTCCATAAGTTTCATATAAAAATTTGTAAAGTTTGTACTCACATTTCTATTAATTTTCAAATTAATTTAAGTCTATTTAAGCTGGTTACCTTGTAACTAGTACTCAATTTCACTGGTCACATTTGCACTGCTACCAATAATCAGTGACTATTCAATCTGTAAAGCTATATTTTTCAAATTACAAATGGATTCTTGGCAATCTGAAAATTTTCCGATATTCTAGAGTAGTGCCACGCAAAGTGTGGTACAGGGGGAGCAGAGGGAGAGGAAGAGAAGCAGACTCCCCGCTGAGCACAGAGCCCCATGTGGGGTTTAATCTCACAACACTGAGATCACCACCTAGCCTAAACCAAGGGTCCAACTGCACTACCCAGGCACTCCACCAATAATCTCTTAACTATCAATTCCAATATATGCTCCATAATGCTTTTCTTTATTGCCATACTGAATTTGACAGCACTGACTACTCCCTTCTTTATAAAAGCCCTCTACTTGAGGCAACTACTCACTCCTGGTTCTCTTCCCATTCAAACTCCTTACAAACTCTTCTATCCTCTTCTTAAATGATAATGTTCTCCAGGACTCCCTATGACCTTATTCTCTTCTTACTTTTATATAACTCTTCAGTAATTGCCAATAAAACCTGAAATCTGCCAATAAAAAACCTGAGAATTATTTTAGAATGTTATTTTTCACTCATGCTCCTATCTACACATTTAAGTGCTATCAATTCTACTTTCTACCAGGGAAGTTCAAATTTTGATATTCAAAAGAAAAGAATAAATATTCATGTATCTTGGGGCACCTGGGTGGCTCAGTCATTAGGCACCTGCCTTCGGGCTCAGGTCATGGTCCCAGGGTCCTGGGATCTGGCCCCGCGTAGGGCTCCCTGCTCTGCGGGAACCCTGCTTCTCCCTCTCCCACTCCCCCTGCTTGTGTTCCCTCTCTCGCTGTGTCTCCCTCTCTCAAATAAACAAAATCTTTAAAAAAAAAAAGAAATATTCATGTATCTTAACAACTTTTTAGAGTGGTGCATAAGCTCCTCAAGTCAAACCACAAAGGTAATATTCCTTTCCATGTCTATTGATATAAAATATTCATTTCTTGCTCTCACATCTAACTTCCTAAAATAAACAGGTAATCACTACTACTGAGCTGCTAGCAATTTTTTGTTTTGCTTCAAGTCAAATGTTACTTTCCTTATATACAAAGTCATTATTAAATCACAGAAAATTAAGAGCCATTTTTACACTTTGCACATATCAGGTTAAATTATAAGGGCTGATGTATACTGAGGTATCTTAATAAAAGCTTCACTTCTGATTATAATTAAATTATAATTTTCTCACTGGAAGAGTTTATGTTCATTCCATTTTTTCTAAATCTATATATAAAAAGAGGTACTTGCCTTTTTATCTGAATAAAAACTCTAAATTCTATTTTCTTTATAAAGCAAAATTTTTGTGAAAAGGAAGTTTACTCTGAGCTCATTGCAAAACTATCTATTTCAGTCATATTCCAGATTTAGCAGCACAAAGGGTAACAGCAGGAAATGGAGCATCACGAAGGTCCAAAACAAACTTGGTTTAGAGTAAAAAAAAAAAAAAATTCATATTATTAGGATAATTAAGCACTATGCTTGAAAGAAAAATAAAAACATTAAAAATTAAGACACTGATGAGCACTGCTTCATCATTATACAAAAAGATGAGAATATTGTTCTCTGCTATATTAAATAAAGGCAAAATGGAAGTATTGATACACACTCTCTAGCTCATACATGTATTTTAAAACTACTAATAGAGATAACATTTTATATTTCTTACCCTTACAGTGCATTTCAATATAAGCAATTCATCTTTTCTCAACAACTTTGAGATGCAAAAACAGTTATTTTTTCCCATTTCACAGATGAGAAAACTGTTAACATGAAGAAATTATGTAACCTCTTTTCAGGTCCTTCCTTAAGCTCAGAAGCAAAACTGGGACTAAATCTTGGCTCTAATTCTATAGCTTCACAAAACTTTTTAGTGTAAAATGAGTATCAAAAAAAAAAGCAAATGATAAAAATGAACCATAAATTTCAACCCACATTGCCACATTTCAAATGTCATGATGCTTTTGAGTCGCCTTGTGTCTTTTCAGTGAGTTCATGCATTTGATACTTTTCACTACACAGAACAAAAATAACTTAATCTTATCTAAGAATTTGAGAGGCTCAGTTTCTCTTCTGCATATTCTGGTGATCAACTATAGCACTCCCAAAAGGCTAAATGTGGAACACAAATATATCCTAATGCCTATCCAAAGGGAGTTGAGAGACTTTATGATACATATTATGTCTTGCTATTGGCAATATATGAATTCCAAAAAGTTGTATGATAATGTAGAGACGAAAACTGTTCTCAGCACTGTCTCTCTTACCATAAGCACATTATGTAAAAAAATGTCAAAGGATACAGGGAATAACATGGTGCCTATGACAGATAATATGAACTAAAATCTTCAGATATTAAAAAGTAAATCAATTTGCCTTTAATACTTAAGAAAAATATGCTCAGACAAGAAGTAGTTAACTATTAAACTAAAATCCAGATACATGATTAAACCTGTTCAAATTAATGTTTAACTTATAAGAGCTATATGAAATGTACTGTTAGTGAAATCCTTAACCCTGGGTGGCTATGACCATTTGGAGGTAAGTTCAGACTACATAATCTAGTGAAATTATCTGTAGAAAGCAGGAATGCTGGGTCTTCAGAAATCATCCTGCCTCTATTATGTAATAACTACATGACGTTAACAAATAACCTACTAAGAAGATGCATGTTTCTAAAATGCAATAAATCCTATTCCTAGAAGGAGAAAATGAAAAATTAGACCTGAAAAGTTTGGTTAGAAAAACAAACTGCCAAGTTTTTTACCCAAATTTTCAAATATAAAGTGTAATATGTGGGAAGCCATCTGCTAAAAACTGAAACCAGTAATTTATTTAATTGTACTTGAAAGACTTTAATCACTAGTATTTAGGCTTACAACCAAACCCAGACTAACAGAAAACATATTTATATATTCTCTTTTCTTTTGCCTACCTAAACAGTATGACCCAAGGATTATTTCTGATATTTCCCTATTTAAACACCTACTAAACTTTTATAATTCTCAATGGTAACTTTTAAAATATCACACTACATGGAAATCCTGTAATAATACCTTAATATTGATCTGTGGCTAATACACTGTGGAATACCTATGCTGGTTAGCACTGTGGCAAATATGGAGGATGTCCTAACCTTACCACTCTGAAGCAGACTTTCAAAAATCTCCGAAGTCATCTTCTTTAATGAGGTATGCATACAATTTTTGGTATGTATAGCACACCAACTAGGGCAGCAAAATGGGCAGCAAAATTAAATATTGTCTAATATTTAAATTTTAATCATTAAAGATCAACTTGAGGGGCGCTTGGGTCGGTTAAGTGTCTGCCTTCAGCTCAGGTCAGGATCCTGGGATCAAGCCCCGCATCTCGCTCCCTGCTCAACTGGGAGTTTGCTTCTTCCTCTCCCTCTGCCTGCCGCTCCCCCTGCTTCTGCTCTCCCCCTCTCTCTGTCAAATAAATAAATAAAATCTTAAAAAAAAAGAAAAAAATCTTAAAAAAAAAGATGAACTTGATACTTAAGAAAAATAACTGGTCACCTTGGGAGGATGCTAGTAAATCAAGTCATTATTCTGAAAACAAAGAGAAATAATCAAATATTTATTCTGCCTGCCTTCCCTTTAAGGAACTGTCAAACAGCTGATAAGGGAACACTTGTCTATATATGTTCTGCTAATAAAGAAATGATAGAATTGGAATATCACAGTTTTGCAAACTCCTAATGAAATAATTAATACATGTAGGTAAAACTCACAGATAGTGGAGACACTTACAAATTATTCTAGCTTCCCCCACCAAACAGAACATGAATCAGCCAAGTCTCTAGATCTGCCAGTTTGCAGTCACCAGGAGGGAAAAACAATGAATTAAAATCAAGGAATTAAACCAGCAAAAACCAGACTGAGGAAAACTCTAATGTCAAAACCTGGTTTCTTGGGCACCTGGGTGGCTCAGTTGGTTGGGCATCTGCCTTTGCCTTGGGTTGTGATCCCAGGATCCTGGGATCGAGTCTTGCATCGGGCTCCCTGCGCAGTGGAGAGCCTGCTTCTCCCTCTCCCTTACTGTTCCCCCTGCTTGTGCTCTTTCTCCCTCCCTCTCTCTGTCAAATAAATAAATAAAATCTTAAAAAAAAAAAATCTGGTTTCTTCAACAAATAAACAGAAGGAATAAAAAGTATGGTGAAGGACAGCCTATAGATTAAAAGATTTAACATACATTTTCAACAAAATATGATGTGTATACTTTGTTTAAATATTGAGTCAAACAGCAGGAGAATAAGAACATTTATGATACTACCAGAGAAGTTTGAATACTGACCAGATATTTGATGATTCAAAGAATTATCATATCGTGATGATGTTTTTAAGAGTTCTTGTTTTATAGATATACTTTTAAATACTTATAGATAAGATTATGTAGTCTAGGATTTGCTTTAAAATAATGCAGGGAGGGCGCCTGAGTGGCTCAGTTGGTTAAGCGACTGCCTTCAGCTCAGGTCATGATCCTGGAGTCCCGGGCTCGAGTCCCACGTCGGGCTCCCTGCTCAGCAGGGAGTCTGCCTCTCCCTCTGACCCTCTTCCCTCTCGTGCTCTCTATCTCTCATTCTCTCTCAAATAAATAAATAAAATCTTAAAAAATAAAATAAAATAATGCAGGGATAGTGGAGAGTCATAGATGAAAACATTACTGAACATGAACTGGACTGAAGCAGGATGACAGATACAAAAGGGTTCACTGTATTATCTTCTCTATTTATGCCCACTTGAAATTTTCCATAAGGAAAAGCTTAAAAAAGAAGATGAACTTAAAAGGTCTATATGACAATCCATAAGCATAAGGACAAAACAAATGCATGTCCCTCAGAGGCCAAAACAAATGAAAATCTTAATGGTGAGTAAGACAAGCATTCTCCCTATACACACACATACATGTGTACCACACACACTCTTACATGAAATAGGAGAATATGTGAGACCCAAAGAGGTAAGTCTTGCTCAAGGTCACAAAATAAAACAGAAGCAGAGCCAAAACTAAACTTCACAATTACAAGCCCACAAAGTCTAAGTTGGAGCTAAGTTATAAGATCTGTGCAACCCTGAAGGAGTCTGATAACCCATCAAAGATGTAAAAATAAGTCTTAAAAGTTAGGTGAAAAAAAGAGGCAGGTGTTTTGAAAGGCAATATGCTAGAATGAGAGCAATAAGCCTAGAGGGTATAGAGAACAACTGGGAATTTGGTAATCATCCTCACCAGGGAGCAGAAGTGTTAAATCTATGATATATATTTGGAAACTACTTGAATTCAAAGTGTTTGTAGAAAAGACAGTTGTTGTCTAGTTTACAAGCTTACACATGAACTGATGAAACATAAAATCATTATTTTAATAACAATTTTTGAAAATAGTTGAAAAAAATTTTAAATCTTATTAAGTGCCCACCTGATTTAAATCTTAAACATAAAAACGGGATTTATAAAAAAAAAGGGGGGGGATTTATCTTCCTGTCCAAAAATAGGCTTTAAAATTTGACCATGAAGGGTCTTCATTATTTACTTAGCCATATTATAAAGGAGTAAAGATTCATATTTATACTAAAAGTCATCAAGAATAAAACTCTGGGTATGCCAACAAACTCTACTATCTTTTCTTTTCTTTTTTTTTAAGATTTTATTTTTAAGTAATCTCTACACCCTACGTGGGGCTCATACTCACAAACCCCGAGATCCCAAGTCGCATGCTCTACCAACTGAGCCAGCCAAGTGCCCCTATACTATCTTTTCAATAAGCACAATGACAAATAAAACAGGAACTCCACCTACAAGCAACATAACTAATTAATAACACAATGTAACCCCTTATCTTTTATCATCCTGAAAATGTAAAACCTAGTAAGTTAAATGTATTTTTAAATAAATCATTTTTAAACCACCAGACATTCATACTAAAATGCATTTTAATTTTTGGCTGACATGTGTTAGTGACTATTTTCAAAAGTGGTGAATTAGATTCCTTTTTTATTAGAAGAGTGGTCTATTTTTAAAAAGACATTTCTGGCATTAAATTACACAAGACTAAAAAGCTATTTTAAAAATCCGTATCAAACATTTCAAAGTAGATGTCCTTCAGCAACTCTTAAGAAATACCAAACCAGGAAGTCAAAGAAAATTCCCGTGTGACCTCTAAAATTTAGTATTAGAGATAACTGAGATGGTTTGTTAAAGAATAACTTGGTTCTTTAAAAAGCTGAATAAAAAAGGAACCCAAAGGAATAATGCAGAAACAGAAGCTGAGACTTGAGAACTTCACCACAGACTTAAAGTAACTCAAGTAGTAAATTAGAGATGTTTCTCTGACCCTCGCCAATATCTTCAAAGTAGTAATTGTAGCTCCTCTCTTGAAAAACATGTTTTTAAGTAGTATCCTTCTCCTCCAATAACCTAAAATCAAAGCTAACATGTAAAAACTCACATAAAGACAAACACAAAAAATTATTTTTGAATGCGAAAATAAAAAATATTAAGGCGTCATAATGGATAAAAGCACGGACTTGACTTAGGTGGTTCTGCTTCTCAATAGCCCCTTTAACTTCTGCATCAATTCTCTTATCAGCAAAAGGGGATAATTACAATACCCATCTCACAGGATTGTTGTGAGGGTCAAATGAGACAACACTCATAAGGTGCTATCATCACAGCAAGCTTACAGTAACCACCTCAAATCAATAACATGTTTACATAAGCAATAACCTTTTTAAAGCTAACTAAAAAGGTTAATTATAGTAAAAATGCTGAAGGCTCATAAAAATATCTCTATCCCACCCCCAATTTGTGGGAGAAAAAGAAAAGCACATTAACAAATATTTTACTTTTCTCCTAAGGTCATAATATTACTTATATAATTTGGGGATCACTTAATAAAAATATCAAAACCATACCTACAGGTTTTAAAAATGTGTCAATATTGTGTATGTGTTCAAACCTGGGAAAGTGGAAAACAGAAAACTCCATGCTTTTAAATTTGGGGTCATTACTATGAATAAAAATATGCTACTATCCATTAAGTAAAATAAGGCCAGTCACAAAATTTTATAACAAAAGTATTTTAAAACTTAGAAATAAAAAGGAAAGCAATTACCTTTGTACAATAAAGCATCCAAAGTTCAAAGAGCCTCTCTCTGGATGCCATTCTGGCTTTCACTCTGGCACTTTAATTTTTCCTCAAAAAAAAAAAATTATGTTCAAGACCACAGCATGTTCATTTTATTTTCCAAGTTTTTCAGCCGTTACAGTAAAGCTCAAAGCAGTAGGGAAAACAAAAAGAAGTGGAACAAATGGACTGTCTTCTGGTCAGTAAAATTCAGTTCAAGCAGTTACTCCAACTTGTCTTCATCAGTGGTAGTTGGGCGATTAAATAATCTGTGAAAGAGAAAAATACGTAAAGGTTTGCTAGAAACAGAGACCATATAAAAAATTGTAGATTTATCGGAACTATAGATTTATCCACTTCACTTCCCGCAAACAATCAGCTAAGCTTTTATGGTGATCGAGTTCACAGAAACTAGTGCTTCAGGAAAACATCACAGCTAACACAGTATTTCACACCAATATAAAGTTAAAATTCTCTAGGGCACACCCTGAAAGATGAGTACTCGTATAACCAAAAATGCGCCCCGCTGCCACTCATTTTCTATATACATAAAGAAAGCAACACTCACTAGTGCTGTATTTCAAAGACAAAGAATCCCTTAGAATTTTCTAGTCTGCTTCTTAAAACTTGTTGGGAATGTTTGTCGTTGAGTTACAGGGCAGGGCGTGGGGAGGAGGGTGACGAATTCCTGGTTTGTTTATTTTAACAATACTCAGAGAGTGAAAGCCGACCAGCCCACCTGGCCTCTACCTCTCCGTCCGGGAAGAAGGAAGGAGCACGCACGTACCGGCACGGAAAACACCCCGAGAAAGCCTGCAAGTGTTTTCAGGGATCTTTAAATTTCCTCCTCGCATCCCAGACAACCAAAACAGAGGCAAACCTAAGGTGTGCCAAGCTGCCAAAAGAAGCTTTGGAAATAGGACAACGCGAGCTCGGCATCCACCGACCCGCTATCCACGCCCGGCCGACAGTACTGGGACACACCCGAGTCAACCTCGCCCCCTCACAAGCCACCCCAGAATCTACTGCGCGTTCCCCACCACGCACCCTGGGCCCTCCCACATCTGCCACGCGGCCCCTTCTTCCCTACGACCCGCTCCCCTCACCGCGCTCACGTTGGGGGCTGCGCCAAGGCCGCTAGGCCGACATCTAACTTACTTCCCTCGTCCCCTTCCCCAGGCGAAGCCCTGTGTCACCTCGCAGCAGGACAGGCGGGCGGCAGAGGGAGGCGGGGCGGCGACGGCGCGAGGTGGGGAGTGAGGGCCTGGAGGAGCCAAGGGCGGGGCTGTTCTCTCGGCTAATCACTACGGCCTCCAAGGATTTATCGGGCCCCGGGGCAGGAGCTGTTCATTGGTCGCACAGGCTGGAAGGGGGCGGGGTGACGTGAAGACCCGCCCCAGCATTCCTGCGCAGTCGCAGTCGGCCGTGCTCCCGAAGATTTGGGGACTTGCGCCAGCTGGGGCGTTCTAGTCAGTCTTACCCAGGCTGGACGTGTAGGATGACCGACGTGCTGACGTTCTTGCCCCGCCACTACTGGGGACGGTAGCATTTGGCTGATGGCGTCATTTCCGGGATTCATCTGAGGGCGGAGAATCCTGGAGTGCTAACTAAAGGGGATTTTTGTCTTCATTTTTTGTAAAAAGGGGATTGGTCTTCGGAGCGTATACTATTGTGAAAACAAAACAAAAACAAAAGTCCTTTTCCCCAATCGCGTTTCTGCCTTCTACTTTCGAAGTTGCGAAATGTCCAATCCAAAGGGATTATTTTGACAATACTAAAGGCTTCAAAGTGTTTTTGCTTTTTCAGGAAAACAAGCAAAGGCTGCATTTACCAGATATAGACAACTTTCAGGAGATATTTGTCGAAAGGAGATGGGAAGACACATAGATTAATCACCTCTGGTACACCTGAACATTTTAAAAACTTTGTATTATGAAAAATGTCAGCCATATACAAAAGTAAACTAGTATAATGAAACTCCACATACCATCACCCATCTTCAAAGATTACCAACTAATGTCCTATTTTGTTTCATCTATACCAAAACTTGGCAAACTGTGAACAGCCAGAGTATTTTAGGTTTTGCAGTCTTCCTTGGTATGTATATAAAAATTAATATAAGAATATTTAGTGACATTTGAAAATTAGGTGAAATTCACGTTTTAGTGTTGTAAAGTTTGTTGGAACACAGCCATGTCCATTCCTTTACTCTTTTTATACACACTACCACTACCACTCTGTGAGTTACCACTAAATCTTTTCTAGATTATTATGATAGCCTCTGCCTATGCACTCTCCCTACCCATGGATTATTCCCAACACAGTAAGCAAAGTGATCTTTTAGCATAGAAATAAGATGTCACTCCTCTGCTAAAAACCCTCCCGTAGTTTCCCATCCCACTTAAAACAGCGAGCAAGGGACCTGTGTTTTCCTCCCACACTTAGCTCTCTAACTTCTCCCAACTATTTTGGCCTTCCTTTATTTCAGTCCAGACAAAGTCTTCCTTGCTGCTCCTAAAATTCACAAAGGATACTCCATTTTCAGTGATTTTACATAAGCTGTCCCTCTACGTGGAATGCTCCTTCCCCAGATGTCCACACACAATCTTCAAGTCTCTGCTGAAGAATCACCTTTTCCGTTGGTATAGTCATACCCCTGAATGTTTGTGTCCTCCCCAAATTCATATGTTGACGTCCTTTGAAGGAGGTAGGGCCTTTGAAAGTAGATCCTGAGGGAGGAGCCCTTATGAATGGGATTAGTATTCTTATGAAATTGATTTCACAGAGCTCCCTAGCCCTTCGCACTATGTGAGACTACAAGAAGTCTGGGACCTGAAAGATGGCACTCACATAATCACCTTATCTTGGACTTCCAGCCCACAGAACTTAAGAAAAAAAAAAAATTTGTTTGTAATCTATCCAGTCTGCGGTGTTTTTGTTATAGCAGCCCAAACTTTCTAAGACATCAGTAAAGCATTCCTCATCCTTTTTTTAAGAAAATAGCATCCCTTTTTCTCCCTTACTCTATTTTTTTTGTTTGTTTTTTAAAGATTGTATTTATTTATTTGACAGAGAGAGAGAGTGAGAGAGGGAACACAAGCAGGGGGAGAGGGAGAGGCAGAAGCAAGCCTCCCGCCGAGCAGGGAGCCTGATGCGGGCCCGATCCCAGGATCCCGGGATCATGACCTGAGCGGAAGGCAGACGTCTAACCGCTGAGCCACCCAGGTGCCCCTCCCTTACTCTATTTTTCACTGTAGAACTTAACAGCTGACATATAATTTCTTTGTATTTTGTGAATTCCCCTAGTAAAATGTAAGCACTATTAAAACAGGGACTCTATTCACTGGTATATACATTCAGGTCCTTGAATGGGTCTTATACACAATAGGTGCCCAATAAATATTTGCAGACTACAAAATGAAATTATCTATTTCACTATACGTCTGTGTATTATTCCAAGTCCCTTGAGTCTGTCAAATTCTGCTGGCGTCAGCCCGATGCCAATAAGTATTCCACTGCTGAGACTTCTGACAGATCCCTGGTGGGATAAGCTTTGGTTTTATGAGTGGATCCTTAACCAATACTTAGTTGTCTCCACCAATGAAGCTATAACCACTTTATCTTCAGATATACCTCAAGGCAAACATATTTGCCACCTGGAAAACACATTTTCTTACGAAGACTGTTAGTTGCCTTCTGAAACAACATGGCTTTGTTATGTTAAAATCATATTTCTGGCCTAATTTTCATGACAAAAGGTGTTAACCTTAAAAAGAAAGCCAGCAAAAATGGTTTTATCTGGGAATAACAGAATTGCAATTCAGAACATGCACTCTAAGGTAAAACCATAGGCAAATCCAACAAACAAAGGAGAGGAACATTATTTTATGGAGAAGAAGGAGGAAGTTGGGGGAGATTGTTCTGAAAATCCATTGGACATGAGTTCTACATGATGATGGTTTCTCACTGGCTGAGTTGCAGGGGTAGATTTTTTGTAGAAGATGCAATGTACTTCTTTCCCCATTAGAGACTGTAATTGATGATTCTGCCCTGTTTAAAATTCTTCTGTTGGGGTCTATAATTGACAATTCTTCCGGTAATTGATGTTGAGTGGTACTGGCTCCGCTTCTAACCTCCCTTTCTATCCTTCCTACTCTACTGTAGTAAGGATTCTCTTTATTTTCAAAAGGCATACTCATGAACTGAAATGGCCCTGCCTAAAGCCACTGGATGCTTCTGTGTTCAGATAGTTTCTCATCTGATGACAGGGTTAGGAGTTTCAGTTCCCTTCACCTATATAACCCTAGATTGTTACTAAATTAATTAACAATGCAAATTACATCTACCAAGACCATTGGATAACTTATGTAAATCAGCCAGGGCATTATCACCCCCAGAGAAATAATTACATAAAGAGGTAAATTATAGGGGCGCCTGGGTCGCTCAGCTGGTTACGCGTCTGATTTTGGCTTAGGTCATGATCTCAGGGTCCTGGAATCGAGCCCTGCATCGGGCTCCTGCAAGGAGCCCGCTGCTCCCCCTCCTTGTGCTCTCTGTCAAATGAATAAATAAAATCTTTTTTTAAAAAGAAAAGAAAACTCTTCCTTAAAAAAAAAAAGAGGTAGATTATAATCTTGGGATTGCTTTTTCACCATGACTCAGAGCCAGTAAAATTAATAAGATTAACTTGATAGGTAGTGATATCTTGTAAAAACCTGCATGCAATCATTCCCATTATGGACAACCTGCCAATTGAAGCAGATACGCAACTGTGCTAGATAGAATACAGTTTCGCTTGGACAGAGTTGGAGACATATAAACAAGTTAATGCTCTCAACTTCCCCTTTCATAAATTCTGTCTTGCCCATTTCCCTTCAATCCATACCTTTTCAGTTAGCATTGCTACAGGCTTGTTGATTTTGTTGATCTTTTCCTAAAACCAGTTTTTGGTTTTATTGATTCTCAATATTGTTTTCCTGTTTTCAATTTCATTGATTTCTGCTCTACTTTTTATTATTTTTTCCTGCTATTCTTTTTCTAGTTTCCTAAGATGAAAGTTTAGGTGAATGATTTTAGATTTTTCTTCTATTCTAATGCATTCAGTGCTATGATTTTCCCTTAAGCACTGATTTTGCAGCACACCTCACAAGTTTTTGTGGTTTTTTTAAGATTTTATTTATTTGACAGAGAGAGAGCACGAGCAGGGAAGAGGGGGAAAGGGAGAAGCAGGGAGCCCAATGCGGGGCTCGATCCCAGGATTGAACTGATCATGACCTAAGGCAAAGGCAGATGGCAGACCCTTAACCGATTGAGGCACCCAGGCGCCCCACACCTCACAAGTTTTAATAAATTGTATTTACATTTTCATTTAGTTCAAAATATGTTTTAATTTTCCATGGAATTTCTTCTTTGACCATATATTATTTAGAATTATGTTGTTTAGGGGCACCTAGGTGGCTCAGTCAGTTAAGTGTCTGCTTTTGGCTCAGGTCCTAATCTCAGGGTCCTGGGACCCAGCCCCAGGTCAGGCTCCATGCTCAGTGGGGAGTCTGCTTCTTCCTCTGCCCCTCCCCCGCTTTTGTATCTTGCAACTTCACTGAATTCATTTATCAGTTCTAGTAATTCTTTTGGTGGAGTCTTTTGGGTTTTCTATATATAGTATCATGTCATCTGCAATAGTGAATGTTTTACTTCTTCCTTAACGATTTAGATGCCTTTTATTTCTTTCTGTTGTCTGATGGCTGTGGCTAGGATTTCCAGTACTATGTTCAGTAACAGTGATGAGAATGGACATTCTTGTCTTATTCCTGACCTTAAGGGAAAAGCTCCCAGTTTTGCCCCTAATTTCTATTCTTTTAAATTTGTGGGGGCGCCTGGGTGGCTCAGTTGGTTAAGCAACTGCCTTCGGCTTGGGTCATGATCCTGGAGTCCCAGGATTGAGTCCCATGTCGGGCTCCCTGCTCAGCGGGGAGGCTGCTTCTCCCTCTGACCCTCTTCCCTCTCGTGCTCTCTATCTCTCATTCTCTCTCTCTCAAATAAATAAATAAAATCTTAAAAAAAAATTTGTGAAGATGTGTTTTATGGCTCAGAATGGGGTCTATCTTGGTGAATTTTCCATGTAAACTTAAGAAGAATATGTATTCTGCCATTGTTGTGTGAAACAGTTGATAGACGTCAACTATATCCAATATGATTAATGGTGATGTTGAGTTCAACTCTGTCCTATGTCTGCCTGCTGAATTTGTCCATTTTTTTATATAGTTGGAGCAGATTCATCTATTTCTCCCTGCAGTTCTATCGGTTTTTCCTCACATAATTTGATGTTTTCTTGTTAAGAACACACACACATTAAGAATTTATTTTTTAACTAATTAGTTTATTTATTTATTTAAAGTAGGCTCCATGCCCAATGTGGGACTTGACCTCACAAACCTGTGATCAAGAGTCGCATGCTCTACTGACAGAGCCAGCCAGGCACCCCAAGAATTTGTATATCCACTTGGATAATTGGCCCCTTTATCTTTATGTAATGCCCCTCTTTATCTGTGATAAATTTCCTTGCTCTGAAGTCTGCTCTATCTGAGGTTAATATAGCTATTCCTGCTTTCTTTTGATTAGTGTTAGGATGGTTTATCTTTCTCTGCCCATCTATTTTTCATCTATATGTGTCTTTATATTTAAAGTTGGTTTCTTGTGGGGCACCTGTGTGGCTCAGTTGTTAAGCGTCTGCCTTTGGCTCAGGTCATGGTCCCAGGGTTCTGGGATGGAGCCCCACATCGGGCTCCCTGCTCTCCGGGAAGCCTGCTTCTCCCTCTCCCACTCCCCCTGCTTGTGTTCTTGCTCTCACTATGTCTCTTTCTGTCAAATAAATAAAATCTTAAAAAAAAATAAAGTTCGTTTCTTATAGACAACCTATAGCTTAGTCTTATTTTTTGATCCACTTTGAAAATCTCTGTCTTTTAAATAGTGTATTTAAATCATTGGTATTTAAAGTGATTATTGATATAGTTATACTAATATGTATCATATTTGTTACTGGTTTCTATTTGTTGCCTTTATTCTTTGTTCCTATTTTTTTCTTCCACTTTTTCCTCCTTTTATCGTTTTAATTGAACATTTTATATATCACTTCCTCTTCTCTCTTTGCTTTTTTTTTTAAAGTTCTGCCAGAATTCTTTTTTTTTTTTTAAGATTTTGTTTATTCATGAGAGACAGAGAGAGACAGAGAGAGACAGAGAGAGGCAGAGGGAGAAGCAGGTTTCCCAAGAAGCAGGAAGCCCGATGTGGGACTCGATCCCAGGACTCTGGGATCATGACCTGAGTCGAAGGCAGACGCTTAACCATCTGAGCCACTCAGGTGCCCTCTTTTTGCTTTTTTTTAGTGGTTGCCTAGAATTTGCAATATACATTTACAACTCATCCAAATCCACTTTTAAATAACCTATACTGCTTCACAGATATTATAAGAACCTTATAATAACAAAATATTTCCTAATTCCTCCCTCCATCCCTTGTATCATTGCCACCATTCATTTCACCTATACATAAGCATGTATATGCATATATACATAAACACACATAACTGAATGTATTGTTGCTATTATTTTATTTTTATTTTTTTATTTTTATTTTTTAAAGATTTTATTTATTTATTTGAGAGAAAGAATGAGAGAGAGAGAGCACATGAGAGGGGGGAGTGTCAGAGGGAGAAGCAGACTCCCTCCCGAGCAGCGAGCCCGATGCAGTACTTGATCCCGGGACTCCAGGATCATGACCTGAGCCGAAGGCAGTCGCTTAACCAACTGAGCCACCCAGGGGCCCAACAATTTTTTTTTTTTTTTTTTTTTTTTAGAGAGAGAGAGAGCGAGCTGGGGAGAGGGGCAGAGGGAGAGAGAGAGGGAACCTTAAGCATGCTCCATATCCAGCATGGAATTCAACACGGGGCTCAATCTAACAACCCTGAGTTCATGACCTCAGCCAAAATCAAGAGTGGGACACTTAACCACTGAGCCACCCAGGTGCCCCTTTGAAGAACTTTTAACATTTCTTGCAAGGCAAGAATTTCCCTTATTTTTTTATTATTTATTTATGTATTTATTTTTGTCTAAGAAAGTCTTTATTTCCACCCCCTTCACTTTTGAAGGATAATTTCACAAGGTACAGAATTCTAGGTGGTGTTTTTTCTCTCAGTACTTTAAATATTTCTCTCCACTATTTGCTTGCATGGTTTCTGAAAAGCAGTTAGACATAATTTTTATCTTTGCTCCTCTATAATACTTTTTCCCCTCTGGCTCCTTTCAAGATTTTTCCTCTATCTTTGGGACGGCTGGGTGGCCCAGTCATTAAGCGTTTGCCTTCTGCTCATGTAATGATCCCAGGGTCCTGGGATCGAGTCCTGCATCGGGCTCCTTGTTCTCCCTCCGCCTCTGATGCTCCCCCTGCTTGTGCTTGCTCTCTCTCTGACAAACAAATAAAATCTTAAAAAAATTTTTTTTCTCTATCTTTGATATCTTTGATATTCTAATATTTGACTATGATATGCCTAGGTGTAGCTTTTTTTTGGCATTTATCTTACTTAATGTTCTCTCAGATTCCTGGATCTGTGATTTGGTGTCTGTCCTTACTTTGGGGAAATTCTCAGTCTTTATTGCTTCAAATATTTCTTCTGTTCCTTTTTTTCCTCTGGTGTGCCCATTACACACATTACACTTTTTGTAGTTGTCCCACAGTTCTTGGCTATTTTGTTCTGATTTTTTCAGTCTTTTTTCTGTTTGCATTTCCATTTTGGAAGTTTCTATTAACATATCCTCAAGCCCAGAGGGTGTTTTCTCAGCCATGTCCAGTCTACTGATAAGTCATCCTTCATTTCTGTTATAGTGCTTTTGATCTGTAGCATTTCTTTTTGAATCTTAGAATTTCCATCTTTCTGTGTACATTATCCATCACTTCTTGCATGCTGTTTACTTTATTGCAGCCATTAGCATATTAATAATAATTGTCTTAAATTCCCTGTATGATAATTCTCAACATCCCAGCCATATATGAGCCTGGTTCTGATGCTTGCTCTGTCTCTTCAAACTGTGTTTTTTGCCTTTTAGTATGCCTTGTAAGTTTCTGATAACCAGCCATGATGTGCAAGGTAAAAGGAACTGCAATAAATATACCTTCAGTAGTGAGGTGTTAAGATATTACAATAAGGGAAGCTTTCTATAGTCCTATGACTAGGTCTCAGTCTTTTAGTGAGCCTGTGCCTGTGGACTGTGAACTTCAGAAGTGTTTCTCAACTTTTTCCCCAATTAAATGGGAAAGGATGGCTAGAATAGGCTGGAGTTGGGTATTTTCCTGACCCCCTGATCAGTCAGGCTCTGGTAAAATAGCTTCTCTTGATGCCGGGCCTTGCTAAAAAGAACAGAATGCTCTGGTCATTTGAAAATGGTTCCTTTTCCTCTTCCCCTCCCAGAAGCACGAGGGGATTTTTCTCCAATATTTACTATGAAAACTTGGTCAAGCTCCTAGAAATAAAACTCACAAAATTGTGCCCTCTACCCATGACTGGGACCCTCTAGATTTTTTAACTTGCCTCCAGCAATTCATCAATTATAGTTTAGGTTTCCCATCACAGTATGAGTCCCTATCAAAGATTCTGCATAGGATTTCTGCCCTGGTAAGTTGTAATTCTCTGTATTTACCTGTCTCTTCAGTTTTGGGAGTATTGTTTTGCCCTGTGACTTCACATCTCTGATGGAGCTAAGTAGAATTGAGTTTTCAGTTTGTCTGGCATTTTACCTGGTGTTAGGATGGAGTGATGACTTTGAAGATCTTTACATGCTGAACCAGAAACTGTAAGTCCAGTCCATACCTTTGCAGTAGGTACCATAAAGTTGTTTAAGTTTCAGTGTCAGATATGTTAATACAAATACTCTGATTATGATTACATTGATTAGAATATAGGTGATTCCAAAATTTCTTAGCCACCCGTTTACAATTCTTTTATTAAGGTACATTACTCTATGTATTCTCCTTCAGAATCACAAAACTAGGGGTGCCTGGCTGGCTCAGTTGGCAGAGCATGTGGCTCTTGATCTTAGGGCTGTGAGGTTTTTTTTAAGATTTTACTTATCTGAGAAAGGGGTGGGAGGAAGGAGCAGAGGGAGAGGGACAAGTAAACTCTGCGTCGAGCGTGGAGCTCAACGCAGGGCTCAATCCCAGAACCCTGAGATCACAGCCTGATCCCAAACAAGAGTTGGACGCTCAACGACTGAGCGACCCAGGCGCTCCTCGGGGTCGTGAGTTTGAGCCCCACATGTGGCACAAAGTTCACTTAAAATAAAATTTAAAAAAATTAGAATCACAAAACTAGAGAACCGAAAGTTACCTTAGAGATCATGTTATTCATGTCTCCATTTTAAATATTGAAAAATCAAGGCTTGATTCTGAATGTAACCAAACCTCTAGACCAGCGTGGTTCAATAAAAATTTTTGCAATGATGGAAATGTTCTACGTCTGTGTTGTTCAGTGCAGTAGCCATTAGCCATACATTGCTACTGAACAACTGCAATGTGACTTGTGCAACAGAGAAATATTTTAGTTTTATTTAATTTTAAGTTAAATAGACACCTGTGGCTAATGACTACTGTATTGGATAGTGCAACTCTAGAGCTAATTTACATTGTAGGAAACACAGAGGATAGAGGAATAAGTTAAATGACTCGTCCTGCAATGCGCCACTTGTGCAGGAACTAGAACTAGAACCCAGAACTCCTTAATCTTAGGCTTTTTTGACTATATTGTGCCACCTTTTCAGAGTCCATAGGATGATGACTTTAAAGCAGAGTTTCTCAACCTCAGCACTATTGACATTTTGGACTGGATTTTTTTTGTCCTGTTCATCGTAGACTATTTAGCAGTATCCCCGGCCTCTACCCAGTAAATGCCAATAGTATCTTCCAGCTGTGACAACCAAAAATGTCCCCAGACAAAGCCATATATGTTGGGGGCAAAACTAGAGGCAAAATCATCCCCAGCTGAGAACCTCAGATTCCCAGGATTTCCTAATCACATGATGTCCTTCGGGGGGTGCCTGTGTGGCTCAGTCAGTTAAGTGTCTGGATCTTGATTTCCACTCAGGTCAGGGTCTCAGAGCTGTGAGATGGAGCCCCGTGTCAGGCTCCATGCTCAGTGGGGAGTCTGCTTCTCTCCCTCTGCCCTTCCCCCCCTCGAGTGTTCTTGCTCTCTCTCAAATAAATAAATCTTTAAAAAGAATAAATAAAAGATGTCCTTCAGGATCCCCATAAGAGGCAAGGTAGATCCAACTTGACAGTGCAAATTAACTCAACAGGGCTGCCGATTGGTGACTACCACTAGAATGGGGACAAAAATCAAGTATGCATAATAGTTTGTTGAGGATTTATTATGTACATAGTACAATATGCTTTACTTATTTTATCTCTAATTCTCAAACTAACATTGCAAGGCAAATGGAATTCTCTTCATTTTACAGATTAGATAACTGTGGTTCAGAAAGTTTAACTGGCACAAGGTCACACAGCAGGCCAGCAAAAGGGAAATGCAAAATTCATACCAATTAGCTAGATCTGAATTTTACACCCATGTTATTTTCTACGTAGGTATACATCTCTCTGACAACCTCTTTAGGACTCAGGACTGAAGAGGCATATCTGAAACATAAGACAGAGAAAGGAATATAAATAGAATAAAGAGAATTCTTAAAGGAGTGGGGACAATTCAGTGGGGATATACCAGCAGGGAGATACCACCAAATGATTACTACACTTAAGGAAGGAAGTGGTACCTGAGCTAGACCTTGAAAGAATGTCAGAATTTGAGTGTCCAGGAAAAAGGGAGACGTCTGAAAAGAGAATGCTTTGGTAAAGGATTGACTCCCGAGGAAATTCTCCTTTGCATTTTGAAGAGACCATGATTTACTTGAGCAGTTTAACTAGGGTGGAAGAAGGAAGAAGATGAAGTTGGGAACGTAAAGGTTGCAACTAGCTCACAGTGGGTCCTGAATGCTGGCTCAATGATTTAGATTTCATTCTGTGTGAAATGAGAGTTTTAAAGCAAGACCCTGACAAGATTAATATTATATCTGTTGTCCTAGACCTTGTGATATCTTTCCCAAGGCAACATGTAATCCTACACTCTTTACAACACACAGAATACAGTAATTAAAATTCAGTTGAAACATGAAAGAAAACCACTTCACTTTCATGTATAATGAACTTTCTATGGTGCCTGGGAAGTTAATTGAAAGTTAAGACTTCCACAGTGTAGAGAAAAAAAAGTCTTTAATCAAGAAGAAAAAAAAAATTACAGGAAAATTTTACTTATAAATTAACATTTTCTCTTTCTAAATTATTATTTCCTTTTACTTAAATGTGAAGAAAAGAAAATTTTGAGACGGGAAGAGGTTTCTTTTTCTAGGAAAGCAGCTTATCTGAAATCCAATTGCTCTAATTCAAATTCAAGTTAATCAATACCTGAGATCTGTTGTTATGTATCAAGTATTATTTTTCTCTTACAGCAATACAATACTATAAGAATTAACAAGAAAATAAGGGGCACCTGGCTGACTCTCGATCTCAGGGTTAAGTTTGAGCCCCACTTTGGGCATAGAGATTAAAAATAAAATCTTAAAAAAAAAAGAAAAAAAACCTCCTTGTAATCTCTACCCCATGTATGCGGTACAACCATACATCTCAATTACTTTTTTCCCCTAATTTCTTCATAGTAAAAGTAAAGAATGTATGATATTTCTGACATTAATCTAGTAGCATTCTTAGGAACTACATCTGGCACTGGTTTTCAGTTTTTTGGATAATTCTTTAATTTATATATTCATTTGATTTACTTTTACTTTTTCTGTTTGAGTAATAAAGTGGATTAATAATTATCAGCTCATTTGGAATTAAGATTATGAGATCTAAAGTGTCAGAGGTAAAGGCCTATAACTATGATTCATAGGGCTTTACTTTTCCATGCTACAACAAAATTTTAATAGTAATCAAAAAGGTAACACTTTTTAAAAATCTGAGATTGGGTAGTTCCTACTTAAGTTGACACTTTGACACATTAAAGGCAGTCAACTCAACAATGATTAAAACATTAAATGCTTCACAGTTTTTTTAAGACATTTCTGAAAAAATTACATATTTTTACATAACTCATTTTTCCTATTTCATTATAATGGATTTAATTAAGGGGAAAGATCTTTGTTTACTGAGCATTACATTCTCATATTTATTTCCTGCCAAAGGATCATTAGCTTTTGTTTATCACATGACTCATCATGGTAAAACACATTAGTAGATCAAGAATATTATGGTTTCCAGCTGTGAATAAGCAGATGGAAAATAGTGCCCTAAAGAAATAAGTATGAATGAAACAAAAGCTTGTTTCAGTACAAATTAAGAGGGAGAATAAAAAATTAAAGAAAAAAATTTTCTCAGTTTAGTTTTTAGGTTTCTAGATGAGAAATCAAGCAGCCTCTATAAAGAATATATTCTCATCTGAATAATTTCACAAATAGAAATGGCATACAAAAGTCTACTTTCCTAATTATATCTTCTTACTGTTTGCAGTTAACCACTCAGTCTCATTAAAGGTTTTCTGGTGTTTTATTTGATATTTTATTACAAAAAAAGAGAACCTCTTAGGGTGGTGTAGGATGGGGAGTTATTTTTTAATGGTTATAGAGTTAAAATTAGAGATGATGAAAAAGTTCTGGAGATGGATAGTGGTGATGGCTGCACAAATAGTGTAAATATAATGAATGGTAATGAACTGTATACTTAAAAATAGTTACAATGATAAACTTTACCTTATGTATAGTTTATCATTAAAGAGAGAGAGAGAGGTGCAATTATTCCACTTGACTAGGATATGGAAAAAAGGCAAGAAATTCTAAAAGCCAAATTAGGACATTTTGTGTAATATTTTATGCATTATAAATTTTATTTCTCATCAGTCGCTGTAATAGTTATTAAAAAACAATAGAGGTTATAGAGGTGATTATAAATCCGGAGACCTGAGGGACCAGTAACTGACCAGCTGAGTCAGCATATGATTAAAGACAGCAACTTCCTTTCCCTTTTAGATTCCCAATCCCCCTTTACAGATTTTGCTTTAAAGGGATGTTTTGATAATTTCTAATCTTGCCAGCTTCCTAGGCTGTGCTCCTGGGAATCCTATTTTCTTTCTGTCTCTCCACTCCTATTCTTAACTACCTGTTTAAGTTAAGAGGTGGGGTGGGGGTGGGAGTAGACTAATGTAATACAGATATAAAAAGCAATGGATTAAATAAGACAGGAATTTTAAGCATTCTAACAGTCTTAAGGTAGGAAAACTGTCCAGGTAATAGGGCAACTTCATTCCATAAAGACTCAAGGACCCTAGCTCTCCCCTTCTCCTCTTCCAATCCCCAGGATGTTGTCCTTATTAACTAGCTTATAGGAAGGAAGAGAAAGTGGAAATGAAGGGCCAATTCCTTTTAGATAATATAGAAGTTGCTCTCGATCAAGACCTTAGTCAACACCTACACCCAGCTGGAAAGGATACTGGGAAATACTATTTCACGCTAGGAATCCATATGCCTAGCTAATACTATGAAAATGGATTTGGGGAGAACAACTTGCAGTCTGCCATACTACCCTATTCCAACGTCATCAGGATGACTACACATGGTTTGCCTGATTCTCTTACTATCTCCAGAGACTAAAAACTATTAACTTGCACCTATCACATTCTTCTAAAAGGTTCCTCTGGTCTTTTTATTCTATAATTCCTATACAACAATCTTAAAACTTAGTGGTGCCCCTCAAAGGCATTATGCTCAGTGAAATAAGAGAAAGAGAAACACTGCAGGATCTCTCTTATATGTGGAATCTAAATGTTTTTTTTAAATAAATAAAAACCAAGCTCATAGGGGCGACTGGGTGGCTCAGTCATTAAGCGTCTGCCTTCGGCTCAGGTCATGATCCCAGGGTCCTGGGATCGAGCCCCGCATCGGGCTCCCTGTTCGGCAGGAAGCCTGCTTCTCCCTCTCCCACTCCCCCTGCTTGTGTTCCCTCTCTCGCTGTGTCTCTGTCAAATAAATAAAATCTTAAAAAAATAAAAACCAAGCTCATAGATACAGAGGATAGATTGGTGGTTGCCAGAGACAGGGGTTGGGGGTGGGAGAAATGGATGAACTGTTGTGGTTGTTGGTTGTTTAAATAAATTAAATAGGGCGCCTGGGTGGCTCAGTTGGTTAAGCGACTGCCTTCGGCTTGGGTCGTGATTCTGGAGTCCTGGGATCGAGTCCCACATCGGGCTCCCCGCTCGGCGGGGAGTCTGCTTCTCCCTCTGACCCTCTTCCCTCTCAAGCTATCTCCCATTCTCTCTCTCTCAAATAAATAAAATCTTTAATAAATAAATAAATAAATAAATAAAATAAAAAATAAATATTTGGAAAGATCATCAGGTATCTTTAAATTTAAGTAACACTTCTCTTCCTTTTAGCCAACTTAGTGTCATTATTTGTAAATATGCGTGATCCAGAAACAACCATGACAACTCAGTGTGCATTTCCCCCATTTTTCTTAATTTATTCAATGATGCAAGTATATTTTCTTAACAAAATACAATTATGCTATGCATAAAGAAAACAGTAAAACTTAGTGGCATAAAACAACTATTTTATTGTACTCACAGATTATGGACCAGGGATGTGGGCAGAGCATAGAAGAGATAACTAGTCTCTGCTCTATCATGTCTGGGGCTTTGGCTGGAAAGTTCAAAGGTTGGGAATGACTCAATGGCTGAGGGCTGAAATAATCTGGAGACATCTTCAGTTACATGGCTAGTGCTGGATGCTGGCTGTTGGCTTGGAACTTTAGCTGGACTATCAACATAAAAAACTGTTAAATATGGTCTGTCTGTATGAGCCAGTTTAGACTTTCCCACAGTGATTTCTTAAAAAAGAAACAAAGCACTAGCCATAAGGGAAAAAACTGGTAACTTTAACTACATTAAAATTTAAAAAGCCTATTCCTCCGAAGCACCACAGACAGAGCAAAAAGACTCCCTGGAATGGGAAAATATATTTGCAACATATATTTTTAATAAAACACGCTTATTTGGAATATATATAGAATTCTAATAAAAAAGTAATAGAAACTAAGTTTTTTTAACTTTTTTATAAGATTTATTTTATAAATTTATAAGATTTATTTTTTGAGGCGCCTGGGTGGCTCAGTCGTTAAGTGTCTGCCTTTGGCTCAGGTCATGATCCCAGGGTCCTGGGATCAAGCCCCACATTGGGCTCCCTGCTCCACGGGAAGCCTTCTTCTCCCTCTCCCACTCCCCCTGCTTGTGTTCCTGCTCTTGCTATCTCTCTCTCTGTCAAATAAATAAAAATTTAAAAAAACTTTTTTATTTAAATTCAATTAATTAACATACAGTGTATCATCCAGTTACCCCATTCCCCTACCCCTCTCTCCTCCAGCAACCCTCAGTCTGTTTCCAAGGATTAAGAGTCTCTTATGGTTTGTTTCCCTCTCTGATTTTGTCTATTTTTCCCTCTCTTCCCCTGTGATCTTGTTTTGTTTCTTAAATTCCACATTATCAGTGAGATCATATGATAATGTCTATGATTGCCTTATTTTGCTTGTATAATACCCTCTAGTTCCATTTCATTGCAAATGGCAAGATTTCATTTTTTGATGGCTTAGTATTCCATTGTGTGTGTGTGTGTGTGTGTGTGTGTGTGTGTGTGTGTGTGTGTGT
>NW_027397064.1:30976805-31122202 GCF_003265705.2 Callorhinus ursinus
TGTGTGTGTGTGTGTGTGTGTGTGTGTGTGTGTGTGTGTGTGTGTGTATACACACCACATCTTCTTTACCCATTCATCTGTCAATCCATTCATTTGGACTCTTCCCATAGTTTAGCTATTGTGGACATTACTGCTATGAACATTGGGGTGCAGGTGCCCCTTCAAATCACTACATTTGTATCTTTGGGGTAAATACCTACTAGTGCAATTGCTGGGTTGTAGGGTAGCTCTATTTTCAACTTTTTGAGGAACCTCCATACTTCTTTCCAGAGTGGCTGCACCAGCTTGCATTCCCACGAACAATGTAGGAGGGTTACCCTTTCTCCGCATCCTCGCCAACATCTGTCGTTTCCTGACTTGTCAATTTTAGCCCTTCTGACTGGTGTGAGGTGGTATCTCATTGTGGTTTTGATTTGTATTTCCCTGATGCCAAGCGATGTTCAGCACTTTTTCATGTGTCTGTTTGCCATTTGTATGTCTTCTTTGGAGAAATGTTCATGTCTTCTGCCCATTTCTTGATTGGAGTAGTTGTTCTTTGGGTGTTGAGTTTGGTAAGTTCTTTATAGGTTTTGGATACTAGCCCTTTATCTGATAAGACATTTGCAAATATTCTTCTCCCATTCTGTTGGTTGTCTTTTGGCTTTGTTGACTGTTTCTTTGCTGTGCAAAAGCTTTTTATATTGATGAAGTCCCAAAAGTTCATTTTTTGCCTTTGTTTCCCTTGCCTTTGGCTATGTGTCTAGCAAGAAATTGTTGTGGCCGAGGTCACAGAGGTTGCTGCCTGTGTTCTCCTCTAGGATTCTGATGGATTCCTGTCTCCCACATTTAGGTCTGTCCTCCATTTTGAGTCTATTTTTGTGTATGCTGTAAAGAAACAGTCCAACTTCAGTCTTTTGCATGTGGCTGTCCAATTTCCCCAACATCACTTCTTGAAGAGACTGTCTTTTTCCATTGGATATTCTTTCTTGCTTTGTCAAAGATTAGTTGACCATAGAATTGAGGGTCCATTTCTGGGTTTCTGTCTGTTTTTGTGCCTGTACCATACTGTCTTGATGATTACAGCTTTGTAATAAAGCTTGAAGTCTGGAATTTTGATGCCACCAGCTTTGGTTTTCTTTTTCAACATTCCTTTGGCTATTTCGGGTCTTTTCTAGTTTCATACTAATTTTAGGATTATTTGTCCAGCTCTGTGAAAAGAGTGGATGGTATTTTGATAGGGATTGCACTGAAGGTGTAGATTGCTCTAGGTAGCCTATGTTACCTACATTTAGTGACATTTGTTCTTCAATCCATGAGCATGGAATGTTTTTCCACTTGTTTGTGTCTTCCTCAATTTCTTTCATGAGTGTTCTATAGTTTTCTGAGTACAGATCCTTTGCCTCTTAGGTTCGGTTTATTCCTAGGTATCTTATGGTTTTGGGGTGCAATTGTAAATGGGCCTGACTCCTTAATTTCTCTTTCTTCTGTCTCATTGTTAGTGCATAGAAATCCAATTTATTTCTGTGCATTGATTTTATATCCTGCCACTTCGCTGAATTCCTGTATGAGTTCTAGCAATTTTGGGGTGGAATCTTTTGGGTTTTCCACATAGAGTGGAAGAGTGAGAGTTTGTCATCTGCAAAGAGTGAGAGTTTGACTTCTTTCTCGATTTGGATTTCTTTTCTTTCTTTTTGTTGTCTGATTGCTGAGGCTAGGACTTCTAGTACTATGTTGAACAACAGTGATGATAATAGGCATCCCTGTCATGTTCCTGACCTTAGGGGAAAAGCTCTCAGTTTTTTTGCCATTGAGAATGATATTTGCTGTGGGCTTTTCATATATGGCTTTTATAATATTGAGGTATGTTCCCTCTATCCCTACACTTTGAAGATTTTTAATCAAGAAAAGATACTGTACTTTGTCAAATGTTTTTTCTGCATCTATTGAGAGGATCATATGGTTCTTGTCCTTTCTTTTATTAATGTAGTGTATCACATTGATTGATTTGCAGATGTTGAACCACCCTTGCAGCCCAGGGATAAATCCCACTTGGTTGTGGTGAATAATCCTTTTAATGTACTGTTGGATCCTATTGGCTAGTATCTTGGTGAGAATTTTTGCATCCATGTTCATCAGGGATATTAGTCTGTAAGTCTCCTTTTTGGTGGGGTCTTTGGTTTTGGGATCTATCAAGGTAATGCTGGCCTCATAGAAAGATTTTGGAAGTTTTCCTTCCATTTCTTTCTTTCTTTCCTTTTTTTTGAAACCACTTCAGAAGAATGGTATTAATTCTGCTTTAAATGTTTGGTAGAATTCCCCTGGGAAGCCATCTGGCCCTGGACTCTTGTTTGTTGGGAGATTTTTGATTACTACTTCAATTTCCTTGCTGGCTATGGGTCTGTTCAGGTGTTCTGTTTCTTCCTGGTTCAGTTTTGCTGGTTCATATGTCTCTAGGAATGCATCCATTTCTTCCAGATTATCTAATTTGTTGGCATATAGTTGCCCATAATATGTTCTTATAATTGTTTGTATTTCTTTGGTGTTGGTTGTGATATCTCCTCTTTCATTCATGATTTTATTTATTTGGGTCCTTTCTCTTTTCTTTTTGATAAGTCTGGCCAGGGGTTTATCGATCTTATTAATTCTTTCAAAGAACCAGCTCCTAATTTTGTTGATCTCTTCTACTGTTCTTTTGGTTTCTATTTCATTGATTTCTGCTCTAATCTTCAGTATTTCTCTTCTCCTGCTGGGTTTAGGCTTTATTTGCTGTTCTTTCTCTAGCTCCTTTAGGTATAAAGTTAGGTTGTGTATTTGAGACCTTTCTTGTTTCTTGAGAAGAAACTAAGTTTTTAAATGAGCAAAATGTTTGGATTGGCCATTCACAGGAAGGGAAATACAAATGGTGAACAAATATTGAAAAGGTACTCAAACTCATTGCACTTAAGGAAATGCAAATTAAAACCACAATTAATATATTAATGCATATCCTACAGTCCCTTATCTTTTAATTTATAGACCCTAGGTTGGCAAGAGTATACTCTTCCATATGGTGAATTTAATAGTTCACAAATTGTTTAGAGTTAAATCTGATTGTAACACAGACTTTGGGGGAAAAAAAGTCTTGGGTTTAGATCTTTGATTCTTGGCTTCCTAGCTATGTATAATCTTGGGCAAGGTACTTAATCTACCTGTTTTTCTTCCATAAAATAGGGATAATAATACCCAGGCCAGGTGTGAGGATTAACTGATGAATATAAAGCATCTGGCACTCAATCAATGTTATCTATTATCACATTTTGGAACCAGGTAAAGTAAATATAAGTTAAATTGTTGCCAAGTGAACTTGGGAGACCCCAGGCCATGGGACCTTGACCCAGCCCATCCCAAAGAGGTTGCTGAAGGTTCTTGTTCTCATCACAAGAAAGAATTCAAAGACAGACACAGGACAGCAAAGGAGCAACACAAGCAGGAAAGTTTATTAAAGTGAAAGTATACTCTTGAGATGTGAGAGCAGATGAGCTTGAGAGAGGGAGAGAGAGGGAAAGAGAACAAAATCACAAATGAAAGGAGAAATAACAACCAACACCAAGGAAATACAAATAATTATAAGAGAATATTATGAAAAATTATATGCCAACAAATTGGACAACCTAGAAGAAATGGATAAATTCCTAGAAACATTTTTGCTGTGCAAAAGCTTTTTATCTTGATGAAATCCCAACAGCTCATTTTTGCCCTTGCTTCCCTTGCCTTTGGCGATGTTTTTAGGAAGAAGTTGCTGCAGCTGAGGTCGAAGAGGTTGCTGCCTGTGTTCTCCTTTAGGATTTTGATGGACTCCTGTCTCACATTTAGGTCTTTCAACTATTTGGAGTCTATTTTTGTGTGTGGTGTAAGGAAATGGTCCAGTTTCATTCTTCTGCATGTGGCTGTCCAATTTTCCCAAAACCATTTGTTGAAGAGACTGTCTTTTTTCCATTGGACATTCTTTCCTGCTTTGTCAAAGATTAGTTGACCATAGAGTTGAGGGTCCATTTCTGGGCTCTCTATTCTGTTCCATTGATCTATGTGTCTGTTTTTGTGCCAGTACCATACTGTCTTGATGATGACAGCTTTGTACCTCTGAAACAAATAATGCAATATATGTTAAGAAAAAAAAAAGACGAAGAAGATAGCAGGAGGGGAAGAATGAAGGGGGGGAAATCGGAGGGGGAGATGAACCATGAGAGACGATGGACTCTGAAAAACAAACTGAGGTTCTAGAGGGGAGGGGGGTGGGGGGATGGGTTAGCCTGGTGATGGGTATTAAAGAGGGCACGTTCTGCGTGGAGCACTGGGTGTTATACACAAACAATGAATCATGGAACGCTACATCAAAAACTAATGATGTAATGTATGGTGATTAACATAACAATAAAAAATTTAAAGCAAAAAAAAAAATTCCTAGAAACATATAACTTCCCAAAACTGAATCAGGAAGAATAGAAAATTTGAACACACAGATTACCAGCAATGAAATTGAATCAGTAATCAAAAAAACTCCCCCAAAACAAAAATCCAGGACCAGATGGCTTCACAAGAGAATTCTACCAAACATTTAAAGAAGAGTTAATATCCATTCTTCTTAAACTATTGCAAAAAAACAGAAGAGGAAAGAAAACTTCCAAACTCATTCTGTGAATATACTATCACCCTGATACGAAAACCAGATAAAGACACCACAAAAAAAGAGAACTATAGGGCGGTATCTCTGATGAACATATATATAAAAATCCTCAACAAAGTACTAACAAACCAAGTCCAACAAAACATTAAAATAATCATTCACCATGATCACATGGGATTTATTCCTGGGATGCAACTGTGGTTCAATATTCCCAAATAAATCAGTGAGATATAGTACATCAATAAGAAAAAGGATAAAAACCATATGATCACGTCAATAGATGCAGAAAAAGCATTTGACAAAGTACAACATCCATTCATGATAAAAATCTTCGACAAAGTAGGTTTAAAAGGAATATACCTCAACATAATAAAGGCCTTATATGAAAAACCCACAGCTAACATCAAACTCAATGGGGAAAAACTGAGAACTTTTCCCCAATGGTTAGAAACAAGACAAAGAAATCCACTCTCATCACTTTATTCAACATAGGCCTGGAAATCCTAGCCACAGCCATCAGACAACAGAAAGAAATAAAAGGCCCCAAATCATTAAGGAAGAAGCAAACATTCACTATTGCAGATGGCATGATACTACATATAGAAAATTCAAAGACTCCACCAAAAGAACTGTAAGAACTGATAAATGAATTCAGTAAAATTGCAAGATACAAAATCAATGTACAGAAATCTGTTGCATTTCTATACACCAATAATGAAGCAGCAGAAGAGAAATTAAGAACAATCTCATTTACAATTGCACCAAAAATAATAAGATACCTAAGAATAGACCTAACCAAAGAGGTGAAAGACCTGTACTCTGAAACCTATAAAACACTGATGAAAGAAATTGAAGATAACACAAAGAAATGGAAAGACAATTCATGCTCACGGATTGGAAGAACAAATATTGTTAAACTGTCATTACTACCCAAGACAATCTACAGATTTAAACATTCCTATCAAAATACCAACAGTATTTTTCACAGAACTAGAATGAACAATCCTAAAATTTGTATGGAACCTCAAAAGATCCTGAATAGCCCAAGCAATCTTGAAAAAGAAAACCAAAGCTTGAAGCATCACAATTCCGGATTTCAAGTTATATTACAAAGCTCTAGTAATCAAAAGAGCATGGTACTGTACCACAAATAGACACATAGATCAATGGAATGGAATAGAAAACCCAGATATAAACCCACAACTATATGGTCAATTAATCTTTGACAAAGTAGGAAAGGATATCCAATGGTAAAAGGACAATCTCTTCAACAAATGGTATTGAGAAAACTGGACAGCTACATGAAAAGAAAGAAACAGGACCACTTTCTTATATCATAGACAAAAATAAACTCAAAATGGAGTAAGGACCTAAATGTGAGACCTGAAACCATAAAAATCCTAGAAGAGAGAGCACAGTCAGTAATTTCTCTGACATCAACCATAGCAATATCTTTCTACATACATCTCCTGAGATAGGGGAAACAAAAGCAAACAAAACAAAACAAAACTGCTGGGACTACAACAAAATAAAGAGCTTTTTGCACAGCAAACAGTCAACAAAATGAAAAAGGAAACCTATAGAATGGGAGAAGATATTAGCAAATGACATATCGGGGTGCCTGGGTGGCTCAGTTGGTTAAGCGACTGCCTTCGGCTCAGGTCATGATCCCGGAGTCCTGGGATCGAGCCCCGCATCGGGCTCCCGGCTCAGTGGGGAGCCTGCTTCTCCCTCTGACCCTTTCCCCTCTCATGCTGTTTCTCTCTCTCTCTCTCTCTCTCTCTCACTCTCTAATAAATAAATAAATAAAATCTTTAAAAAAAAAAAAAGCAAATGACATATCAAATAAAGGGTTAGTGTCCAAAATATATAAAGAACTTATACAACTCAACACCTAAAAAAATTAACCCAATTAAAAATGGGTAGAAGACACGAACAGACATTTCTCCAAAGAAGATATACAAATGGCCAAAAGACACATGAAGAGATGTTCAACATCACTCATCATCAGGAAAATGCAAATCAAAACTACAATAAGATATCATTTCACACCTGTCAGAAGGGCTAAAATCAACAACACAAAGGATATAGGTGTTGGCAAGGATGCAGAGAAAGGGAAACCCTCTTGCA
This sequence comes from Callorhinus ursinus, assembly GCF_003265705.2. Taxonomy (NCBI): domain Eukaryota; kingdom Metazoa; phylum Chordata; class Mammalia; order Carnivora; family Otariidae; genus Callorhinus; species Callorhinus ursinus. Next base: position 30,983,578 of record NW_027397064.1, read on the forward strand.
CTGCTGGTGGGAATGCAAACTGGTACAGCCATTCTGGAGAACAGTACGGAGATTCCTCAGAAAGTTAAAAATAGAACTATCCTATGATCCAGCAATCACACTACTAGGTATTTACCCAAAGGATACAAAAATGCTGATTTGAAGGGATACATACATACATTTGAAGGGATACAAACACTGATGCTTATAGCAACATTTTCAACAATAGCCAAATTATGGAAACAGCCCAGATGTCCATGAACAGATGAATGGAAAAATAAGGGGTGATAAAATGACTAATATATATATATATTAGTCATCAAAAAGAATGAAATCTTGGGCTCCTGGGTGGCTCAGATGGTTGGGCGTCTGCCTTCGGCTCAGGTCATGATCCCAGGGTCCTGGGATCGAGTCCCGCATCGGGTTCCCTGCTCCTTGGGAGCCTGCTTCTCCCTCTGCCTCTCTCTCTCTCTCTCTCTCTCTGTCTCTCATGAATAAATAAATAAAATCTTTAAAAAAAAAGAATGAAATCTTGCCATTTGCAACAACATGAATAGAGCTAGAGAGTATAATGCTAAGCGAAATAAGTCAAAGAAAGACAAATACCATATGATTTCACTCATATGTAAAATTTAAGAAACAAATCAAACAAACAAAGAGGAAAAAAGAGAGAGACAAACCAAGAAACAGACTGTTAACTATAGAGAAGAAAATGGTGGTTACCGGAGGGGAGGGAGGTGGGGGGATGGGTGAAATAGGTGATGGGGATGAAGGAGCGCACTTACCATGATGAGTACTGAGTAATGTATAGAATTTTTGAATCACTACATTGTACACCTGAAAATAATATAACCCTGTATGTCTCACTATACTGGAATTGAAAAAAGAGAGCGAGAGTGAGAGTGAGAAAGAAAGAACAAGCATGGGAGCTGTGACTCTTGAGTTTGGGTTTCTATCTTTTAGTGACAGTTGTTGACTAGGGGGTGGCATACTCATTACTCAAGGCAAGGATTTCTTAGAAGCAGGGTTTGGAGCCTTTTCCTCCTTAGTTGGTCAGGGGTTTCCTGACATCTTGGATCTGTCTCCTCTGATCCAGCTTCTTGTGGAGTGCTGCTAGGACAGGCTCTGACTTTCCAGATAGCTAGCCATGACCCACTAAGTCATTTGGTACTTACACGTGACTCAAATGTTGGCTATTAAATGCACTTTTCAAAAAAATGTATTTAATAAATGTGTTTTTTAGGCTTCAGATTCAGATAGACAATTCTGCCCTTTCCAGATAAACTGGGGAAAATTATTCAATCACTTTGAATCTGTCTTCATCTAAAAAATGGGGATAATAATACCTTCCTCACAACATATCAAACCCGTAATTCCTTACAACTCACCCACTCCTGGCAAGGGTGAATCTGAAAAATGAAAATTCATTGTGTTGGGACAATTGGTTACTTATAAAAAAACAACAACAACAACAAAAAAACCCCAAAACTCCATTTAAATTTTACCTGTACTCTGTACTGAAATAAGTTCAATATATGGGGGAAAAAAAGACTTAAAAGCTGTAAAAAGGTTTAGATATTTATTTACTGTCTAAAGGGGAAGGACTATGCATAGGACTAAGCATTTTAATTACCAAATTAAAGGGCAAACTAGAAAATGGGAAAAAGAACTACTTATAGACAGAGTTAATACATTAAAATATAAAACATGTTAAGTTTCATACTGTAGCCTTGGGGAAAAAATGAGATAGACACAGTAAGAAGTCAGAGACAAAAATAGGCATCTATAATAAAAAACAAACTATATATGACACTTCTGTATAATAAAGAATTTAACTCACCTTTGTCTTTGGTTCCTGGGAGTAAACTAAGAATTTCACAAGTAAAAGGAATGTCTCTGTTATTCATGAGCCCTTTGGATCACATCTGAATTTATGCAAATGAGGTTACTCATGGTGGGCCCTAGATACCTTCAGGATAGTTCAGGATAGCTGGCCATGCCTGAAAGACCAACCATGTGATTAGAATTTTGGGGCTTTGAGTCACATGATATCAACTCAACCTCCTGACCTCTGGGAAAAGGAGGGGGCTGGAGAATGAGTTCCATCATAGGCCAATGATTTAATCAATTGTGTCTATGTAATGAAACTCCAATACAAGCTCCAGTCATGAAGCTCAGTGGTCGTTCCTGGTTGGTGAGCACATTGATATGATGGGAGGGTGAAGTGCCCTGATTCCATGAGGAAAAAAGTATGGGAACCTCGGCATTCAGGACTCTCCCAGACCTCACCTTAAATGTCTCCTATTAGGCTGTTTCTGTCTTGTAGTTTTCTAATAAACAGTAATTGTTAAGTATAGTTCTTTTTTTTTTAAGATTTTATTTATTTATTTGAGAGAGAGAATGAGATAGAGAGAGAGAGCATGAGAGGGGGGAAGGTCAGAGGGAGAAGCAGACTCCCTGCTGAGCAGGGAGCCCGATGCGGGACTCAATCCCGGGACTCCAGGATCATGACCTGAGCCGAAGGCAGTCGCCTAACCAACTGAGCCACCCAGGCGCCCTGTTAAGTATAGTTCTCAGTCATTCCAGCAAATTATCAAACCTTCAGGGGTCATGGGATTGCCCCAGATTTGTAGGCAGCTGGACATGCAGGTGGCCTGGGGACCCCACTTTTGACTGGTATCTGAAGTAGGGGCAGTCTTGTTGGAGACCATGCCTTTAAATTTGTATGGTCTGTGCTAACTTTGAGTGGTTAATGCTAGAACTGAATTGCAGTATACCAGTTGGTGTCAGAATAAACATTAATTACTTAAGATCTATTAAGAGATGCATGAAAGAATGATTGCCGAAATATTAATGGTGGTTATCTCTGGACTGATTTCAGGTGATTTTTATTATTTTAAAAACATCTTTCATATCTTAATCAAATTTTTTATTATGATCATGTGTCATGTATATAATGAGGGAAAGGATGCTTCTTAGATTGTAGGGAGAAAAAGGAAGCTCTTGATGACATACTATTAGGTAAAGAAACTAAGATTCTGAATAGTAGGTATTATATGATCCATTTACATTTATATATATATCCATGTATATTTATATATACATATTTAAAGAATATGGAGATATGTACATATTAGTAGAATAAGAATAGGAATACTGTACTTTAAAATGCTGTTGATAATGGTTATCTATAAGGAAGTGTGTCAGGGAGGAAGTAATTTCCTATGTATGCTTCCATATTTGAATCTTTTACAACTAGAGATCTACTCGAGTAATAAAAGAAAAACAATGATCCCATAAACATGTTTTTAAAAAATAAACAAAGGACTGCCGAGAGAAAGGTAGGATTTACAAACATTACATAACACAGGATTCACATCGGGCAGTTCTTCCACTGATTACACTGATTTACACCCTAAACTAAGAGAGTTAACTTTCTCCATCTCTTTCCTACTGCTTTTCCCTAAATGTTTTTCATTGATTTAATAAATCAAATGATTCAAAGATCTCAAAAAAAATTTAAAAATGAAAAATAAAAAAAGATATGTTTTTTAACTTTTTTAAAATACAAGGCCAACAGAAATTGATTTTTTAACTGAATTGCAATATAAAAATGGGCTAGTGGATATGAAAACACTTCACTAATAAAAAATGTTAATCTGAACAAAAGGTATTTCAAATTAGAAAAGTCTTTAAATTATCGTATTTAATTCTCACGAGGACGTGATTAAATGCACAATCAAAAATTACTTTGAGATAGACAAACACTTATGGAAAAAAATTTGATAATATTACCAAGAGTAAAAATGCTTATGCTGTTCAAACAGTTATTTTATGTGTAGGAATCCAAACCAAAAACATAGTAGTCAGAGATGCAAAAACTGACTTTTATACAAAAAATATTTGGCATTAAAAATATTTTTTTTAAAGATTTTATTTATTTATTTGAGAGAGAGAGAATGAGAGACAGAGAGCATGAGAGGGAAGAGGGTCAGAGGGAGAAGCAGACTCCCTGCTGAGCAGGGAGCCCGATGTGGGACTCGATCCCGGGACTCCAGGATCATGACCTGAGCCGAAGGCAGTCGCTTAACCAACTGAGCCACCCAGGCGCCCTGGCATTAAAAATATTGAAAATATCTAAATTTTCAACAATCTGAGGATGAATAACATAGATGTGAAAAACATGTTATGCAATATAATGCATCAATTAAAAACATTTTGAAGAAACCTTTAATACAATGTAGTGTTCATTTTTTTTTAAAAAGTAGGATTTATAACTGCATATGATCCAAATTATGTTTAAAGAAGACAAATTACCGTAATCCTCTCTTATCCATGGGAGAAATGTTCCAAGACCCTCAATGGATGCCTAAAACCATGGATAATACTAAACCCTATACATACCATGTTTTTTCCTATACATAACTATAATAAATTTTAATTTATAGATTAGGCACAGTAAGAGATTAACAACAACTAGTAATAAATTAGAACAACTACAGTAACATCGTTTCCACTCTGAAAATCACCTGATCAAATAGGAACCAAATCTGTAAAACTTATATATCAGGAAATTTAATGATTTAGAAAGGGGGTAAAAAAAAAAAAAAAAGATTTCGTATCTATAAAATCTTCATCAGACCTACTTCGTGAACAAATTATTCCACTTAATAGCTTTTTATTAATGTTCTGCTTCCAGTCCCTGTTGAGAAATACTCCTATCATGAGAAATATCAACATATTTGTAGGGCCCATGGGGATAGTTGCCACAGGTCCTGGGCACCACATAGCCAAGCTATTTCAGAGAACCACTGAATTCTATCATCCAACGTCAGTCCCCAGGTTGCAGAGGAAGAAATCGAGGGCCAGAGAAATAAAGTGATTCACCTAATTCAGCTAAGTGGCAGATCTAGTCCTCTGCTTCTACTACTTCACAACAACTTTAGATATCTCACAAACTACTTAACAGCACCCATTGCTGAATTTCACACTGTAGTTATTTCCTGTGAAAACACTTTTAGTCAAAGGGTAGAGACAAAAATCAAAGAATTAATTGGACATAAAATTGCAGGGCTGGTTTAGGAGAAATTATACAGCTAAACGTTGTACTAAATGAAATTCATGATCATTTTAAACCCTCTCTTCCTCCTTTATATTTTTTAAAGTGGAAATGGGTAAAGCTCTAGCTTCTGTACTTGCTACTACAGAGTTAAAATCTATGGAACTGTAAACTCTAGTGTAATTAAAAATTAAAATGATCTCAGTGTTTCCATGGAAATAAAGACTCCATGAATAAATAATCACTATTATGCAACTGATACAGAAGTCTGTTACTCTGAAAGCCACAAATTGTTTTATAGCTACTACAAGCTAGATGTTGTTGTTTTGTTTTGTTCTTTCCTATATCCTTTGGTTAAATTATTTTTGAAGAATATCAAAGCATTACAATGTATTTTCAAATATTAATCAAATCTTAAAAGACAGGAAGGGTCTTCCTAAGATAGTTAATATATTTATATAATTCTAATCATCTCTTTAAAGGCAGAATTTATTACTGCCACCTAACCATATTTTAGGTAAAAGCAAAATAAGTAAAAAAGTTTAATGTTTATTAAATTAAAAATTGAAGTGCTCGCTTCGGCAGCACATATACTAAAATTGGAACGATACAGAGAAGATTAGCATGGCCCCTGCGCAAGGATGACACGTAAATTAAAAATTGAATAATGTATAAAGAAGATAAAAATTGAAAGTTTAAGGTAGTTGGTTTAAAAAGACTAGAAAACAGGAGCACCTGAGTGGCTCAGTTGTTGAGTGTCTGCCTTCTGCTCTGGTCATGGTCATGATCTTGGGGTCAGCAGGGAGCCTGCCTCTCCCTCTCCCTCTGTCCCTCCCCACCTTGTGCACTCTCTCACTCATAAATAAATAAAATCTTAAAAAAAAAAAAGACTAGAAAGCAGAAAGACAGACTTTTCTGAAATATTTTTACAATCAAGTCTAAAAATCTGATATGCCTCACTTGTAGGGGAGTGTTTATATATAAACATGGTTTATTAAGGGCCATTCAGACAGGACTTACCACCTTATATTGTAATGTCTCTTGGACACCTCTGTTATAATACATTGTATACACTGAATATGTATTTGTTAACTAAGGAATTGAAGAGATTGCTTTAATTAGCAACTAATCTAATCTGAGATGCCTCCTGCCTCGACATTTCCTCACAGATTCCAAAGTGGACTCAATTTACCTGTTTTAAGCATTCTTGGTGCTCCTTTTAACTTCTTAGATGTATTTCCTTCTCTAACTAAGCTAAATGTTGGAGGGCCTCAGGGCTAGATCCTGGGCATTCTTCTCTCTCTTTTTTTTTTTATGTTATGTTAATTACCATACATTATATCATTAGTTTTTGACGTAGTGTTCCATGATTCATTGTTTGCGTATAACACCCAGTGCTCCATTCAGTATGTGCCCTCTTTAATACCCATCACCAGGCTAACCCATCCCCCCCACCCCTCCCCTCTAGAACCCTCAGTTTTTCTTCTCTTCTTTATCTGCATTTTTTTTCCTCAGGTGATCTCTCTGTTCTTTAGTTTCTCATTACCATCCATATGTTGAGAGAGCACAAAAATGTTTATCTCCAATCCTGAACTCTAGATTTAAACCTCTAAGGGCCTACTTAACATTTCCATTTGGAAGTCAAAACCAACCAGGCCCAAAAAAGAGCTCTTGCTTTTCTTTTCTGAATCTATGCCTCCCCGCAGTTTTCCTCAACTCAGTAGAATTCACTACCATTCACACAGTTGCTCAAGGCTAAAAACTTGGCGGGAGTCATTCTTCATTCCTTCCCTTCCTTCACATGCATCCCCACATGTCCTTTCCAACAGCCACCAATCAGCAAATCCTTATGATTCTATCTCCAAAATATATCCTTAATTTGTACATTTCTCTTTGCTTCCTGTATCACTATCACTCTAGATCCAAATCACCTAAGCTCTCACCTGTGCCATTCCAATAACCTCCTAATTGTTGGCCCCATTTCCATTCATGTCCCCCAAAATACATTCTTTTACAACATATACACCCAGGTATATCACTCCTCCACTAAAAATCTTCTAATGGGTTTTGTTTTACTGAGAATGAAATTGATACTGTAATTACCATGGACTCCAAGGCCTTCTGCACTTTTCTGACCTCATCTCATACCACCTTTTCTATTGCTTCTAAGCTAAAACCACATTGGCCTTTCTGTCCTTTAATACCTTTTTTCCACGTCAAGGCCTTTGCATTTACTGTTCCTCCTGTGAAGCTCTTCCCTCTGCTTTTTGAATGATGGTTCCTTTTTATCTATTGAGTGCTATCTTCCTAAAAATACCACTACAATAACCTGTTGATAAAGCAAAACTAAGTTTTTTGCTTATTGCAGTAAGGAGAATACTACGTTGACAGATCTTAGCAGTGTCTCTGAGGAGGAAGGGCAAAGGTGAGATATTTATGAGGTTTGGGGGTTCTAAACTTCAGTTCTTCAGTGCAAGGGCCTCATTAGTATTGAGTAAAGTCTGCAAGGCTGATGGGGAAACCTCAAGTCAGAGTCCTCCTTCTCACAGAAATGGGACCATCTTTGTACTTCTGCCATCTCAGCCGTTGTCTGGGAGCAGCCTGTGGGAAGCACAGCTTCTGCACAAGCACCATGGTAGATCCAGAGCACAGCAGCTGGGACCATTTCTCAATTATTCCATCTGCAGCAGGAGCTCTGAGTGGCGCATTTTCATATCTGCCATGGCCTACCTCTTGCCTTGAACAGATTTCTCTCTTCCCACAGGTCAGAGTGCCAGTGTTCCATGGTTCTTCTGGGTCTATCTTCCTGAGGGGAAACTCAGAAGGAACCTCTGACACTGGAGTTGACCTTTAGAGTTACAACTGGTGTTCATGCTCTCCCACTTCCAGTAGCTATTCTAATTTCCCTCACCCTCAGCCATTACCTCACCAGGTCTTAGAGGTTTACTAGTGGTACTGATGTAGGAAAGATGTTAGGGTTCGGGGCCAACAGCCAAGAAAGAACTCTTGAGATGTCTTTGGTGCAAAGAGGTGGTTTTATGAATGCACAGGGACAGGACCCATGGGCAGAAAGAGCTGCACTGGTGTCATGAGGAGTGGTGATTATATACTTTCAAGTTGGGAGGGGGTTAGGGATAGTGTAAGTCTCTAAGAAATTTTGGAAGCAAGGTTTCCAGAACCTTGAGGGGGCAAGCTATTATTAGGAAAAGGTCATCTATTACTGTCTAATAACACCTTAGTCATGAGCCCCTTCAGATGTATATCTGACTGCCAACATATATCTTGGGGTGTAGAGATGAAGTTTCCAAAGGAATTTTTATATGTTAGAGGAGACTTACAGGATCCTGGGGGTCAGCCTAAGATTGCCTTTTGCCCTTAGCGAAGTGTAACATTGAGGTAGCTGAGTTCCTAGAGGAATGTCACTCCGCTTGTTTCAAGGACTTGTCAATGGGCTGTAGGTAGTAAGGAAATTTAATTTTTCTTTTGCCTTTGTTTCCCACATCAGTATGACTCAAATCTTAATTCCTGAGGGGACTGAGAAATCATATTGTTCTTATGCTGACACTGCTGCATGCATCCATTCACAGTTACAATGGGGCATGGAAATACCAAAAGGTGCCCAAATGAATCATCTGGGTTCCACCTGCAGTCTCCCTGTTCTATGTCCTCCTGCTGATCTGGGTTGATCACCCCGGCCAGTATACTGGTGCTTCTTCTTACCTGTTGGTGCCTGGGTACAGGGACATCAAAGTGTACTGACAGCAGCTTTATCTTATAGTTGAATAAAAACTTTGTGTTCCCCCTGGCAAGAGTATGCTCCCTTTGGGGACCAGGACCTACAGAGCCCAGAATTAAAAGGATGGGAAGCAGAAACTCTCCCAGTGTGTCATCGGGAATGTCATCGGGGCTACTCCTGCTTCTGTCCTTGGTGACTGGACCCGTGTATTCTTCCTGTCAGGAGCAGAGCAACATACAGAGTTCTCTGAAATAAGGCATATATTACATCTTCAAGGATGGCACCCATCCTTTCAGAATGCTGCCTCTGAGTTAATGCTGATGCTCTGCTTTTAGAAGCGCACTTGAGCATTCTATCGATGTATCATACAAAGTGCAACAATATAAGAAACAAACCATACACATGGTTTTGCATACATATTCCAATCTCTCTGTAATTATACAGAATATAGTCTTACTTGCTCCATTTATTTTTTTTTTAAGATTTTATTTATTTATTTGAGAGAGAGAGAATGAGAGATAGAGAACACGAGAGGGAAGAGGGTCAGAGGGAGAAGCAGACTCCCTGCCGAGCAGGGAGCCCGATGTGGGACTCGATCCCGGGACTCCAGGATCATGACCTGAGCTGAAGGCAGTCGCTTAACCAACTGAGCCACCCAGGCGCCCTTACTTGCTCCATTTAAACTTATTTCTCCCTAGACTAAACTAGAAAACAGAAAATAAGGAATTATTTTTCTAATGAGCATGTTTGTCCTATTGTCCTTATAAATTTTAAGGAGACTATGTATATAAAAAAATCCAGGGATGCCTGAGTGGTTCAGTTGCTTAAGTGTCTGACTCTTGATCTCAGCTCAGGTCTTTATCTCAGAGTCATGAGTTCAAGCCCCACTTTGGGCTCCACGCTGGGTATGGAGCCCACTTTAAAAAAAAAATTCCAAAGGGCGCCTGGGTGGCTCAGGTGGTTAAGCGACTGCCTCCGGCTCAGGTCATGATCCCAGGGTCCTGGGATCGAGTCCCATATCGGGCTCCCTGCTCAGCAGGGAGTCTGCTTCTCCCTCTGACCCTCTTCCCTCTCATGCTCTCTATCTCTCATTCTCTCTCTCTCAAATAAATAAATAAAAAATCTTTAAAAAAAAATTCCAAAAGCATTTTCACATCCTATAAATCTATTTTTACTTTATTTTATTTTTATTTTTTTCAAGTAAGCTCTAAGCCCAATGTGGGGCTTAAACTCACAATCCTGAGATCAAGAGTCACATGCTCTACCAACTAAGCCAGCCAGGAGCCCTAATCTGTATCTATTTTTAAATATATAAGAATAACAGTAAAATAAAGCTGCTTTGTGGCCAATGTCACTCATTTTTTTCTTTAGATTTTGTCCAAGTATTCAAAGATTATGTATCAATTAACTCAGTTTAACCTTTGTCTAAGGTCTTTAAGTTAGCTAAGGAACTAGAAATTACCATTTTAGTTAAGTATAAAGTTCTTTTTTAAAAAAGATTTTATTTATTTGAAAGAGAGCGAGCACACAAGTGGGGGGTGCAGAGGGAGATGGAGAAGCACACTCCCCACTGAGCAGGGAGCCCCAACACGGGGCTCAATTCCAGGACCCTGGGATCATGACCTGAGCCGAAGGCAGACACTTAACCTACTGAGCAACCCAGGTGCCCCTAATATAAAGTTCTTAAGATTTTTGATATTATAGAAATAAGACTATAAACTTCTAAAAGATATCTATCATTACAATTTTATCTAGTTAATCATGACTCTAAATTTTTGTAGCATAAATAATTTGTAGAAATAATGATAATATTTTGTCCCATAAAACCAATGCAAGAAATATATAAAGTTTAAATTATGAGATGTTCAGTCTTCTTGTATAAACTAGCATATTGTGTTAGTATTAATGTGATATATTAAAGTCAGGAAGATGAACTGTTTTTTAATCCTTTAAACCAGTATGATGAACTCATTCTAGTTTGTCCAATGATTCCTCTATCAGGAATATTTTATGAACATTTTCTGCATGACATATAAACTTTGTATTCATAAATGGAATTAAAAAAACTCTTTAAATCCTGTTTCAAAGCCCTTCATCTTGGAACCAAGATTTTTTCTTCTTTTCTTGCAGTTTTTTTTAAAGAGTTTATTTATTTATTTGAGCAAGAGACGGAGAGAGCGAGCGTGAGCGAGCATGGGGAGAAGCAAAGGGAGAGGGACAAGCATACTCTGCGTTGAACACGGAGCCCAAGGTGGGGCGCTATTTCATAATCCTAAGATCATGACATGAGCCAAAATTAAGAGTTGACGCTCAACCAAAAGAACCACCCAGGTGCCCTTTTCTTGTAGTTTTAACCAGAAATCTCTCTTAAAAGCAATTTTGAAGAAAAAGAAACACAATACAGTTTAATGATTTTTCCATTTTAGAAATTCTTCATTAGACTAGATTGAGCACATAATGACAGAATAATTGTTTTCATCAATTAATCTTTAATGTTTCCCTAGGGAGGGAAAAGAAGAGGAATAGAAATTAAAAATGAGAGGGAGCCAGCTTTAGTCAAAGACAAAATTATCATTGTAAAAGACTAATTATCTCTCCTTAATTAAAGAGAGGGGAAAGTTGAGATGCAGGAAAACCTATTTTGACATACATGCATACAAAAGAGGATGAGGGAGAGGGAGGGGGCGTCCGTCATTACAGCTGGTTTAAACATTAATTTAGGCCCCTTGACAATTTGATTTTATACGATAAAAACGCCAGTAATTGTTAATACTTTAAGTATAAAAATGAGAGGGTATTTCTTATATTAAAGTCATCTTTCTCTTTTTTTTTTAAAGATTTTATTTATTTATTTCAGAGAGAGAGAGAATGAGAGATAGAAAGCATGAGAGGGAAGAGGGTCAGAGGGAGAAGCAGACTCCCTGCTGAGCAGGAAGCCCGATGTGGGACTCGATCCCGGGACTCCAGGATCATGACCTGAGCCGAAGGCAGTCGCTTAACCAACTGAGCCACCCAGGCGCCCCTAAAGTCATCTTTCTCTTTTAGAGGAATAAAACTATCTCTTTATGGGGCATTTTGAAGGGAAGGAGAAAAAGTTAGAAGGAGAGACAGAACAGAGGGAAATGTAGGAACATGGGAGGAGGAAGTGAAATAGAAGAATAAAGGGATCACGTTCAACTTGTGATTTGAAAGGATTTAGAAAAGACAGTTCTAAATTTTTCATATTTTTCTCTTGCCTTTGCCAAAGAATCTTTTAAGGAGGCAATTTCATAATCCCTTCAATATATTTTGGAATTTTCCTCTTGCCTTAAAATGTAGACAGCTGTATGTTTGGGATATTGCTTCCTTTTTGCTTCAAAGTACCTCCCCAAATGAACAGTTTTGTTTATATCAGAAGTTCCCCCCGAAAACCAACTATAATTCCAAATAATTCTTTTATCATTTATAAAGCAAACAAGACACATTTTGATTCTAGCATAAATACATTTAACATGTGGGAGTCCAGTCCAGAATGGCTACAGAACCAAACTAAAGATAAACCTATGAGTCTGACAACACTTAGCCAGATGTGAACCCTGAATCTTGGGGCTCCCTCCTAAAGAAAACCAGACTTTCACGGACAAGAGTGGGCAAAATTCTCATAAAACTTTCATAAATGATTTGAGACAATTTTTCCAAAGGATGGCAGTCTGAAGAGAAACCTTCTGAACCTACGGATTTACACCCATTTTCATCCCTATGAACTTCCTCTTATAGATGCACAATGAAGAAATGACAAGGACAAACAAACAGTAGTACTGACAGTAATAATGCAGATTTCTACCAAATAAAAGTTTTCCAAACCTGATCAATCAATGAATTTTTAAAAAGAGTTTATTCCTAGATACCACTCTCAAACTAAACAAAACTAAACTTAGCATTTGGGGTATTTGATGAAAAAATTAGAAATCAGAGCTCAAACCCAATATGAACTTACCTCACCACTGTCATTGAAGAGACCCTGTGCAGGAGGCTCAAAAGGCCTCAGAAAAGCATGCTGTTTCCAAGGTGACCAGATTTTGATAAGACCTCCAAGACCGTCAAATGCTGGCTCCTTTAAAATACCTCCAAAATAACCTGTTGATAAAGCAAAACTGAGGTTTTTGCTTACTGCAGTACGGGAGAATACTATCTGGATAGTCTTAGGATCTCACAGGGAAAGTCAGAGGTGCAATATTTATGAGTTCTGGGATCTATTTTAAGATGAGTTGCAAGGCAGAGGATCTGATTGGAATTATACAAAGTTTATACATAATACCTTTTTGATTGGACACTGGGAGGTGAGAGTTTGGAAGTGATTCACAATCTTTGCCTTCTTAGACTAATCCATTGTTCCCTCCATAACCTGAATTGTTCACTAGCCTGGAACTTCTTTGATTTACAATGCTTTTTCCTCTGTTTGAATTGAAAGTACTTATCACACAATTTTATAACTAGTTGATTAAAAAACTGTCTGCCATGGGGTGCCTAGGTGGCTCAATTGGGTAAGCGGCCAGCTCTTGATTTCAACTCAGGTCATGATCTCAGGGTAGTGAGATCCAGCCCCACATAGGGCTCCCAGCTCAGCAGGGAGTCTGCTTGAGATTCTCTCCCTCTCCCTCCGCCCCTCCCCTTGCATGTGTGTTCTCTAAAATAAATAAATCTTTAAAAAAACCTGTCTGCCACTACACCGTGAGTCCCTATAGGGCTAGGATTAGGTTTTATTAATTTTCCATATAGCCAGCAGGTAACAGTGTCTGGTTCTCAATAAACACTCAGCCACTGCTGATCATGATTGGACAAAAACACACAAATATGCTGACTAATCTGATTTTCAATTTATGAACATGAACCTTAAATGAACCCTTAATCAAGTAGACCCATTAATATTATATTTCCCTTGCCTAATTATTCTCATACTGGCTTTTCTCCTCCATATGCTTCCCTCCACATACCCATCTTCACAGTTACCTAAGGGTCTTGCCTCTTATTTCACTGAGAAAACTGAAGCAATCAAGAGAATTTCCACCCTCACTTTTACCCCCCTACCAGCATCTTTACCCACATAGTCTGCCTTGCCATCTATCCATAGATAAGGTATCCACGGTCCTATCTAAAGTCAAGCCCTTTACTTAGATACTAGATCCCCTTTCTCCTACTCAAAAAGACAGCACATACCGAATGGAACACTGGGTGTTATACGCAAACAATGAATCATGGAACGCTACATCAAAAACTAATGATGTAATGTATGGTGATTCACATAATTAAAAAAGTATTTCTTCAGAAATTTCAACAACTTTCCCTTCTCTCTTTAGGTTGTTTTCATTTTTTATAAGGACACTCTAAAATCTAAAATCTGGATGGTCATTCATTCAAAAATATTCTCTAAGCATCTGCCACTGTCATATATCAATGAACAACAACAACAACAAAAAAGACAAAGATTCCTGCCCCGGAAGTTTTAATCTAGTGGGGAGAGACAGATAAACCATAAAGTTTGTTCTTAATATAATGGCCAAAATGACCTATTTATTTATTTATTTATGAGAGAGAGAAAGAAAGAGTGGGGGGAGGAACAGAGGTAGAGGGAGAGAGAAAATCTCCAGCAGACTCCACTCTGAGCATGGAGCTCCATGTGGGGCTTGATCTCATGATTCTGAGATCACAACCTGAGCTGAAATCAAGAGTTGGATGCTCAACTGACTGAGCCACCCAGGCATCCCCAAAATGATCCTTTTAAAGGGTAAGTTATATTATGTTGTCAATCTTCTGCTCAAAACTTGGCAATGGCTTCCCATTTCTGCTCAGAGTAGAAGCCAAAATCTTGATGATGGATCCTACATGATCGGACTCCCTATTACCTTTCTGATCTCATTTCCCAGTATTCTCTCACTTGCTCACTCCACTCCAGCCACATTAGCCTTGTTGCTGACCTTCAGGCATAGTGAATACTGCCCAATCCTGCAGTTCCCTCTTATTTGCACGGCTCTGCATGGTATCTGAATGACCCTCTTGCTGTCTTTAAGAATTTGCTTGCATGTACCTTCTCAATGAGGCCCATTCTGGCTGCCCTATTTAAAAATTGCAACTCTTACCATACTAACTCTATATGTCCCTCTTTCTCTGCTCCATTTTTATGCTATATCACTTGTCAACCTAATGTATAAGTATATAGTATACATACAATAATACATTTAAGTACATATACTTACATATAAACATATATAATGTGCTTATGTTTATATGTACTTATTTACTATGTTTATTATTTATCTATCTCCCTCTCACGGAATGTAAGCTCCAAAAGGGCAGGAAATATGTCTGTTTTGTTGAATACATGAAAGTCCATCTTTAAGATTTTAGAGTGTCTTTGTAGAACATAAATGTAAAAACCCAACAGTTTCTTTTTTTTTTTAAAGATTTTATTTATTTATTTGATAGAGAGAGACACAGCGAGAGAGGGAACACAAGCAGGGGGAGTGGGGGAGGGAGAAGCAGGCTTCCCACCAAGCAGGGAGCCCAATGCGGGGCTCGATCCCAGGACCCTGGGATCATGACCTGAGCTGAAGGCAGACATTTAATGACTGAGCCACCCAGGTGCCCCAACCCAACAGTTTCTATAAAGCAATTATAGATACAGTAGTCAAGGCCAAAAATTTGTTATACAATTTTATTATGGTAATCAAAAAATTGTCACTTCCATTTGATCATTATACCTACCTTCAGAAATCTGTGAAATTTAAAGTTTCATCCAGATTTCAGAAAAGCTTCTTTTTTTAAAGATTTTATTTATTCATTTGACAGAGAGAGCACACAAGCAGGGGGAGCAGCAGGCAGAGGGAGAGGGAGAAGCAGGCTCCCCACTGAGCAGACAGCCAGATGCAGGGCTGCTCCATCCGAGAACCTTGGGATCATGACCTGAGCCAAAGGCAGACGCCCAACCAACTCAGCCACCCAGGTGCCCCTAAGAAAGCTTTTTGATTCAATGGGCTCCTTTAATGGATCATTTCAATAAGACTTTAAATGTAACACATACTAAGCAAAATATAAAATCCTTAGTCTGGCCTTCTAGAATTTCTACCATTTAAGTTTTCTCTCATCTTTCCAGTCTTTTCCCCAGTTTCTTTCCTTCATTGAATCCTAAAGTTCTCATCAAAATGGACTTTATATTTGTATCCCCAAACGAGCTATATAATTACTTCTACTTGCTCCTTAAATTCTATACATCTGCATTTTAATCTCATGTCCATATTCTGCCATGAAAGATCCAACCCAAAGATCCTAAAATGAAAGATCACTTGTTTTCTGGACTGTGTGGCAAAAGGAATGTGGAATGGTATTGGACAGACCTTGCTACCAATATTAACTTTATCACTTAATAGTTGTTTAACAACCTCAAGCAAGTAATTGAATTTCTGAATTTCAGTTCTCCCATTTGTGGGAGATACCATTAGTGGCCTAAATGATAGTCAATGAATTCTGTCTTACTAAAATGTAATTTTTCTTGGGGTGGTGTCCAGATTTTAAAAGAACTACATCTCCTAGCAGCCCTTATAAGTAGGGTGGACACATAACACTTCTAACCAATTAGATAAAAGTGGAAGTTGCTAATGGGTCTCCTAAAAAAGACCTTTGGCTCACTCTCCCAGCACAGGGCTTTTGCTTATTCCATTCTTCCTGTCTGAACTCTGATCAGTGCTGGAAGTGGAGCAACCATCATGGACCAAAAAGCAACAAATACATAGACAATAGCCACAGGTTAGACATGGTTATACGAAAAGATTAAGGGAGACTGGGTTCCTGGTGGCCACATGGAACCACCATACTAGCCCTGGTAAAACTGACTTCAGATTTGGTTCCAGAAAAAAATAAGACCCCTTTATTTGGTTAAGCCACCATAATCATGTCTCTGTTGCATGCAGCCAAAGACACTCCCTAACAGACACATCATCTCGAGAATAAGGATGGGGCACCTGGGTAGCTCAGTTGGCTGAGCATCCAACTCTCAATTTCAGCCCAGGTCTTGATCTCAGGGTCATGAATTCAAGCCCCATGTTGGGCTCCACACTGGATGTAGAGCTTACTTAAAAAAAATAAATACATAAGGATCATGCTTACCTTTCAGGATTTAAAATTTTATTGTTAATAATAATTATAAAAATGAACATATATTGATTGGTATGTTACAGATTCTAAGATTTCAACATAGGTTACCTCATTAAATCCTCATAGTAGTTCAATTAGGTAGCTACTACTCTTTCTTCAGAAGAAAGAAAAATATGAAGAACTGAAAGTTTAATTAATTTGTCCAAAGTTACACAGCTAATTAAGAGGAAGTGGGATTCAAATCTAACTGTCCAACTTCAGAGCACATGCTCTCAACCACCAGTCTTAGCTATAATAATAAGAAACTACTTACTTTTTGTCAGGCAAAATGCCAAGTGCTTCAACCAAACAATATAAAGCACCAAGTACAATGTCTGGTGCTTACTAAAATGTCCACTGTAGGTAATGTCTTCTTCTTCTTCTTAATTCTTATATGATTTTATTCATATTCCTATTATCAAACTTACCATTTTCTATCTTGTAAAAAGTTATATATCGCCTGTAATAGACACTAAGTTCCTTTAAGGCAAACTTTTATATCATTCATTTTGGTATCCTGCATGGCCTA
The DNA here is from genome assembly GCF_003265705.2 of Callorhinus ursinus. NCBI lineage: Eukaryota > Metazoa > Chordata > Mammalia > Carnivora > Otariidae > Callorhinus > Callorhinus ursinus. The sequence continues at coordinate 31,001,047 of NW_027397064.1, forward strand.
ACTCTGTCAGGTACACAGAAGGCTGAGTCATTATGACTGGTGGAACCCCGGCCGCTGGAGATTAGAAACTATACCATCGAAGGTGGTCCCTATACAATCAGGCTGTTCTGAAGAATTACTTTGGACCAATCCTATACCCTAAATCCCACCATGATATACCTACTTGTCTCACTCAGATCTGTTGTACCTTACTCCATCCCATAATCTATCCTTATGCTTTCCTTACAACCTCTACCTCATCTCCCAGTTCGACTGCTTGCAGAAACCCAAATGTGACATGATATCAACGTGTCTGGAGAATTTTCATATCTAGTCAGGATGGAGTACAAGTGACAGTGACCAGATTTACGCTCCTCGCTGAAACAACTATATAACTGAATAAAATATATGAAATAATGATTCTCAAAATGTTGGACATCATGCAAGAGAGGACAGTGATCACTGAGAGATGGAAAACAAATGAGATGAGGCCTATGTCATCCAAGATTGCTGTCTGAAGAGTTTCCAAGCTGTGGCACATGGAGTGGAACACCAGGCAGAGCCTTCGGAGTGGAAGAGAGGCAACTTGGAATCAAGGAAGGCCAGAGCAACTAGAGTTGTGGGAAGTACTGGAGAAGACAGAGCTGCACAGAAAACTCCAGAGATCTGCGGAAGGCCACTGTCTAACATTCAACAGAGTGTTTAACGATCAACGCATGACTATAAGAAAATTACTTGAGACTAGGTGGAGAACAACCCTCTGAGGCTCGCAGGGTCCAGAAGAGTGCCTGCTCCCACCAGCCAGAGTAGAAAACCTCATTAATTCAAAAGCAGTGTAGAGTACTCAGAAGGGATTTGCTTCAATAGTGAGATAAAATTAACACTAGATTAAATGCTGCTCTGGTCCTACCTAACAAAGCTTGAAAGCAAGACACTGAAGAAACAAATTGTTTCCAAGAAAGTTAACTGTGTCCTACAACAAAACTCAAGAATATTTACAGGAATACAAAAATATCCAGCACCAACAAGGTAAAAGTTGTATCTGACATCCAATCAAGTTACCAGAAATGCAAAAAAGCAGGAAAAGATATAAAAATAATATATATAAGATAACTGATTCTTTAAAGTGTAAATAGTAACAATGTATTGTGAGGTTATAAGATATGTAGAAGTAAAATGTGTGAACATAATAGCACAAAGAAGGGGAAAAACATAAGTATATTATTGTAAGATTCTTATACTATATGTGAAATTATGGAATAGTATTTGAAGGCAGACTGGAATAGAACAGTATAAACATTAAAGCAATCATTAAAATAACAAGAGTTACAGCTAATAAGTCAATAAAGGAGGTAAAGTTGAATCATAAGAAAAGGGCAATTGCACCAAAAGGCAGAAAAAGGAACAAAGTACAGATGGAACAAATAGCAAGATGGAAAGGAAGACTCAAACACAACCATATCAATAGTAACATTAAATGCAACTGAAACCCAACAATATATAAAACAGCATAATGCATCCTGATGAACAAGTATGATTTATTCCAGGATTGTAAGGATGCAAGACTGTTTTACCCTTTGAAATTCAAAGTCTTTTATCACACTGTTGAGACTCAAAAAAGAAAAACCAAAAGATCATCTCAATCTATGCAGAAAAAGCACTTGACAAAATCAAATATCCATTCCTAACAAAAATTCTCAGCATGCTAAGAACAGGATGACTCTCATTCAATTGATAAAGGACATATGAAAAAATTATGGTTAACCTCGTAATAGTGAAAGACTAAATGCTTTTCCTCTAAGATCAGAAACAAGGCAAGGATGGCCAGTCTAACAAGTTCTAATCAAAACTGTAGTTTAGGTTTTAGTCAGTGTAACAGTTGTGAAAAAGAAATACATGGCATCCAGATTGGAAAAGATGTAAAACAGCATAATTGTCTATGTAGAAAATCTAATAGAATGTATCAAAAAGCTATGAGAATAGGTGAGTTTAACAAGGTTGCAAGATATAAGATCCATAAGACAAATCAATTGTATATCCATATTAATGCAAAAAATAAGAAACTGAAATTAAAAAAACAATGCCATTTAGAAGTTCTCAGTGATATATCTGACAAAAGATATGTGAGACCTATACGCTGAAAACTCTAAGATATTGCAGAGGAAAAAAATAATATCAATATTAATATTTCAATTATCCCCAAATTGATCTATATATTCTACATAATCCCAGTCAAAATCTCATCAGGCATTTTCAAAAAAAGAAATTGACAAGGTGATTCTAAAATTCACATGGAAAAACAAAGAATTTAGAAAGGCCAAAAGAAATTTAAAAGGAAGAATAAGTTTCAAAGACTGTATTACCCGACTTCAAGACTTATCATAAAGCTATAGTAATCAAGACAATGTGGTACTGGCATCAATATGCACCAGAGTTTCTCAATCTTGGTACTATAGACATTTTGAGTCAGATAATTCTTTGTTGTGGGGACTGTCCTATGCATTGTATGATATTGAGCAGAAGCTCTGACTTCTATCTATCAGAAACAAGTAGTATCTCTCTAGCTATGACTATTAAAACTATCTCCAGACTTTGTGTAATGTCCCCTAGAGGCAAAATTGTCCTGCTTGAGACCACTGAGATATACAATCTATCAGTGAAAAAGAAGAGAGTCTAGAAAGTCACCCAAATATATGTGATTAATGAGTTTTTCATCAAGGGTATAAATTTAATTCAATAAAGAAATATAGTCTTGGGGTGTCTGGGTGGCTTTCAGCTCAGGTCATGATCCCAGGGTCCTGGGATGGAGCCCTGCATCGGGTTCCCTGCTTGGCGGGAAGCCTGCTTCTCCCTCTCCCACTCCCCCTGCTTGTGTTCCCTCTCTCGCTGTCTCTCTCTCTGTCAAATAAATAAATAAAATCTAAAAAACAAAACAAAACAGTCTTTTCATAAAATGGTACTGAAACAATTGGGTATTCATAAGCAAAAAGGGTTGTGTACTATGTATATAAAAATTAACTCAAAATAGATCATACACCTAAATGTAAACTCAGAGTTATAAAACTTCTGAGAAGAAAACCTGGAGAAAATCCAACCTTGGGCTAGGCAAAGATCTCTTAGATCTCTTACACAAAAGCATGATCCACAAAGGAAAAAAAAGATACACTGGACTTAATCACAATTAAGAAGTGCTCTTTGAGGGGTGCCTGGGTGGCTCAGTCAGTTAAGCATCTGCCTTCGGCTCAGATCATAATCCCAGGGTCCCGGGATGGAGCCCCACATAGAGCTCTCTGCTCAGCCAGGGAGCCTGCCTCTCCCTCCCCCTCTGCCTGCTTGTGCACTCTCTATCTCTTTCTAATAAATAAATAAAATCTTAAAAAAAAAACTGTTCTTTGAAAGATTATGTTAAGAAAGTGAAAAGATAAGCAATAGATCAGGTGAAAATACTTGTCAATAACATTTCTAAAAAATGGACTTGGGGGTGCCTGAGTGTCTCAGTCGTAAACGGCTGCCTTCAGCTCAGGTCATGATCCCAGGTTCCTGGGATTGAGCCCCACATCGGACTCCCTGCTTAGCGGGGAGCCTGCTTCTCCCTCTCCCCCTGCTGTGCTCTCTCTGTCAAATAAATAAATAAAATCTTTAAAAAATGGATTTGTATCTAGAATATACTTTCTAGATACAAATATACTTTCTAAACCTCTATAATAAGAAAACAACAATTCCATTTAAAAATGAGGTAAAGATTCAAACAGATACTCCACTAAAGAAGATACACAGATGGTACATAACACATGAAAAGATGTTCAACAGCACTGGTCATTATAGAAATGGAAATTAAAACCACAATGAGATACTACCACACACCTGTTACAATGCCTACAGTATAAAAGCCTGTCCATACCAAGTGTTGGAACTCTCATATATGGCTGACAGGAATGTAAGGTGGTATAACCACTTTGGAAACAATCACTTGAGTTTCCTAAAATATTAAATATATACCTACCATACGACCTAGCCATTCCACTATTTACTTGAGCAATGAAAGCATATATTCATACAAAGACTTTTATACAAATGTTCATAGCAGCTTTATTTGTAATAGCCAAGAACTGTAAACAACCCAGCTGTCCATCAACAGGTGAATGGATAAACAAATTATGGTATATCCATACAATGCAATACTACTCAGCAGTAAAAAGAATGGACTATTCATATATTCTGACATAGATGAATCTGAAAATAACTATGCTGAGTGACAAAAGTCAGAAAAAAATGTTTATACTATATAATTTTTATAAAATTGTAGACAAAACAAATTGATCTCTAGTGACAGAAAGCAAATCAGTAGTTGTTTGGGGATGGTGAGGTAGGGGTGGGAGGCAGGAAGAAGAAGGGATGGATTACAAAGAGGCACTAGGATCTTTGGAGGCGATGGATATGTTCATTATCTTGATTGTGGTGATAGTTTCATAGATATATACATATATCAAAACTTATTAAATTGTGCACTTTAAATATGTGGAATTTATTTTATGTCAATTATACCTCAATAAAAATATTTTTAAAAACTGCCAATATCTGACTCCCCCTCTGTCCTCTGGTTTCAGAATTTTTTTTTTTTCTGAGATATGACTGACACATAACATTAAGTTTAAGTTATACAGTGTGTTGATTTGGTAATTTATATTTTGCAATATGATTACCACCACAGAGTTAGCTAATAACCACTACCATGCCACACAATTATTCTTTCCCATTTTTATTACCTCCCTCATTCTTTCCTTTTAGATGTAGTCTCTGAGCAACTTTGAAATTTATAATGCAGTATTATTGACTATAATTACTATGCCATACCTTAGAATTCCAGGGCTTATTTACTAATTGCAAGTTTTACGCTTAACCAACATTTCCTCCGCACGATTATACCCATATCACATTTTCAAAGGTTTTCGATATTAACCATACAATTTATTTATTTTTCTCATGAATCAAATTTAGAATCCATTAGTGAGTTTTTTTAAGATTCTGGTTTATTTCTGAAGTTTTAAGAGGTCAATCAGCAACGAATATTTGTATTATTTAACAATAGTTTTCATAGTTAATGTGTATGTGGCAAAAGTACACTAAGGCTTTGCCATTACAACTAAGTTAATTAAGTAGAATTACAGATATTTAGATACCAAAGCAATATACCATTTAAGATGTCTAAAGCTAAATCAACTGATGGGGAATAGTTAATACAGTTCTTCTGGAGAGAGTAAGATTTTCTACGGTCCTATAAAACAGGCAAGGTGGAATAAAGGGAAAAAAAAAAAAACCAAGAGGAAAAACACTGATGATCCCTCCACTTTAAAAAAAATCACATACTTCTTTCATTATGCCAAAAAATAAAAAGCTGTACTTAAAGATATCACAATGCCAAGATGTGAGAAAAAGAATTACTAATACCTTATTACCTGCATTGTTTTAAAATGTTGATGGTTGGCTGAGCTGAGAGTACTAAATGCATATATGTCCCTAAATGTAATGATAACAGGAGTTACTGGTAGTTATGCTGGAAAACTTTCAGGTTCCAAATTGAACATAAATTTCTAGCCAAAGTTCTCAGGTAATTAAAGTGTTTATTCAACAGCTTTAAGATGAACAAAACTACCACTATCCCCAGAAAAAGTATAAAAAGAAAACTAACAAGTTTAAGAAAAAAATAACATAGGATTTTTAATGAAAAAAATTACATTATAACAAGGACACTATACATTAAGTTACAATATATATATATATACACACATTTTAAAACTTTTTAAAAAACCTGGTACAAATTAAATGACATCTTTCACATACTCACATGATTAAGTATGTATTTTGACAGGATGTAAAAATGAAACACAAGCTGGTGGGCCTCAAAATCAGAAACTCAGAAGCAGGACCAGCTTCTAAAATCTGTTTTCTATCATTTTGTGACTTTTAGAAAACATTTACCTTGGATAAGATAAGGTACTTTGTATAAAAGCTTTTTCTTTTAAGCATGTTAACTGCTTATGGAGAAAATCAATATTGAGGAAAAAGCCCACCATGGTGGTATTTATCTTTAATTCACTGTAGTATATATAAAGTTCACTGGGAGGCTTTGGAACATGAAAACCACAATGATGAAAAAAGCTCAGCTGTAATCATGAATTTCTAACTGCTTATTTTGAATGTCCAACTCACTACTACAGATATTACACCTTGTAATACACGACACAAAAGAGCACATATCAAAGTTTGCTGTAGAGCTGTTAGGAGAATGCCAAATACAGATACTGAAAATTTTATGCACTTGTATTTAATACCCTGTGCATTTAAAAAATAATTGAATATTTAAAATATGTAAACATACTTATTAAAAAGCGATGCTAAGCACCTTTAAAATACAATACTGGTATATTGTGACTGAACATGCATTTAGAGGACAAATGAATTTTTAAAAATTTAGAAACTATTTTTAAAGAGCTACTCATTGAAATACTTACATGAAAATATTGATAGTTCCAGTTTCTACCTAAAAACCAAAAGAGTATACAATTAGGGACTTAAACCTTCCTTCGATGCTCTTTTTTAATTTTGCTTTTTGTTTGTGAGGAGGATGCACTGTGACTTTCTGTCCTCATAAAAAACAAAAATAAAAACAAAAAAAAACAAAAATCAGTACAAGAAAGAGACATTCACATAGAATGAAGTGAGAGAAATATTTTTCAACTATGTTTTGTTCTTGATCAAGTGCCAAAGTCTGAATCCTCTAACATCTCTCATCCTCGTAGATAACTCACTAGAGTTTGTATCTTAACAAGCATTTCTCCTTAACAACTCAACATCAAAAAAGAAAAGAATGTCTCCAAAGGAATATGGTTCAATTGGTAAAATATTTAATAAGCTATTGCCATTAATGAAAAGTGAAGATTACTTAAAATCTTGAAAACAATTTCCATAAAAACTAGAAATAACAAATGAAAAGAATATTACCTAAAATGTAATACTAAACTATAAATTTAGACTTATACCCTTTAAGTACACACAGACTAAGAGAAATCTGGGTTTGAGGTAACTAAGAGCTGTGTTTAACTTAGAGTAACATAATCAGATTTGGCAGCCTGTGTGAAAATGTGGACATCAAATATTTTCAAATCTTAGAATAATTAGCTATTCTAACTAAAAATCATATATGTAATTGAATATTAACTTTGCATTAATAGGGGTATAAATAATACATTTTATATTAAATAGGGTATAAATCTAAAGAGCAAGGTCTTTTATTAGAGTTCCACTCACTTCTAATATAACAATGCTTTATACTTAGATACATGCTGTGTACCTGCAACAATTAAAGTGAATTAAGAATGGGAGACTGGACTTAGAAAGCCCAAAATGACTCATATTCATATAAAATATTAAGGTTAAATTTCATATTATATTTCATTATGCATTGAATATTAAACATTAATATCCATTTGAAATCCTTATTACTTTAAAATAAAATTTTAAATATACCCATACATGGTCCCTGGGGTGAAAAAAGCCTTTACATTGATTTCTTGACCATTTATAATAGACATTTCTAGTTTATCAACCTTCCAGAAAACAGAAGCTTACAATGAATATAGTGATCAGTACCTATTCAGTATTTGGAGTAAATATACTTACTCAACAAGCAAACATATGTACACATAGTTGTTTTAAAGTTTTAAATATGAACTAATTTTTTAACTACAAATACTTACCTTGAAATACTATAAATTCTAATACCACCAATTCAGTAAGAACTCTGGCATAGAAAAATAAATACAACTCAAATTCCTTTCCATCCAGAGCTGAATCTTCAATACAAAATAGGAAAAAAAAATCCTCTGCTGATATCAAAAAGTCCCCCAAATCATCTGTAAACACCAGGGGAAGTCTATTATTCTTTCTGAATTCTCTCAATTTCTACATTTTCCTATCCATAAGTAGTGCTTTACCTACAATACTATACAAACCCATGCAATATACATTTATTTCTGTTGCTTATCTGATTAATTCAAATTAAAATTCTGAGTACTTACCAAGACACTTTAAATTTCTATTAGATGACCATTAGTATGCTATTGGTTTGTAGTTTTAGGTATAAAAACTATAATGGAAGAAGCCAAATTGCAACTACAGTTTCCACAGATGTGAATGCTGGGCTTCATGTTATGATTCAAATCTACTACTGTTTTATCTTTCCTAATGCGACAGAGTACAAATAATCTCTCACCTGTCTGCTAATATAAAGAATTTCTTCACAACTTTAAAGAGGAAATAAGTTCTTTCATAACTTTTAAAAAAGTCAACACACATACATACAGTCACACACACACACACTCACACACTATTTTTTGTTGTTGTTTTTGTCTTTTCAGAACCCAAATTGGATATTTCCAAGGGATGAGTTAGGTAACTATTTGTGTTCAGACTATATTGTCATGAATAAATTCAGATGATCTTTTGAAATACTGGCCTCATCAGATAATCAAAAAGCATAAGAATTATACAAAATGAGAGCAATAAAATAGCTTCCAAAAATATGGACTTGGCAACAAACATATCAGTTTTAAATCAAAGTTGCTCATTGAACTAGTCTTCAGTCCATTTATCACAATGCTGCACTTTGACAATATTCACCTTCTTTTTTATGACATCAGAAGTTACCCAAGTTGTAAATTCTGAAAAGCTTCAATAATTTATGTGGCAGATAATTTCTTACAGTCCAAATTTTTTTTTGCTTCCATAGACAATGCTGGTTCTTTGGGTTCTTGCTTAACTTGGCTCACAGAAATGGTACCTTCTGGATTTTCTTCAACTTTAAAACCAAACATAAAAGAAAAACCCTAAAGGTTAATGTAACTTATAACACTGGAATCTTAATAATTATATGAATTTAGAAGCAAAAAACAGTGTATTTGAGAACTCAGTATTTCTGACATCTTAATAGTCATTCATAATAAATTCTTTCAGGATGTGTACACCTGAAGCTAATGAAACATTGTGTGTCAACTAAACTTCAATAAAAAAAGGAAAGAAAAAGAAAAATAATAAAAAATTAAATGTTGAGAAGTTAAAAAAAAATTCCTTCAGTATGTTTCTGGTAATGAAAACAAGAAGAGACTAAGAAAACCATAGTTATTCTCCTCTACAGATACTTTGACAAAAAAGCAGTCGATAATTTGATAAAATTATGAGGACTATCTCATATTTAAACTTAACTGCCTTTAAAAATACGTGTAAATAAAAGTCAGGAACTCTCCTATTATGTGAAAATGATGTTTTGCAAACAGTAGGTATATGTATTACAAATTTACAAATTTGTTACCAATCCCATATGGTTTCCATATGTGGCCATATATCAAGGAAAATATTCCCTCCCTAAAGAAACTCAACTACATAAGTACTTTAGAAAAAAATATGCCACATCTTAAAGGATAGTTCTGACTTAGCTCTACAAACTGTATGTTTGCTTATCTGAAACATTGTACAATGCACTTACTATTCTGATTTTAAAGTACTTATGACCAAATTAATCTGATTGCAGGATACCAGCAACACTATCTTGAACTGGTAGGTGGGATGTCTAAGATAAAATCTTTCTCTTTCTCAGGGATATCAGTTTTTCAGTTGCTATAGGGAACCAAGATTAAGGGAACCAATATTTACTCAGGAAAGTATGTTGAACACCCCTAATGCTTGTCACATATGGGTATATTAGGAGTTTAGCCCTCACCATAAAGAAAACCAGTAGAAGATGGATTTGAGTGACCCTCAGAATTCATATTCAGGTAAAGTAGTCCCTCAGATCATGATCTAACTTGATAAATCATGCAAGTTCAGATACAAAGAGGATCTCCTTTAAGACACTCTGAATTAGAGCTCCCAGAAATACCTTGGTACAACATAGAGGGAGGAAGCATGTTAGAATGGAAAGAAACTTTGGAGGCAGATAGATCTGGGTTTAAATCCCTGCTCTATCACTTTTAGGTAATCACTTAACCTCCCTGAGCCTTAATTTACCTATCTGTAAATGGGGACACCATCAACTATTTCATGAAGTTCTGAGGATTAATTCACATATATTCCTTTTCCCTCTCTTCTACTAAACTTATTCAGTAGTGACAACTGCCACAGCTCTCTGGATAAATGTCCTTAAAAGTAACACTTCCAATAAATTTAAAAGATAATGATTCTTTTCTGGAAGGAACTACCTTACACTTTTCCTTACCCAGGAGAATGATGTCTAGGAATGGAGGGTAAATACTTTATATGTTCTAAGGATAATTTCTATGAAGATTTTTGTTCTTCAAAGCAAACTGCAAATCTTTCTGCACAAAAGTGCCCAATCCAAAACAATCTATGTGGAAGGGAGTGACATAGGTCAAGTAGGAGTTAGAATTTATCACTAGGTTGATTGGGTTTGTTACAAAGTGAAGATAACGAGGTCTTGGATTAAACCCAAGTCCCCAAGGCTTAACTAATTCCCTTTCAATTTCCATAGAACTCAACGTTTAAGTTTAAAACTCAAGATCTTTAACATTTATATCTGCCTACTTCATTCCATTTTTCCTTGTAACACTTTTTCCATAGTAACCTTTACACTAAGTGTTTTCCTTTTAAAGTTTCTCATTTTATGGGGCACCTGGGTAGCTCAGTCAGTTAAGCATCTGCTTTCGGCTCAGGTCATGATTTTAGGGTCCTGGGATCAAGCCCCACTTCAGGCTCCCTGCTCAGTGGGGAGTCTACTTCTCCCTTTCCCTCTGCTCCTCCCCCCTGTTTGTGCCCTCTTTCTTTCTAATACATAAATAAATACATAATCGTAAAAAAAAAAGTTTCTCATTTTTTTCATGCATTCTAAAATGACTCTCTGATTTCATATCACCATAGATTTTCTATGTAAACTGTGGTAATTAGGGAATGAATAATTTTGGAGAAGAAAAAATAAAAAAGTTTAAAAGTTATTATGCTCTTGATAAATTTCCTTTTCTAAATTTCCCCTTTTCTAAAATTACTAGAAGTAATTTTACTTTATTTATTTATATTTTATAAACCCCTGAGTAGAAATGATTGTTTTTTTTTTCTGTAGTGTAACAGTAATGATAGTCCATAAAGGCTAAAAAAATAAAATCACAAGTTGCTTTTAACTTACTAATAGCTGGCTGGCTATCTATAATCTGTATTGGGATGGTCTGCACATTTCCCAGCAGAATCTGATGAACACTTCCTTCCATATTCTCTGTATCCTCAACATCTCCAACTTCCACCAGCTGGTCCACTGCAGCCAGATTTTGATCTGGTCCCGGAAGGCTACCCATGGTAGAGGCAATAATGCTATTGTTTGGGGTTAGGCATGTATCTGTTTGAAGACTATGACTTTGACCAAGCAGTAGAGAATTATTATTCATTACAGTACTTTCTAATGAATCCAGAAGTCTTGAAGGACTGGAGGAAGGGTGGTTATTTACTGATACCGGAGCCGTTGATCCATCAGGAGAAGTGAATCTTGGTTGCAACTGCAAACCCTTTTAAACCAAAAAGAGTTACATCAAAATGTTTAAATTTACTAATTTTCTCATAGGATATATTATTCTTTTGACATGTAATTGGAATAAAATACAGGAGTATAATTACTAACAAATATCAAGGACAGAAACAAGAATCAAAGGAAAAGTAGTACAACTAAACTTTATTGCATGCATAGTCAACTCCAACTTTTTCAAAATGTATTGTTTAAATGATCTTATATCAAGATACAAAAAAGTCAAGAAATTAACAATAAAAACATCTGTGATCATTACTATAATTCTATAATAATTCTATAAAATCCCTAGAAGAAGAGAGATTATGGAAGAAAGGGAAGGGCTTCAATTTTGTCTATTTCATTGGGTACCTACCTGTAGTTGTGTAAATATTTTTGGTTGAAATGAGGAAAGTGAAGAAAGCAAGTGGGCTGGCTCTGGAGACAAAGAACCCGTTGTCTGATTTGTTTCCACTTTGGTGTTAATTGATTCCCCTGGTGAATTTCCTAAGTTATATAAAAAAAATCAGCTATCAAAACAAAATAATGTTTATGGTTTCTATGTTATGTGACACTACATTTTATTACAACATTTACTATCATAATTAGAATAGGAAATAAATTCAAAGGTTTGAAAAGGACTTTAAGAAGTTATTTTGTCCACTATTTCCAGAACTGGTAGAATCAGAATCACTCAGGAACTTTTTAAAAATATAAATTCCTAGGTTCAACCTTCATTAATTTTAATTCAGTATATCTAGGATGTGATGTTGGAAACAGTATTTTTTTCCTTGAAACATTATGTATTTGTAACTCAAATCTAGTCCATTTTCTATGATATGATGCTGGACTACATCTAAATTTCTCTGGATGTGTGACACCTATTGAACCTCTCAATTACAAAGACCAAACTTAATTCATCTTTGGTAGCCCTAATGCTTAGGATAATGCCTGGCATAAAGCTGGTCCTCAATAATAACAGTGTTAAATTTCTTTCAGTAACTCATTTTGAAATATATGACTAAGAGTAAAAATCTGTTTTCTTAGGGGCGCCTGGGTGGCTCAGATGGTTAAGTGTCTGCCTTCGGCTCAGACTATATTCCCTAAGGACAATTACTTTAGCAAATGAGATTTTAAGAAAACAGATTTATTTATTTATTTTTTATTTTTATTTTTTTTAAAGATTTTATTTATTCATCTGAGATGCAGAGATACAGAGAGAGAGAGAGAGAGAGAGAGAGCATGAGCAGGGAGAGAGGCAGAGGGAGAGGGAGAAGCAGGCTCCCCTGCTGAGCCAGGAGCCCAATATGGGGCTGGATCCCAGGACCCTGGGATCATGACCTGAACTGAAGGCAGATGCTTAACCATCTGAGCTACCCAGGTGCCCCTATCAACTCCTTTCTTATTAAAATTCTCTCCCTATCCAGCTTAGTCAGAATCCTACGGTGATAGTTTCAGTCACTCTCTTGCAAATCCCCTAACCTCCCTTGCTTCTTTGTACTTTTGTTACAACCCCTGGTAAAATCCTAACACGGAATGAAAATGGCCCATATATGTGAAGCTGAATGTGAGTGAAAAAGAAACTTGCTGCTACTACTAATACCAATTCATGATCATCAACTTCAACAGGACCTTCACCTGTATCTGACAACCTTACAAGTTTCTCCCCCTTTATATTTTAGAAGATTTCAAATGTCCAATCTTGGCCACACTTCCTAAGATCTTTTTCACTCTCAGCACTCTTGAAGAGAAAAGAGAAACTATCAGAAATTTCCTCAACTTCCCATCATGAAAGCTATCAAATACCTTCATCTTCATCTCTCTCTTCAGATCTCTATCTGAAAATACCTTCTCTCAACCCTTTTTCCCCTCATAGCACATTGTCTCTACTTCATCATTTATCACTCATTCACTCTTCAACCATCCCAATGTGGCTTCTTCCCAATCCACTCCACTGAAATGGCTCTGATATGTATCTAAGCTTTCCAAACCTGATTTCATGAACTTTTTTCTTTCCCCTTGCCATTACCAAATTCTATTCTTACACCAGTGTTGCCTACCTCAGTAAATGCCACTATCAGTCAGTTGCTCATAGAAGAAACTCAGGAGTCATGCCAGATCATTCCCATTCTTTTACCTCCCACACCTATTCAATCAATAACCAAAACCTTTAAAAACAACTTTTTAAAAAAAAAAAGATTTTATTTATTTATTTGACAGACAGAGAGAGAGAGAGAACAAGCAGGGGGAACAGTTGAGAGAGAGAGGGAGAAGCAGGTTCCCTGCCAAGCAGGGAGCCCAATGCGGGGCTTGATCCCAGGACCCTGGGATCATGACCTGAGCCGAAGGCAGACATTTAACCATCACAGCCACCCAGGCGCCCCATCTGTCCAATTCTAGTATAAATGCCACTCACTGTAGACTAAACCACTATCACACCTTTCATCTGGACAGCTCTAAGGGCCTCCTAAGCCCATTTTGCATATCCAGTTTTTTTTTTAATCTTTTTTTTAAAGATTTTATTTATTTATTCATGAGAGACAGAGGGAGGGAGAGAGAGAGAGAGAGAAGCAGAGGGAAAAGCAGGCTCCCAAGGAGCAGGGAGCCTGATGCGGGACCCAGGACCCTGGGATCATGACCTGAGCCGAAGGCAGACACTTAACCATCTGAGCCACCCAGGCGCCCTTGCATATCCAGTTTTATCTCCAAGCATTGTCTATGCTTAAAACCATATCAACTTTCTTACGTTCCTTGAACATGACAAGCTCTTTCTTGCTTAGCTTTCAAACATGGTATTCTTTTGATTGACAAATTCCTATCCATTCTTCAGTTCTTAGTATAAAAGCCACTTTCTCAAATGTTAGTTCCCTACTCCCTAGATTAAGTTATATGTCTGTCACTATTCTCACACAATTTTGCACAACTCTTTTATGGCACTATTCATAACAGTAATTAGAATAAATGTGTTTAGTGTCTTTTTCTCTTGCTCAATTTGAAATTCAATGAAGAAACTTATTCTTTTTTATGTCCAGCATTTATCACAGTGAGTAAAATATGTGAACAGATGAATAATGATAAAGAATTTGAAAGTTATTCTCTATGCACAGTGACTTTTAAAGGTTAAACAACCGAAGAATAAAGAAATAATTGTACTGTATACAGTTATTCATTAATTTATGCTAAAGGGGCGCCTGGGTGGCTCAGTCGTTAAGCGTCTGCCTTCGGCTTAGGTCATGATCGCAGAGTCCTGGGATCAAGCCCCGCATCGGGCTCCCTGCTCACCGGGAAGCCTGCTTCTCCCTCTCCCACTCCCTCTGCTTGTGTTCCCTCTCTCGCTATCTCTCTCCCTGTCAAATAAATAAATAAAATCTTGGGCACCTGGGTGGCTCAGTCGTTAAGCATCTGCCTTCAGCTCAGGTCATGATCCTAGGGTCCTGGGATTGAGTCCCACATCGGGCTCCCTGCTCAGTGGGAGGCCTGCTTCTCCCTCTCCCACTCCCCCTGCTTGTGTTCCTGCTCTCACTGTGTCTCTCTGTCAAACAAATAAAATCTTTAATAAATAAATAAATAAATAAATAAATAAATAAATAAATAAATAAAATCTTAAAGCATTTATTTAGATGTTAACTTTGTAGCAGGGATTATGCTAGGCACTAGTTATGTTAACTTGAATAAAATATAACCCTTGTGCCTGAGTAGCTCAAATCATAATGAAAGATACAGATGTATAAACAAAAGCATACCATGTTAAATGCAGAGGTAAGTATAAAAGAATGAATGTCTAACTTTATATAGGGGGTGAAGTTAAGAGAGCACTTAAAGCCAAATAGATTGATTTCAGTAGTGAGAGGAGTTAACCATACAGAAGCAGAGAAAACACATTTCCAGAAGAGAAAAAAAAAGGGTAAAATAAGCTTGGAATAGTAAGAGAACACAAGAGTAAGAGCATATGAAAAAAAGCAAACCATATAAAATGGACAAAGTTTCCTGATCAAGGTATCTTAAGTTTATTACTATTGGAATTAGCCTAGCTTTACAGTAAGCCGTACTAGCAATTGGCCTCAAAATTTTAATCATAAAGCATAAAAGCTTATTATATGAGGAAATTTATTAAGTTTATTTATTTATTTTTGGTAATCTCTACACCTACTGTGGGGCTTGAACTCACAAACCCAACATCGAGAGTCATATGCTCTTCCAACTAAGCCAGCCAGGCACCCCTTATTTTTAATTTTTGTTTGAATATAGTTGACACACAATGTTATATTAGTTCCAAGTGAATAACACAGTGATTCAACTTCTCTATATATTATGCTATGCTCACCACAAGTGTAGCTACCATCTGTCACCAAACATTGTGATTATAGTATCATTGACTATATTCCCTATGCTGTGCCTTTTTTTTTTAAGATTTATTTATTTATTTGAGAGGGGAGGGAAGGGTGGTGGGACAGAATCTTCAAGCAGACGCCCCACTGAGCATGGAGCCCAATCTCATGACCTGAACTGAAACCAAAAGCCAGATGCTCAACCGACTAAGCCACCCAGGCAGCCTTATGCCTTTTATTCCCGTGACTTACTCATTCCATTACTGGAAGCCTTCTCCCACTCCCCTTCACCCATTTTGCCCATCCCACCCCACCTCTCCCCTCTGGCAACCATCAGTTTGTTCTCTGTATTTACAGGTCTGATTCTGTTTTTTGTTTATTCATGTGTTTTGTTTATCAGATTCCACATATGAGTGATATCATACAGTATTTGTCTTTCTCATGAGAAGTTTGATTTATTTTACTTAGCATAATACTCTCTAGGTCCATCCATGTCATTATAAAAGGCAACATCTCATCCTTTCTTACAGCTAAATAACATATATCAGGAAGTATATATGAGTAACATGTAAGTATATATGTTTAAACAGCTATAATTATTTTGACAAATCCTAACATAGTTGTTCCTGTCTCTTTGGGCCATGGTTTGATTAGATGAGATAATATCTTCAATGTCTTCCAGTTTTTTGTGGTGTGGTTTTAAATATTTTATTTATTTATTTGATAGAGACACAGCAAGAGAGGGAACACAAGCAGGGGGAGTGGGAGAGGGAGAAGCAGACTCCCCACTGAGCAGAGAACCCAATGTGGGACTCGATCCCAGGACCCCAGGATCATGACCTGAGCCGAAGGCAGACTCTTAACAACTGAGCCACCCAGGTGCCCCCAATGTCTTCCAGTTTAAACACTGATTTTATATATTAAATATATTCAAGATAACTTACCTTCTGCAAATGTAACTGTCACAGTCTCTCTGAGAATATGCCCATTATCTGTAGTCCATTGAAGCTGAAATGGGAACATTTATTTCAGTAAAAACAATAAAGCATTTATAGTAAAAAATGTTTTAAAATATCAATACAACTGTCATATTTTATTCAGTGATAGTATAATTGTGTTTCATTCAGTAATTACTCTCTTCACTTGTTTACATTCTCAAAATATGAGTATAGTCCACTATCCAAATACATTAGCTTCCCAAGTTCAGATAGCAAGAATTTGGATGGCAAAGATCACTGCTAACCAAATCCATTTTACTTCCTGAACTTTGGATAGTGAATAAATAAGAGAGTTTGGGTTGGAAAAGAATAGTAGCACTAGCTTAAAATCTGAATCTATTTAGTTCAGAAGGCATAATTTGGGTAGTAAAAATTTGACAGCAAAGGGTATTGCTACTGAGATTTTTTTAAAAGATTATTTATTTTAGAGAGTGAGAAGGAGCACATGCAAGCGTTGGGGAGGGGGAGAGTGAGGCAGAAAATCCAAGCAGAATCCCCACTGAGCACGGAGCCCAAAGCAGGGCTTGATCTCATGATCCTGAGATCATGACCTGAACCAAAGTCAAGAGTCAAGACACTTAACTGACTGAGCCACCCAGGTGCCCCATTTTTTGAAAGATTTATTTATTAGAGAGAGAGAGAGAGAGTAAGCGAGCAGGGAGAGCGGCTAAGAGAGAGGGAAAGACTCTCAAGCAGATTCCCTGCTGAGGTGGAGCTGGATGGGATGTGGGGCTTGATCTAATGACCCAGAGATCATGACCTGAGCAGATATCAAGTCAGGTGTTTTACCTACTGAGCCCCCCAGGCGCCCCCTGTCTATTTTTAAAAAGAGAGGAAGGTATACACAATATATACCCAATAAATATTTGTTAGATGAATATGATATACTTTTTACAGAGATAAAATATGTTGATTTTTAAGTGAAGATTACTATTGTTATTATAGTCAGAGTTGGAAATTGACTGATATTTCTTCTTGTGAGAGTAATAAACAAAATTTTAGTCAAATCATCACCTGAAGGTTCATAATGTTTACATTTTAAGAAAAAGAAACTACTATTTCTTCTTTTTTAAAAAAGGTTTTATTTATTTGAGAGAGCGACAGAGAGAGAATGAGGAATGGGAGCGGAGGCAGAAGGAGAAGTGGAGACTCTATGCTGAGCAGGGAGCCTGACACAGGGCTTGATTCCAGGACCCCAGGATCATGACCTGACCTGAAGGCAGATGCTTAACCGACTGAGCCACCCCGGCCCCCCCCCCCCTTTTTAAGATTTATTTATTTCAGTGAGAGGCAGAGTTCAGGGCAGGAGGGGCACAGGAAGAAGGAGAGAGAAACTCAAGCAGACTGCGCAATGGGAATGGAGCCTGACACAGGGCTCCATTTCAGATCAGACCTGAGCTAAAACCAAGAGTTGGATGCTTAACCGGCTGCATCACCAAGGCGCCCCCAAAACTACTATTTTTTCTTTCATCACAGCTATTTATATGGCCTAATAACAACCACCCCGTTAGGCCAACTAGTAAGAGAAGTTGAGAAAGATTCTATAATAAAACAAAGAATTATAATTGTAATCATACCGTTGCTGGAATAATCTCTGAGTTATACACATTATCTCCATTTCTCAAGGATTTCTGTACCTCATGGATGTGATTTTTAATATCATTTACAGTTGGAAAAAAGGATAAATTATGTCTCTCAGGCACCTCATCAGGTTTAAATAGTTCTCTTTCTACAAATTTTCTGTGGAGAGCATAAAATAGAATAAAAACATAAATAGTAATATACTTCAGATCAAAGGAGAAAATGTTCTTTTTTAGCATAAACTTCTGTAAAGCATGGTTTACAGTTTTATAATTTATATTTTTCCACTTTTAATTTTTTCCGTACATTAAATCAAAGAAATCATGCAGATTAAAGCAATATAATACTTTCATTGGTTAAATAACTCTGTATCTAGAATAAGCTTTGACATTTTTATAGGAATCATTATTGTCAGTTTAAGCATATGTTTTGAATGCTAACTATGTCAGGCAGTGTACTTGAACACTTCACATCAAGGATCTCCTTTAATGCTTACTATAATCCTGTGAGGTAAGTACAATGATCATTCCCACTTTACTCCCAATTATCATTCCAGGGAACCGAGGGCTGCTGAAGTTTAATAATTTGCCAAAGTTATACATCTAGCCAGTAAGTAAGAGAGGTTGGGCCTACACTCAGGTTATTGCATAAACATCATGTCACACTGCTGCCAAAAGGCATCACTTACTATATAAAATATGACCTGCTTGAATTTTTTAAGTAGACAAAAGAGAAATATAGAAATAGAAGGCAGCATTGACACATCAATATATAAAAATACACAAAAAATTATAAAGTCCAATATTCATATGGTTTGTGTATTACATTCTATAGACCATACTGCAGAGCTGAATCATACCTCTGTTCTTAAGGTTCAAGTTTAGTAAATAATGCATGATTTTTACCAAATTTTGGCTCTGTTCTAACAATGTCCCAATGAAAATGAATATAAAATGTCTGAAAAAACTGCTAAATGGGAAAATCACGTATTAATTAAGATATTAACCTAGGAAATACTCATTGTGTTGTTCAGATGGGACTACACAATAACCAGTATGAATAAGGCCAGTTAAGTACCAGAAATCATGGTGAAAGAGCACAGGCTATAGAATTAGATCTAGATTTCAGTTCTGCCTCTACCTCTTAAGCCAGTTATATAACCACTCATAGTGTCCGTTTTCTCATGCGCAGGATGGAGATAAATATACCAATTTTATAGACTTGCAAGAATAAATGAGATCATGATTATTGTATCCTGAGAATCAGTAACATTGGACCAGAATGCTACATGTAAACTTCCATCATACAAAGAACTATCCATGTTCTTTTGTTATAATACAACTTAATTGCATTTCAAATAGCTTAAATAAGCATCCTGGCCTAGGTTTTAAAATCTTTGATTCTACAAAGGCTTTTTTTTCTGTAAAGGCATTTATTATATAATTCAATTTATATATAATTCAGAAATAGTCCAGTTAGCTAAATTTGAATATGGAATATTTCAAATGAGTAGGCTGAATCATTACTCATGGCTTGCCAAGTATCTGCTAGAAAATGATCAGTTCATAAATGAGATTATTTTAATAAATTAATAAATTATATTCCTTATCTACTCTGATAGCATATATCTTGGAAAACGTCTATGATGATAAATTATTTAAACCAACAAACAAAAATGAAAAATGTAAAAGAACAATTTGTTTTTACTGTACCTTAGCTGTTTCCTTACTGCATATACTTGTTCTATTCCCTGTGACACTAATTCTTGAATCTTATGTGCTACTTGAGGATGCAGACGTGAGGGTAATGCACAATTCTCATCCCTAATTGCTGTTTCCTCTTCTTCAAGAGAAGACATAGGAAAAGGGGAAGGTGGCAAAGGGAGGCAGGAAGTCTCTAATTCATGATACTGATGAGCTTGCTTTGTAGGTAACTGGACATACCACCTGACAAGAAGAAAAATTTAAAATTATGTTACTAGACAAAGGCAAGAATCATAGTTACTTATGTTAAAACTCATCAAGAAAGGGGCGCCTGAGTGGCTCAGTCGTTAAGCGTCTGCCTTCGGCTCAGGTCCTGATCCCAGGGTCCTGGGATCGAGCCCCATGTCGGGCTCCCTGCTCCGCGGGAAGCCTGCTTCTCCCTCTCCTACTCCCCCTGCTTGTGTTCCCTCTCTCGCTGTCCTTCTCTGTGTCAAATAAATAAATAAAATCTTAAAAAAAAAAAAAGAAAACAAGAATATCCACCTACAGTTTCTTTAAAAAAAAAAAACTCATCAAGAAAAAGAATCATCTTTTAAGATATGATTATATCAGTAAGTAAATGTAATAAAAATTTTAAAATGATATAAATAAAATTTAAAATGTCCTCTGCTTGATTTTTTTTAGAAAGATTTTATTTATTTATTTATTTATTTATTTGAGAGAGAGAGAGAAAGAGAGAGCATGTGCATGCATGGGGGCAGGTAGAGGGAGAGGGGAGGGAGACAGGGGAAGAGGCAAAGAATCTCAAGCAGACTCTACACTGAGCTTGGGGCCCGATTCGGGGCTCATCTCACCACCCTGAGCCGAAACTAAGAGTTGGACAGCCAACCAACGGAGCCACCCAGGTGCCCCCTCTGCTTGACCCCTCTAAGTTGGTTTTATACCCAAATAAATAAAAATCTTTATAAACCTTTATAGACTTTCACTATGGCCCTATAGTTAAGGAGGGTACAGGAGTTAAGTATATATGAAAATGGTATTCTAAATTTCATGTTAAGTAAATTTTACCTCAAAATAATGAGACTTTTTTTTTAAAATATTTTATTTATTTATTTGAGAGAGCGAGAATGAGAGAGAGAGAGAGAGCATATGAGAGGGTGGAGGGTCAGAGGGAGAAGCAGACTCCCTGCTGAGCAGGGAGCCCGATGTGGGACTCGATCCCGGGACTCCAGGATCATGACCTGAGCCGAAGGCAGTCGCTTAACCAACTGAGCCACCCAGGCACCCAAAATAATGAGACTTTTAAAGTCATCATCTTTTAAACTGTGTATTTTCCCATTCTTCTATGATTTTGTCCCCAAATTATAACTTCTGTGTTCCACCTATAATCCTTCCAAAGGGTGGCTATAATTCAGAGTCTACCAAGACTGAGCTGAGTGGGAGAATCTTATCTGACAGGAGCTCAATACACTACCTCTATTGCCCCATAGCCCCTCTATTGCACACAGCTCCTATTGCCCCAATGAACAAGAGAATCAACTAAAAGATGAATATAGGTCTTTCATATTGCAGTGCAAAAAAAACAGATGCTAGGCAAATGAAACGATCTGGTAGGATACTGTTTTTTTTTTTTAAAGATTTTATTTATTTATTCATGAGAGACAGAGAAAGAGAGAGAGGCAGAGGGAGAAGCAGGCTCCTAAGGAGCAGGGAGCCCGATGCGGGACTCGATCCCAGGACCCTGGGATCATGACCTGAGCCGAAGGCAGACGCTTAACCATCTGAGCCACCCAGGTGCCCCTGGTAGGATACTGTTTTAATGGATACTTTTATACAAAGTGCTTACAATGACTGATACTCATGAAATGGTGGCTTATTTAAAAATTATATACAATGTTCTCCAAACTGAATGATCTAATTATTGGCTACTCATTTTCCATATATCCAAAAGTTTTTTTATGTATTTATTTTTTTAAAGATTTATTTATCTTTTTGAGAGAGAGAGCACACGAGCAGGGGGATGGGCAGAGGGAAAGGGAGAGGAGCAGACTCCCCGCTGAGCATGGAGCCGGACACAGGGCTTGATCCCCCAACCCCAAGATCATGACCTGAGCTGAAACCAAGAGTTGGACACCCAACCGACTGAGCCACCCGGGCACCCATAGCCAAAAGTTTTGTTTTGTTTTGTTTTTACAAAAACTATATTCTGTGCACTTAATCCTCTGGTATTACTGTAAATTCTTTACCTGGACTAACACATAAGAAAGCAAGCTAATATTTCTTCTTATGTAAAATCTGAAGCACAAAAAATATATAAAAATGGAATTTTATGTAGGGCTTAGAATTAATTTCTGGCTGCTATAGGTAATCAAAGATGGGTTAAAAAGATATACAGGTGCCTGCAAGTTTGGCTCCTAAGAAGTATCAGAAACAAAGTATGAAATATATAATTATATGTGTTGCTAAACACATTATTTGTCATTTTGGGGAAAAACTTCCATACGGTATACAGAATTCTTTGGTAGGCATTATCGGAACATTTGGTTGATAAACTCAATGGCTGACACAGTGGCAAATTTTAATACCTAGGCAACCACTAACGAGACATCTCCCTTATAAAAATCATTCTTAATGAAATAATTAGAAAACATAATTATAATTTCTCTTACAAGAAAAAATCTTGTAAATGGAGCTAATTTGTAAAAATAAAATAATAATATAAATGTCATACCTAAGAACACCGCCAGCATCTACCAAGTTCTTCTTTAGCATGTTAAAGGCTTTTTCCTGCTCCATTCGGATTATTTTCTTGTCAATTTTGGGGTCTGTGGGAACTCTATATTCAGGAAACTTCTGTACTTTTTTAATGTAAATCCTGTTTATAAGTAAAAGTAGAATTTCTTTCATTATATTATAATATCAGGAAAATCAAACTTACCAAGCAGAAGTTTAAGCATTAAAGTTTAGAGAAAAATCAATTAAACTAGAAAGCATTCAGAGGATTATGTTGAAAAATAAGCCATATTCTCAGTGTGTAATATTTAGCAAATTAACAATAATCATGACATCAGTAAAAATATCTGAATATTTATGGATATTAACTTTTGTTTCTGGATTTGCCTCTTCCCAATTCTCCTGGAAGCCATAAAAAACGCATGCCTGGGGGTTCCAGAAGGGTGCTGGCAGGAGGGGGATGGGCAGCAGCTGCGGCAGCTGGAGGATGAAGAAGGAGCATGTGCTGCACTGTCAGTTCTCTGTGTGGTAGCCACTGTTCGGAAGCCTTACCATCAAGAGTGTCATTCTTCCACTCCTCAGAATGTGAAGGATTATTTACTTGATGGTGGAACTCTGGTGGTTTCAGGAAGAGAAGATCCGCCAACACGTTCTCAGCCAAACAGTGATAATAAGGCAGAAGAAATACAGTGGTCGGATGATGAGAACACGGCTACCCTTATGGCACCAGAATTTCCCGAAGTCACCACTAAAGGTCAAGAAGCTATCGATTCCCTGGGGGGCAGTGTATTTCCTAAGCTTAATTGGAGTGCCTCAAGGGATACATACTGGATAGCAATAAACAGTTCTCTGAAATGTAAAACCCTCAGTGCAGTCTTTCTATTGTTCAAGAGTTGTGATTTCATCACTCATGACTTTACTCAACCATTTTTTCATTGTACTGATGATTCTCCACATCCTTGTATAGAATAAGAACTTGTTCTTTGAAAATGGTATGAATTAATTCTTCAGCTTTCCATTACACAAACCGTGAAGTGACAATTCAACCCTGTCCCTGAGTTACTGACTTCCCAAGGACTTTGTAGACCCGTCTACTGGGGAGGATGCTTATAAACTCATAGATTTTCATAAACTGAAAAGAAATCAGCAAGAGGATGACTGATGAGAGCACCAGAGTTCAAGTCCCAGATAGAGAGGAAACCATCTTGGTGTCAGGAGGCTGCTCTCAGTTCACAACTTCCTGTTAGCCCATTCTGTCAGGGTGGGAGGCAGGGTGAAATCAATACTTCTTTATATTCACATACATTAAGCCGGAAAAAAATGGAGGGACTTTGCTACTTGTAAAAATAAATTATAAATAGATCTTAAACATAAAAACAAAAAAGAACAAAAAACTCATGCCTGGATTACTTTAATAGCCTCCTTCTGGGCCTCTGAGCCTCGTTCCTTAAATCCACTTGATATATTAATGCTACAATAATTCTTCACATTTGTCCTTTTCTGTTGAAGAATCTACCTGCTCTTTAATCAAGTACGAATTTCTTGGCAGCATTCAAGCCATCCCATATGATTCTAGCTTATTTACCTAATCTTACTTTCAATTATTTCAAATGTAAAATTGCTTTTTCAGTGAAGTTTATCATTTCAATGGTATTTCCTCCTCTGATACCAAAAATACAATCACACCATATCTTTATGCATATAATTTCCTGGCCTACAGTATCTCCCCTCTAATTCCTTATCTACCCAAATTCAATCTAAACATTAGCATTCAGGTTAAGTTGCACTTTCCTGTTAAAGAATTTGCATGGATATGTTCCTTCTCTGATGAGTTAGCTAATTGATACATTTGGTACTATATACTATACCATTATGTTTTCCAAGTTTTTTGTTTTCTGATCTACCTCAACAATATTTTAACTTCCCCATGATTAAGTAAAATCTTGTACCTCTTTCAGTCCATGGCACCCAAAGTATTGCTGGGCACAACAGATACTCAGAAAGTACTTGTAGAATGATATAGGGAATAAAATTATTTCTTTACACATAGAGACTTTCTCCTAAGTTATATCTAAAGTTTTATATTGCTTATATTTAAAAGCAGTTAAAAGTTTTGCTTCATAGTCAGGTTTAAATATTGCCTAAAGTTAATATTATCAGATTAAACATGAAAAGTCTTCTGAACTAATTTGAAAAACTTGAGAATGTGCAGGTTTGTAATATAAGATGTGATGCTGAAATAAAATATTTTAAAGATCAACTATACCCAACCTTTGTATATTATCTTTTTAAATTTTATCTGAGAATTTAAAACTTTCAATGTCTAAAAAAAATTAGAAAGAACATTACAAAAATCTTTTATTGCTTCAAATTCTTCATTCTCTCCCAAAGCAATGACCAATCTGTAGTCCTAGTCTATCTAAAACTTATTGTGTTGAACTCATACATTGATAAAATCTCTCTAAAGAGCAATCATCTTTACAATACCTGTAAACATTTAAAATAATATAAACTTTGCCCTAGCAATTTCATTTCAACAAATTTATTCTACTGATATACCTGCACAAGTATACAAATAGGTATAATGTTATTAACTGCAGCTTTGTATATAATAATAAAGAATACTTTTCAGATCCTACATGTCCATCACTAGAGGACTAATTCACTAAATGACAACCCATCTATAAATGTAATACTGTATGGCTATTGAAAAGAAGGAACCATGAAACTAATATGTCAATTATATTTCAATTTTTAAAATAAATAAATGCAAAGAAGGAACCAGTCCTTTTATGTGCAGATATGGAGACAATTTTGAGATACACTGGAAATGAAATAACAAAAATAAAAACAAAGCATAGAGTGGTATATGTCATTACATTCACATTAGTGTGAATCAAAATAGTTGTGCAGTAAATAACCACACCAGGCATTCAAAATAGAAATAAAGCAATGTAAATTCACAGCAGGAAAGAAGGTATACTACTACCTAACCTTAAGGAAAGAAAATATTAGTAAGTTTTACTGAGATTTCAACATTTATGAGTGTAAAGGAGGATATATATATATATACATATATATATATGCATGCACATACACAGAATATCTTTGGAGGGTTACTCAGGAAGCCGGTAAGGGTTGTTGCCTTAAAAAGGGACATAGGACTAATGAATCATTGAACACTACATCAAAAACTAATGATGTACTATATGCTGGCTAACTAAACATAATAAAAGTAAATAAATAAATAAATAATAAAAAGGGACATAGGGAGTAGAAGTAAAAGGAAACTTATATTGTACTGTATATTTATTGGCACTGTTTAAACTTAATAAGAATGTGCATATTATCTATTAGAAAATAAATACTTAATAAAAAGGAAATTAAAGAAAATAAAGCTTACCGGGCTGGACAAGTGGCTTTGTAGAGCTGACAAGACCTGCTCTCCTGCTCACTGATTTTTTTTAACTGGAAACCTTTTCTCCTTGGCCCATACTGACACTCCATTACCACGGCTCTACTCCCTGTGGGCCAAAACCAACTATTGATATTAATTCAAGTATCCATCTGTTCTGGACACTAGAATAAAAATAACTTGGTGGTGGCAATGTCAAAATTTACACTTTCAATTACACAACTTTAAGTAAAGAAAACATCAGTAAGTCTTACTAAGTTGTACAAACACATAAGTTTAAAAGTTTATTATAATATTGACCAAACGTACATTATGGTAAAGAAATTTGCAAATACCACATATACTGAATGTTAACTGATATTTACATACATATGGTTTTTAATAATAAAATTTCACTTTATAAGTAGAAATTAGCAAAAGCTACATTTGTTAGTAAATATTGTCATGTAAAGTTTTATTTCCTTTTATAGTTATTTCCTTATTTCTATTTATACTGTTAAAATATAGTTCCCCCTTATTCACGGGGAATACGTTCCAAGACCCACAGTGAATGCCTGAAAGGATGGATAATACTAAACCCTATATAAACTATGTTTTTTCCTATCCATATATACCTATGATAAAGTTTAATTAATAAATTAGGCACAGTAAAAGATTGACTACAATAACATAAACTAGAACAATTATAACAATATATTGTCATAAAAGTTATATGAATGGGGTCTCTCTCAAAATATCTTATTGTACTGTACTCACCCTCCTTCTGGTGCTGATGTGAGATGATAAAATGCCTACATGATGAGATGAAGTGAGGGGAATGACGAAGGCATTGTGATGTAGCATTAGGCTACTACTGACCTTCTGACAATAGTCAGAAGGAGGATCATCTGCTTCCAGACTGTGGTTGAAAACAGGCAACTGAAACCTTGGAAAGTGAAACTGAGGATAAGGGGGGACTACAATAATGTAATAACCAGCCTCTGAGATGGTCCCCAGTGATCCCTGCCTCCTAGTACTCACGTCCTTGTGTAATTCCCTCCCCTTTAGCATGGGCTAGACTTACTAAGTTACTCCTAACGAATATGGCAGAAGTGACAAGATGTTATTTTTGATATAAGGTTATAAAAAGACTGTGACTTCCATCCTGGGTATGCTCTTGCTCTTGCTTGGATTGGTCTGTCTGGACGAAATCAGCTGTCTGTGGTGAGGCAGCTCTGTGGTGAGGCCCATGTGGCAAGGAATAAGCCACATGAGTGAGCTTGGAAGCAGATCTTCCCCCAGCCAAGCGGTGAGATGCCTGCAGCTCCAGCCAACACCCGAATTGCAGTCTTGTGACAGAACCTGAGGCAGAACCACCGTGCCAAGCCACTCTTGGATTCAGGAATCACAGAAACCAGGAGATAAATGTTTGCTGCTTTCAGCCATCAAGTTTTGGGTAATTTGCTACATAGCAATAGAATATAAATAAATGGATGTAAAAAGTTCATGGCTTTAAATAGAATATCCTATTTTAGGTAGAGTACAGCAAATTTTTCAAATATAAAAAACCGTCATAAGTGAAAGTGTTGATAAAGCCAACATTAAAATTTAAAACTTTAAAAATTTATAAATTTAAGAATTTATATTAGTAAGGGGATAATAAAAATTAATATGCAGAATGTAAAGAGTTACAAGTAATTTTTAAAAATAAAGAACAGAAGAATGGGTAAAGACTATGAATAGGTAATTCAGAAAGAAAAAAAGATATTAAATGAACAAATAGATGTTCAACTTTACTAGTAAATATGGAAATGCAAATTCAAGCAATAGTAAAATACTATCTCACACTCTTCGCATTGGCAAAATAAAAAATTTGACAAGACTCTAAAATAACTTAATCCACTTATGAATTTTAACATCACGAAAAGGTGTTGCACATAGATAGCAATAAGAAGTACACAGCACACCTATGAAGTATTCTTGCAAAATACTTTAATGGAAATTAAATATTCATTTAAATAAGCCTCTAGATCTAACAGTTCACAGGAAATATAGGAGATTTTTAAAAAACATCTTAAACTACAGCACAGAGATGGAATCAACAAAACTCAGACTATAGAAAACTCTACAGGATAAACTACCCGGGGGAAAAGAGGAGAGAAATTTTTAGATGAAAAGAAATTAAGAGATAAAACCAAATGTAATCTGTTTGGATATGAATTTGAACAAACCTATGGAAAAAGAATTATTAGATAAGTAAAGAAATGTGAACATTATTAAGAAATTACTGTTAATTCTTTTAAAAGTATGATAATGTGATTGCCATTGTACATATGTACGTATATAAAGAGTCCTTATCTTTTAGAGATATATACTTTAGTATATAATATATACTTTAGTAATTACAGATAAAGCAACTGGGTATCTGGAATTTGCTATAAAATCATCTTGGAGGTGGGGAATGAAGAAGTGGGTAGGGATATAAATGAGACAAGAATGACCATATGCTAATAGTTGTTGAAGCTGGATGATGGATACTGGAGAGTCATGGGATTTCATATATTATTACCTTTACTTTGAGAGAGATATATATATACATAATACATATTATTATATATATTACCTTTAATATATGTATATGTATACACATATATATATGTGTGTCATATATATACACGAAAATTTCCAGAATACAAAGATTTTTAAAGTCTGACAATGCTAAGTCATAAGGTAAATGAAGGAAAGGGAAATTTTCATACATTGCTGAAACAAGTAAAAATTGGTATAGCTCGTCACTTCCTCATGTACAATTCTGAAACTGAAAAAGTTCAGAAAACAAAATTTTTTGGAACCCATTTGACTGCAAAACCTGACCTGAACTTTATGTGGCTATTTATAATCTTTATTCCTCTTAGTGTTACTATCCATAAAATATTACTGTATTTGATTATGTGATATGGTCAACAGAATACTTGCTGGGAATATTCTGTAATATTATATTACATTCCAAAAATTCTGAAATACATGTTGCCAAAAAAATTTAAAGAAGAGATTTTGTACCTGTACAACCACTTTATTTTTTTTTAATTCTTTTATTAGGTGGTCTTTTTTAAAATTTAAATTCAATTAATTAACATAGAGTGTTATTAGTGTCAGGGGTATAGGTCAGTGATTCATCAGTCCTATATAATACTCAGTGCTCATTACATCAAGTGCCCTCCTTAATGTCCATCACCCAACCACTCCAACCCCCCACCCCCCTCCCCTCCAGCAACCCTCAGTTTATTTCCTATGATTAAGAGTCTCTTCTGGTTTGTCTCCCTCTCTGATTTTGTCTTGTTTTATTTTTACCTCCCTTCCTCTATGCTCCTATTTTGTTTCTTAAATTCCACATATGAGTGAGATCATATGATAATTGTCTTTCTCTGACTGACTTATTTCACTTAGCATAATACCCTCTAGTTTCATCCATTTCTTTGCAAATGGCAAGATTTCTTTTCTTGGTGGGGAGGATGGCTCTTGTACAACCACTTTAGAGAGCAACTTGAGATAATCTTGTAAAGATGAAATGGGCATACTTCACAACTTAGCAATTCCACTTTAATGCATGCACTAACTTATTTACATCTTTTCAACAGAAAACGTATATTGTCAAGGTTTGACTACAGCATTCTTTGTAATACTGAAAATTAGAAACATCCTAAATGATCATTAGTAGAAAAATAATTGTGGTTTGGTCATATGCTGGAATGTTACATAATGGTTACATTAAGATCTGTAAGTATCAATATGGATGGATTTCAAGAAATAAGGGTGAGTGAAAATTTACATAACAATGTCCATAGTTTACTATTTATGAATATTTCAAACTATTCAAAACAACAAAATACATTATTATAAATACAAATATGTGTGGTAAAGTATAAAAATATAGACTGGAAAGATACACAGCAAATTTAAGTAGTGGCTGCCTGTGGAGAGTTAACATGGGGATTAGAACTATGGAGGGGAAAAATGTTCCATCTTTTATAGGAAACTGATGAAACCTGGGTAGAAGAGGTTACATTTATCTCATCTTCCTCCACATATCTTTTTTTACCCTCAGAGGTCCAGGATGAGACTGCAACTCTTCCAGCTGAATCAGTATTTCCATAGTCCTAAAACAAATCACTGTTCTTTATGTTCTTTGGGATTTGATTAGCCCTAGGGTGAATCTCTGGAAATTGTTTGAAACTCCACCACTTTAGGGGCATCTGGCTGGCTCAATCAGTGGAGCATGCGACTCTTGATCTCAGGGTTGTGAGTTCGAACCCCACGTTGGGAATACAGATTATTTAAAAATAAAATCTTTAAAAAACACACACACAAAACTCTACCATTTTAATACACACTAGCCCAATATTTAAGAATAGTATATGTAACACATTTGATGCTTGAGAATCCTAATATTGGAATTCTGTATGCTAGAACTCCAGATTGCATACAAATTCTACACAGTAACTCCAGAGTTATAAACTATAAGCTATATAAAATGAATACAAATTTGTCCCACAAGATGAATCAAGAGAGAAGAGAATATCTGGACTGGAAAAAAAAAATCCAACAGATATACATATTTAGAATAATAAAATTGCTCTATTAATATTTTTATTTTCTATTTATCAGCATAATATCTAAAGAAGTATTATTTATTCTAATGTATTAAAATATAATTTCATAAAATAATTGGTCACATTTACTTCAAGTTTTCTTTTTAATTTAATATGCACTTTCATCAATTAATATTCAGTTGCCATCCACAAAAATGAAAATTTTGGTAGAAAATTTTTATGAAAACCACATTTTCACAATGGATCATGGCTGTGAACCTTTTAAAATAATTCTTTTAAAAAGTACCTGCATTGGGGTGCCTGGGTGGCTCAGTTGGTTGAGCGACTGCCTTCAGCTCAGGTCATGATCCTGGAGTCCCGGGATCGAGTCCCACATCGGGCTGCCTGCTCAGCGGGGAGTCTGCTTCTCCCTCTGACCCTCCCCCCTCTCGTGCTCTCTCTTTCTCTCTCAAATAAATAAATAAAATCTTAAAAATAAATAAATAAATAAAAAGTACCTGCATTGACAAATGGGATTCCATCATATGGGACATACTGAGATTTCCACATCAAGCGTGTAGCTGGCTTGGCTGGGCTTGGAGATTGGCGGGTCCCCCAAACACTCTGTGTTTGCTGCTTATGAAATGTTAGGACACTTTCTAATTCAGTCTCACTTACACAGTAGCCACGGTATGAATCTCCAATTTTCTGCATGTAGTAGAAATTAAATAACAAAATTATTAGCAAGTATGTTTCATTGTACAAAAAATTTAATGAAGTGGTTGTCCAAGATAAAAGACTCATCAATTTTCGGGCGCCTGGGTGGCTCAGTTGGTTAAGCGACTGCCTTTGGCTCTGGTCATGATCCGGGAGTCCCCAGGATCGAGTCCCGCATCGGGCTCCCTGCTCGGCGAGGAGCCTGCTTCCCCCTCTGACCGTCCCCCTTCTCGTGTACTCTCTCTCTCATTCTCACTCTCTCAAAACAAATAAATAAATAAATCTTTAAAAAAAAAAAGACTCATCAGTTTTCAAAAGAGAATGTCATTCTCCCCTCAGATCAATGATCTTGTACAACCAGTGTATCTGATTTGCTTTCAACTAGCATTATCAAATAGATATTCTCCAATATTTGTTAGAGAATATAATGTCAAACTCATGGCCACACCATCAGTATCAAAATCTTGCTTGAGAGAAATAATATTTAGGAAGGATAGTTTGAAGAATATATTGTGTATCTATTCTTCCATATATTTAAAATTCTACCCCTTTTATGCCGATCCAACCAGATCGGCATAAAACTAGCCATAGAGTACTGGTTCCTGATGGGGCTTCTTTTGCTAAAATTAATTTTGAGGGGCGCCTGGGTGGCTCAGTCGTTAAGCATCTGCCTTCGGCTCAGGTCGTGATCCCAGGGTCCTGGGATCAAGCCTCGCATCGGGCTCCCTGCTCCGCGGGAAACCTGCTTCTCCCTCTCCCGCTCCCCCTGCTTGTGTTCCCTCTCTCGCTGTGTCTCTCTCTCTCAAATAAATAAAATTTAAAAAAAATAAATAAATAAAATTAAATTAATTTTGATAGGACATGAATCTTTTTGAAAGCCTATGAAAATTGTGATGGTATCTCCTAAATGGTATCAAAGAATTTGCTCATTATATCAAGATTCTTTTTAAGAAGATCCTTCTCTGAGAGAAAATCCTGTCTGAACTTAGTACCAAAAATAGATAATCATTGGGGCGCCTGGGTGGCTCAGTTGGTTAAGCGACTGCCTTCGGCTCAGGTCATGATCCCGGAGTCCCAGGATCGAGTCCCGCATCGGGCTCCCGGCTCAGCGGGGAGCCTGCTTCTCCCTCTGACCTTCTCCCCTCTCATGCTGTTTCTCTCTCTCTCTCTCTCTCTCTCAAATAAATAAATAAAATCTTTAAAAAAAAAATAGATAATCATTTTATTTTATGGAAATTAACTTAATTACTTTTATCTAATGGAAACAGACTAACTGGGTTTTCTCTTTTTGAAATGTAGATGCTTAAATTATAGACAAGTGTATGTGTACATGTGCACATATATGTGTGTGTGTGTACATACAGTTCATTAAGATAAACATTTCTTACTTCCATTTTATGGTTACATTCTTGTTTTTCTTTACTCTTTAGTTCCCATTTTAATTTCCACCTTGCTAATATATTTTATGTATTTTTGTAAGCTGTCTTCATTCTTCCTGAAACAAGGAAGGTGTAAATAAATCATGTAAATAAATTGATATTATCTACCCATAAGCATGTAAGTAACCCTCAACGAAAGTAGAAGCTTTTTCTATACCAAAAGAGAAAAATCTATTAACTGTGATCTCCTACACTAAAATGCATACAGACCTAGAACTGACTCCATGTATGTTTCTCCATTAAAGGGAACAAGAGCAGAGATGTGGGACTAGGAATCTTTTTACTAGACTAAATTTTTCACCCTGCAGGAATACATTTAAAAAGAAGAAGGTATGGGGCGCCTGAGTGGCTCAGTTGGTTAAGGGTCTGCCTTCAGCTCAGGTCATGATCCCAGGGTCCTGGGATCGAGTCCCACACCGGGCTCCCTGCTCAGCAGGGAGTCTGCTCCTCCCTCTCCCTCTCCTTCTGCCCCTTCCCTGGCTTGTGCTCTCTCTCACACTCTCTCTCTCTCAAATAAATAAAATCTTAAAAATAATTAATTATTTATTTATTTAATTAAGGAAGGTATCAAAATACTGTTGTGGCTGTACTTTGGGTCATAATAAGAAGAGATAATCTGATGCCAAGCAATACATTATCTCCAATTTCCCCTAAAAATAACAAAAATGCCTATGCTTACAAATATTTTTCTAGCCCAGATATTTCTGCATCAAAATATCGACTACAGGGGCGCCTGGGTGGCTCAGTCATTAAATGGCTGCCTTTGGCTCAGATCATGATCCTAGGGCCCTGGGATCAAGTCCCACATCGGGCTCCCTGATCCATGGGAAGCCTGTTCTCCCTCTCCCACTCCCCCTGCTTGTGTTCCTGCTCTCACTATCTCTGTCTCTGTCAAATAAATAAATAAAATCTTTAAAAAAATAATGACTACAAATAAAAGTAGAAACATAAAGTCCAGCTTATTAACATTTTTTAACAAATAAAATGAACAGAGTTTATAATGTTGTCAATGAAAGGAAAAATTCAGAATTAGTACAATATAACCAGGTCTCTATCAGAAGATAAAAAGTTTAACACAGTTTTGAAATTTATTCAACTAGTGTATTTTGTTCAAACCTAAAAAATGCTTATGGAAAAACATAATTAAATGAAAAGTCAAAAAGTAAAAAGGATTATTAAATACACATATATATTTTATTTTTTATTTCTTTATTTTTTTTTAAAGATTTTATTTATTTATTTGACAGAGAGAGATAGCGAGAGCAGGAATACAAGCAGGGGGAGTGGGAGAGGGAGAAGCAGGCTTCCTGCTGAGCAGGGAGCCCAATGTGGGACTCGATCCCAGGACCCTGGGATCATGACCTGAGCCGAAGGCAGACACTTAACAACTGAGCCACCCAGGCGCCCTACACACATATATTTTAAAGACTTTACTTATTTAAGAGAGAGAGCATGAGTGGAAGGGAGGGGCAGAGGGAGAGGAATAGGGACAAGCAGACTCCCCAATAAGTGTGGAGCCCAATGTGGGGCTCAATCCCAGGACCCTGAGATCATGACTTGAGCCGAAGTCAGATGCTCAACAGACTGAGCCACCCAGGTGCCCCTATTAAACAATATTTTGAAGGAAAATGCAGAAAACATTTCTTCAGCCATTAACCAAAATTGTTTTTCACTATTGATACAGCTTAGGAGATTAGAAAGACTCCTTCACTGATGGAGATATTCATTCTGTTGGACAGAATGAAACTAGAAGAGATTTTAACTAGTTTCTTATAAGATGTATGACATGAGGTAAGCCACACAATGCAAATTGTTGTAAAACAAGGTGATTTGACTACATAATTGCTAATGCTTTAACGTCTATAGCATTCTGTAAAGTTTATAATAACAATTTTAAAAACCCTCATCAGGGGTGCCTGGGTGGCTCAGTTCTTAAGCATCTGCCTTCGGCTCAGGTCATGATCCCAGGGTCCCGGGATGGAGCCCCATATCGGGCTCCCTGCTCTGCAGGGAGCCCGCTTCTTCTCTCCCACTCCCCGTGTTTGTGTTCCCTCTCTCACTGTGTCTCTCTCTGTCAAATAAAGAAATAAAATCTTTTAAAAATAAATAAATAAATAAATAAATAAATAAATAAATAAATAAAAACCCTCATCAGGGACACCTGGGTGGCTCAGTAGGTTGAGCATCTGACTCTTTTTTTTTGAGCATCTGACTCTTGATTTCAGCTCAGGTCATGATCTCAGGGTCCTGGGATTGAGCCCTGCAACAGCTCTGTGTTCAACAGGGAGTCGGCTTGAGATTCTCTCTTTCCCTCTACCCCTTACCCTGCTCACGCTCTCTCTCTTTCTTTAAAATAATAAATAAATCTTTAAAAAAAAAAAACTTTCATCAAACAACAGTAATAGTTCCTTTTGGAAACCAGTGAAAAACTGTAACAAAAAGTGTGAGGGAAAAAATCTATCTACCTACCTATACATACAGACTTTCATAAATATGACTTAGAAAAGCAACAATAGTAAAAATGTCCTACTCAGTATAATACATCACATCATTAGACTTTATTATTAGAACTTTTCACAAAATATTAAAACTGAAGTAATGTTTTCCCCTTCTATTTTGAAAATTTGTTTAAAATAATGAGGCATTTTAATAATTAGTCATCATCACGTATGGTTTACATGTACAAGAGCATGGTCCCTTCCCTCAAAAAGTGTATAGTCTAAATGCTATGTAATGATGAACAAATAATTAAGCAAATAATTTACAACAGTAATGACAATAAATACCAAAGAACTTAAAGAGATAAATAGGTAAAAGCTAAAATAATCATTATTTACAGAAAAGATATATAGGACTTGCATTAGGATTTAAAGAATAGTTAGAAAGGTAAGCAGAAGAAAATAAAATATATTAGGAAATGGAAATAAAAACAAGTCAAGGCAGAGAGAAGGGAAGATTCTGAAGTGTTTGTACAAAGTAGGAAGATAAGGCTAACAAGAATGAATGATGAGCTGCAGAAAAGTAGTAAATAAAGTAGGATAAAGTAATACCAGATTATGCAAGACCTTGAAAGCTATGTATAGTGGTAAATGATATGGAAAAAATAACACTGAACTTACTGGGCAATGAGAAAAAAATAATGAAAGCAATATTTAAAGACAAGTAGTTTTAGAAAACTAGATAGTAGGGCCCCGAAATGGAAGAGTCAAAGAGATTAGAAGGAAGGTTGTCACTATAATTAAGTTCAAGGTGGAGCGCCTGGGTGGCTCACTCGTTAAGTGGCTGCCTTCAGCTCAGGTCATGATCCCAGAGTATTGGGATTGAGCCTGGCATCAGGCTCCCTGATCAGTGGGAAGCCTGCTTCTCCCTCTCCCACCACCCCTGCTTGTGTTTCCTCTTGCTGTCTCTCTCTCTCTGTCAAATAAATAAAAAAAATCTTTAAAAAAAAAGTTCACAGTAACACAAGTCTGTGGAAGAGGTAGCCCAACCACCTCACAAAAAAAGAGATACTTTAAATGAAAAACTAAAAGAATCAGGTGACTATTTTAGTATGGGAAAGGAAGAAATTAATCTAAAACACTGTGCCATGGGGCGCCTGGGTGGCTCAGTTGGTTGGGTGACTGCCTTCAGCTCAGGTCATGATCCTGGAGTCCCAGGATTGAGTCCCGCATCGGGCTCCCTGCTCAGTGGGAAGTCTGCTTTTCCCTCTGACCCTCCTCCCTCTCATGTTCTCTCTCTATAATTCTCTCTCTCTCTCAATAAAAAAAAAAAAAAATCTTTAAAAAATAAAACACTGTGCCTGAATGTCTAAGGAAAAGGTATTTGTCATTAAACAGACAAGGAATTTAGGAAGTAGAGCTAGTTGTGACATGGTAATTTCTGTTTAGCACATGGCGAATTTGAGGTGAAATTCAAGTAAAGCTTCGAGTAAGTAGCTTGAGATCTGGGGCAAGACAAAGGGCATAATTAAAGAACCAGTGATATTGATTTGGAAATCATTTTTATAAAAATGAGAGGTGAAAGTTAACAAAGTTGATCAGTTTTCCAAGGGATAAAATGTAGAGAAATAAGACAAGGTCAAACAGCAAAACTTAAAGAGTTTCCATTGAGAATATGAAAAGAAATAAGCAAAAGTAAAGAAAGAGAAGTGATGGTCAAAAAATAAAAAGTAGAAAAACATGATAATGAAGTTTCATGGAAGACAATAGAAAAGAGCTGTAAGAGAAGAAATGACAGTGAAGTATGAAGGGATTTATATGATCTCTGCTTTAACAGAGCTTACAATCTCTAAGGAATAAAAGAATAGATGCGATCAGAGTTAGCACAAACAAAGTATTACAGATACAGTCTATTAGTTGTACTCAAAAGTGGACATTTTGGGATGCATTATAGTGATAATCAATTTAGTGATTCTAGGTAAGGATTATTTTTAACTCACCTCACAGCTCCTAAGACGGCAGGCCCACATAGGTGTATTAGAAGAAAGTGGCTGGAGAGGAGCCAGAAACGGTTCTTCAAGCATTCTGGGACAAGGGAGGAATAAACATAAATATATATTACAAGTTACACACACACAAACACACATACAACATTCAACTGTTTTATCCCCTTAGCCAGTGTTACAGACAATATATTGAAGTCATCAATAAGAAACTGTAATAATAGGGGCACCTAGCTGGCTCAAATGGTATAGCATGCGACTCGATCTTGGAGTCATGAGTTCAAGCCCCAAGCTGGGTGTAGAGTTTACTTAAAAAAATAAATAAATAAAATCTTTTTTTCTTTTTTAAGATTTTATTTATTTATTTGACAGAGAGAGAGACAGCGAGAGAGGGAACACAAGCAGAGGGAGTGGGAGAGGGAGAAGCAGGTTTCCTGCTGAACAGGGAGCCTGAGGCAGGGCTTGATCCCAGGACCCTGTGATCATGACTTGAGCCAAAGGCAGATGCTTAACGACTGAGCCACCCAGGTGCCCCATAAATAAATAAAATCTTAATTGTAGTAATAATAGAGTTGGTGGGTGTATTAATTATAATTTTCTTTAAACATCACTCTTTTATTAACTG
Source organism: Callorhinus ursinus (assembly GCF_003265705.2). NCBI lineage: Eukaryota > Metazoa > Chordata > Mammalia > Carnivora > Otariidae > Callorhinus > Callorhinus ursinus. The sequence continues at coordinate 31,039,134 of NW_027397064.1, forward strand.
CTAAAGCAAAGGCCTAAGTTTCTTCTTCCAAATATCTGTAGCCCCAACAAATTTAAGAGTTTTATATATCTCCCTCAAAGCTTATTTTGTAGTCTTCTCATTATATAATTGTTTTTCATTTAACAAAAAAATGAGCCAATAAAACATCTTCAGGTGACTTGTTAAGAGTTAACATATTATGTCAAGCTCTAAGACTAAATGTCATAAACATTGTGTTAATTTTTAAATATTGTCTTAAACAGTTAAAAGAATAAAAATAATTCAAAACCTATGTCTATATTTGCCTAAATTATTATAAACAATGTTAAGGCAAAAATAAAAGCTGAAACATGTTAACAAAAACACTTAAATACTTTACCAGAGAAATTAAATGCATAAAAAGATGATGAACCATTAAACATTCTAGGAACTAGAATGGATATTTCTTTATTCTAAAAACACTATCAGTGGGGCACTTGGGTGGCTCAGTTGTTAAGCATTTGCCTTCAGCTCAGGTCATGATCCCGGTGTTCTGGGATCGAGCCCTGCGTCGGGCTCCCTGCTCCGTGGGAAACCTGCTTCTCCCTCTCCCACTGCCCCTGCTTATGTTCCCTCGCTCACTGTGTCTCTCTGTCAAATAAATAAATAAAAATCTTTAAAAAGATAAAAAAAAATAAAAACCCTATTAGTGTCAGATGTTTTCAAATTGCTTCAAAAGATAACAGGCAAGGGGTGCCTGGTGGCTCAGTCGTTAAGCGTCTGCCTTCAGCTCAGGGCATGATCCTGGGGTCCTGGGATCTAACCCTGCATTGGGCTCCCTGCCCAGTGGAGAGCCTGCTTCTCCCTCTCCTTCTGCTGCTCCCCCTGCTTGTGCTCTCTCTCTCTCTCAAATAAATAAATAAATAAAATATATACATATATAAAGATAACAGGCAAGTGTCACTGAGGAAAAGTAGCACTTTAGACATTATGGCTTCTAGGATAGTCTCCTAGTTGCCAAGATGCAATTAAAATAATTAAAGCTATTTGATAATTTGATGAGTTTATTCTATTTCCTGAATTTCTGATCTTTTCTATAGTCAGCCCACTTTAGATATGATAGTTAAAAAAAAGATTTCCATGATAATTTCAAAACATGAACTCCTCTTTCCCACTGACTCACCTGGCCACTGTCTTTTTGGGTAATGTGACAGATGCTTGTGGATGAAGAGTGTAATTACTGGTATTATCCGCTAGAACATCCACTCTTACAGTTGGTAAATTTCTATCACTGGGTTTCTCTTCAGAGACATCTTAACAGCAGTAACAAGAACAAAACAACATCAGTATCTTGAATAAGACCACGAGAATGTAACTAACTAGGACTCATACATTTGAAATAGGAAAGGCAAGATATATTCTAAAGATAGCAAAACTTATAATGCTTTGAGAATTTCCCTAATAACTTGTTTAGTTTCAAATTATAATACTGAGTACTGAAATTTTGTAATTAAATTTTTGAAGCTCATACTGAACAGCTAGGATATAAAAGTGGCAGAATAGTTATGTGAATAGTTTCATAATATATAATGTAAATGTAAAACTCTTTTTCATTTTTTTCATTTTTTTAATTTAAATTCAATTAGCCAACATATAATACATGATTAGTTTCAGACTCTTTTTCATTTCTATATATGTTTATCATTTTGTCTGCAAACTTCTTAAGTTTTAACTATTAACAAAGGTGAAGAATCATATCACTAAGGTAAAAATATCTACTCTAAAACATTAGCTATGAATGAACAATGAAACAGTGTAGCTATGGTGTTAGAAAAGAGATTGAAACAGATGGAAAAGGAAGGGAAGTAAAAGAAGAGAACTAACAGGGATATTATCTAATAGGTTAAGAAAGAGTAAAAATATGGGGAGCATAATTCTCCTTTCTGAATCTGAAGGAAAAAGAAAAGAGGAAAAGAGCAAAGAGGATGAAAAGAATAGTTAAATAAAAGAGTAATGAGTCACATGGCTAACAATAATATTGATAAAAATATAAATGTAAAAATTTCTTCAAAGCTATTAGCACTATATTCTTGTTATTGTTGCTGTTATTATTACTGTTATTGTAATAAAGAAGAATTTATTTTATGCTCACTGGTCATTTGGGAGGAAGCAAGAGTCAACCAGCTTCACAGAATTCCAAAATGAAATAGACAGCTAACCTAGACAGGAGTTGAAAAATGAACTTGAAATTTATTTGGGCTAAGAAACTTTTTCTAATTATTCAGTTCACAATCTTACCCAAAGAGATCAATTTTAGCACTGACTTTCATGAGGTGATTTTTCTGAAATATACATTTGTTCTTTAAAACATTCTCAAATCCCTTATATCCCATGATTACTCACCCCGAGGACTATTCACATCCACAAGCTGCCCCTGAGGTATAATCACTTGTGCCATTCCTGTCTGGGTAGATGGAATTACACGTAGCACCTGTCCATTTTCTGACGGGTTGGCAACAATCATCTTGGAAGCATTAAAAAAGAAATCAAATGCATAAGCCAACAATGATTGAACAGAATTATTACTTAAATAGATGATTAAAGACATGCCTATCTGTATGGTAGATACTATCATTTCCCTCATTTTGTAGATGAAAACACTGAGGTACTTAAAAATTTTTTTCCAAAATTTCGGAACTGGTAAGTGGTAAAGCTAGGATTCAAAAAAAGCAGTTTGACCCTATGTCCTATGATCTTAACCACCTATGGTCTTAATCATTACACATGTATGAGGTCTAATTACTTAATAATGTGAACAAGGCTCTGACTGGACTTAATATATTTACTTTTTTCTACTTACTATATTATATCCCTATGTGTTTGAATTATTTGTGTGGTAATCATTTGCTCATTTTAAGTCACTTTCATTAGTTTAAAAACAGTACCTTGTTATATGTCTAATTAAATAAATTTATTTTTATATCTTTGAATTTATATATTTCCTGTCTTGGTACATAAGGAATACCACAGAATGCCCCAAAAGTCTGAAAATATAAGAAAAATCATTTGTTTATTATTTCCTTTTTTTCCTTCAGTTTAACAACTGAATCCATTATATTAAATTTAGAGAACTGTCAATTAAAAGGGTGTCTGAAGCTGAAGAAAAACAATTTTAAGCCTATCATTTGAAAAATAAAACTAATATATTATTTGAAAATAAATTTATCCTAAATTTCCAGACTTTTCAGACACCCTGTAAACTTTATTACCTAATATACTACTCTTCTATTGACACAGTGTTACTGTTTTACCCAAAGTCGCTAGCCTCAATTCTCCCTCAAATAATATTTTGCAATCATTCCAACCCACTTTCCAAGACTGCCTTTTTGCTACGTAAAACATGAAAACATTACTGATGCCTGATAGAGACTGCAGTCCTAGTTTTAAGAGGGTCATTTGAGAAAATTTTAATTTGGAAAAAAAAAACTAAATTTGTAAAAAACTTCAACAAAGTAGATGCTTTAAGTATAATCGTAAACATCTCCCAGAAATTAAGAGTAGGAATTGTTTCCCTCCCCCAATGCTTATCAAGTTTCTTGAGATAAAAATATCTTGACTACCTCTTATCACTTCATCATGAAAAAGCAACTGTAAACTCTGATGATAACTGCTTTACATTTGTTGAGTGCATACTAAGTGACAAGACTTTACATGCATTACTGTATTTAATCCTCATCACATGTATATGAAGCATATACATTTTATACTTTAGAATACTGTCATAAGAGGTTATACAACTCATGCAGATAACAGAGAGTTATACAGTGGTGAGTTGAAATTCAAACCCAAATTCAAACAACTGTTCTGTACTGCTTCCCATTATCTGATGATGTTATTTAACCTAAAAAAAAAAGACAAAAAATACTGCTGGACTTTAAAAGGCAACAGTAATAACATGATTTTAAATTCTTTTCTCCTAAATAAGATTAAACGTTTGTGAAAAATATTCCATTCATTCTTAGAAAATAAGACTGCTCTGGTTACTACTAAATCCAAATAAAACACATATATTTACAATTTATTCAATCATATGAAAATTTCATAATTAAGAATGATCTGTGGAATATCATCTTAATGTTGAAAATATGTTTCCTATGCATAGTGGAGAAGAGTCTCCTCCATTTCCTCTTTCTTAGCTAATTCTACGTGGTACCTAAAAAACTATTTTCAGTTCATGTAATTTGATAATGGTGACAATAATATTACTTTTCCTATTTAAAAAAAGTTAATTATTTTTAATCTTTGCTATGAAAACAGAGTTTTGAAAAGTCATCTGTTGCAATGCATTCTATTTGAGGCAGACCATAAACATTATCAGAAAACCTTGAAAAAAAAAGGAAAACCTTGGCTAATAAGTAGTCATATTTACTGGGCTTTGTGTACTGTACAATACATCTAATATATCCAAAATATCATCCCTGCTTTGCTTTATAACTTCTTCATCTGTTGCAGATTCACTCACTACTGAATCTTTACTACTTCCTTGATAACTTCTACATTAAAAAAACATTAAAAAAACATTAAAAAGAGCTCCATTTGGTGGAAGATGTTGAAAATGGGAAAGACCATGCATATATAGGGGCAGGGGTTTTATGAGAAATCTCTGTATCTTCCATTCAGTTTTGCTTTGAACCTAAAACTGCTCTAAAAAATAAAGTCTATTAAAACAAACAAAAACCCTGAAAAGTTCCACTAAGTTTCCCAAAACATCACCACTTTCTGATCATTGGTTCTTTGAAGAAAATACTTTTTTTTTTTAAGATTTTATTTATTTATTTGAAAGAGTGAGACAGCGAGAGAGAGAACACAAGCAGTGGGAGTGGGAGAGGGAGAAGCAGGCTCCTTGCTGAGCAGGGAGCCCAATGGGGGGCTTGATCCCAGGACACTGGGGTCATGACCTGAGCCAAAGGCAGCCGCTTAACGACTGAGCCATCCAGGCGCCCCAAAAATACTTTCTTATACTCTATGTTTCTTACTCTTATTCCATGCTTCATGCCATAGGTTTTCTATTTCATAGCTTCAGATAACCCTCTGTATCATCTCTTACCCCAGACAATGTAAAATCACCGTTATGACCACTTTGTAAAGAAAGTTTAATAAAATTGCAAAGAGAATGGGAACTCTAACATTTTTTAGACTCAAACAAATAAATGACTTTAATGTGCTTTTTAAGAAAGCTACCATGTGTAAAATGATAACCCTTCATACAATAGCATATAGATTAACTCTAGAATGCTCTAGACTAGAAACAAAAGAGGGATTAATTTTAGGTAAAATGGTTGCTCACTTGTGATGTAATTTATAATTGAAATTATAATTTTTGAAATAATTTTTATTATGTAATTAATAAATATCCATTGTAGAAAATTTGGAAAAAGGTAAACAAAAGATACATTATTCTTCATATTATTAATGTAAGGATATTCTTATTAACCAGAGAGAAACTTAGAAGTTTTTCTCAGTAATTCTCTTTAATTTCAATCAAAACCATCTTTTATTTCTTCTATTCAAACTATAAACTTGGCCATGAATACTTCAGCTAACAGTTTAAAGCGGCATTCTCACCTTTATATGCATGACACATACATATCTACCCATCAGCAAGTATGTCTAACTGCCAGTATACCACTGGTACCTCCACTGCTTTCTTTTGCTTCAAGAAGGCATACCAGCCTGTGGCAAGCAAGTTAGTGACTGATAGGTAGATAAAGCAATAACCTTGAGTTCAGTCAAATGTATACAAAAAATAAATATAAGTTACATGTAAACTCTGGCACTAGTACAGATTTTGATACATTTCCAATTGATCTTAAAGTGACAATGTACCTAGATGAAGTGACTGGTAAATAGTGGTTTAACATTCTATTAGTAGTCCTAAAAGAAAATCTTTTGAAATCTTCGCATAACAAAATGAACGTCATGAAAACAGTATTTTCAAAGCAATGCAAGTCAACAGTTTCAAGAAATTAAGGTCATCTAGTAAGGTTAATATATTTTGCTAAACAGCATAAAACTGGTTATTTATAAAATACACTCACCATTTGTGCATTAGAATCCCCCAATGACTGGAGTTCATATTGAATAGGCTGCTCATTTTGGTCCACTAGATGGAAGTGTTCTGCAGAAAGAGTCTGTGTCTGAGTCAGGGCCCCTGGTATATTCTGTGATGTGAGTGAATTATCTGCTTCATGAGAGGTGATGGGTAAAACTCTAGGAGAACCATTCTGTCCAAAGGAAGGATCCCTGGAGTCCATACAGGTTAGATGCTTTTGCAAAGGAAAAAAAAAAGCACATGGGTGTTTGTAAAATATGTCACAATTTGTATTTTTTAATTTTTTAAAAAGATTTTTTATTTTTATTATGTTCAGTTAGCTACCATATAGTACATCATTAGCTTTTGATGTAGTGTTCAATGATTCATTAGTTGCATATAACACCCGTGCTCATCACATGTGCCCTCCTTAATACCCAACACCCGGCTACCTCATCCCCCTATCCCCCTCCTTTCTGAAACCCTCAGATTGTTTCCCCGAGTCCACAGTCTCTCATGGTTCATCTCTCCCTCCGATTTCCAACCCCCTTCATTTCTCCCTTCCTTCTCCTAATGTCCTCCATGCTCTTCCTTATGTTCCACATATGAGTAAAACCATATGGTAATTGTCTTTCTCTGCTTGACTTATTTCACTTATATAATCCCCTTCAGTTCCATCCATGTTGATGCAAATGGTGGGTATTCATCCTTTCTGATGACTGAGTAATATTCCACTGTATATATGGACCACATCTTCTTTATCCATTCATCTGTTGAAGGCCATCTCGGCTCCTTCCACAGTTTGGCAATTGTGGACATTGCTGCTATGAACATGGGCGTGCATGTGCCCCTCCTTTTCACTCCATCTGTATCTTTGAGGTAAATACCTAGTAGTACAATTGCTGGGTCATAGGGTAGCTCTATTTTTAACATCTTGAGGACCCTCCATACTGTCTTCCAGAGTGGCTGCACCAGCGTGCAGTCCCACCAACAGTGTAGGAGGGTTTCCCTTTCTCCACTTCCTAACATTTGTTGTTGCTTGTTTTGTTAATTTTTGCCATTCTAATTGGTGTAAGGTGGTATCACATTGTGGTTTTGATTTGTATTTCCCTGATGGCTAGTGATGTTGAACATTTTTTCAGGTGTTTGTTAGCCATTTGAATGTCTTCTTTGGAGAAATGTCTGTTCATGTCTTCTGCCCATTTTTTGACTGGATTATTTGTTTTTTGGGTGTTGAGTTTGAGAAGTTCTTTTTTTTTAATATTTTATTTATTTATTTGACAGAGAGAGACACAGCGAGAGAGGGAACACAAGCAGAGGGAGTGGGAGAGGGAGAAGCAGGCTTCCTGCGGAGCAGGGAGCCCCATGCAGGGCTCGATCTCAGGACCCTGAGACCACGACCCGAGCTGAAGGCAGATGCCTAATGACTGAGCCACCCACGTGCCCCGAGTTTGAGTTCTTTATAGATCTTGGATACAAGCCCTTTATCCATAATGTCATTTGCAAATATCTTCTCCCATTCTGTGGGTTGCCTCTTAATTTTGTTGATTGTTTCCTTTGCTGTGCAGAAGCTTTTTATCTTGATGAAGTCCCAAAAGTTCATTTTTGCTTTTGTTTCCCTTGCCTTTGGAGATGTGTCTTGAAAGAAGTTGCTGTGGCCAATGTCAAAGAGGTTACTGCCTGTGTTCTCCTCTAGGATTTTGATGGATTCTTGTCTCACATTTAGGTCTTTCATCCATTTTGAGTTTATCTTTGTGTAAGGTATAAGAGAATGGTTGTTTCATTCTTCTGCATGTGACTGCCCGATTTTCCCAGCATCATTTATCGAAGAGACTGTCTTTTTACCATTGGATATTCTCTCCTGATTTGTTGAAGATTAGTTGACCATAGAGTTGAGGGTCCATTTCTGGGGTCTCTATTCTGTTCCATTGATCTATGTGTCTGTTTTTATGCCTAAACCATGCTGTCTTGACGATCATATAGTTTGAAGTCAGGCATTGTGATGCCCCCAGCTTTGGTTTTCTTTTTCAACAATCCCCTGGCGATTTGGGGTCTTTTCTGGTTCCACACAAATTTTAGAATTGTTTGTTCCAGCTCTGTGAAAAATGTCGATGGTATTTTGAAAGGGATTGCATTGAAAATGTAGATTACTCTGGGCAGCATAGACATTTTCACAATGTTTATTATTCCAATCCATGAGCATGGAATGTTTTTCCATCTCTTTGTGTCTTCCTCAATTTGTTTCATAAGTGTTCTGTAATTTGTAGACTACAGATCCTTTACCTCTTTGATTAGGTTTATTCCTAAGTACTTTATGGGGTTTGGTGCTATTGTAAATGGAATCAATTCCTTAATTTCTCTTTCTTCAGTCACATTGTTAGTGTATAGAAATGCAACTGATTTCTGTGCATTGATTTTGTATCCTGCCATGTTGCTGAATTGTAGTATGAGTTCTAGTAATTTGGGGGTGGAGTCTTTTGGGTTTCCACATAAAGTATCACGTCATCTGCGAAGAAATTTTGATTTCTTCCTTGACAATTTGAATGCCTTCTATTTCTTTTTGTTGTCTGATTGCCGAGGCTAGGACTTCTAGTACTATGTTGAACAAAGGTGGTGAGAGTGGGCATCCCTGTCATTATGTTCAGTTAGCTACTGTATAGTACATCATTAGCTTTTGATGTAGTGTTCCTGATCTTAAGGGAAAAGCTCTTAGTTTTTTCCCCACTGAGAATGATATTCGCTGTGGGCTTTTCACAGATGGCTTTTATGATATTTAGATATATTCCCTCTACCTCTATATTTTGAAGAGTTTTAATCAGGAAAGGATGCTGTATTTTGTCAAATTCTTTTTCTGCATCAATTCAGAGGATCATATGGTTCTTGTCTTTTCTTTTATTAATGTGCTCTATCACGTTGATTGATTTGCGAATGTTGAGCCACCCTTGCATGCCAAGAATAAATCTCACTTGGTCGTGGTGAATAATCCTTTTAATGTACTGTTGGATCCTATTGGCTAGAATCTTGTTGAGAATTTTGGCATCCAAGTTCATCAGGGATATTGGTCTATAATTCTCCTTTTTGATGGTGTCTTTGCCTGGTTTGGGGATCAGGGTAATGCTGGCTCATAGAACGAGTTTGGAAGTTTTCCTTCTGTTTTTATTTTTTGAGACAGCATCAGTAGAATAGGTATTATTACTTCTTTAAATGTTTGGTAGAATTCCCCTGGGAATCCTCTGGCCCTGGACTCTTGTCTTTTGGGAGGGTTTAGATTACTGCTTCAATTTCATTACTGATTATTGGTCTACTGAGATTGTCTATTTTTTCCTGTTTTAGTCTTGGTAGTTGTTTTTTTTTAAGATTTTATTTATTTATTTGACAGAGAGAGAGAGAGAGACAGTGAGAGTGGGAACACAAGGAGAAGGAGTGGGAGAGGGAGAAGCAGGCTTCCCACTGAGCAGGGGGCCTGATGCAGGGCTCAATCCCAGGACCCTGGGATCATGACCCAAGCCAAAGGCAGATGCTTAACAACTGAGCCACCCAGGCACCCCTCAGTCTCGGTAGTTTATGTTTCCAGGAAGGCATCCATTTCTTCCATGTTGCTTAATTTTTTGGCATATAGTTGCTGGTAATAATTTCTAATAATTGTTTCTATTTCCTTGGTGTTAGTCGTGATCTCTCCCCTTTCATTCATGATTTTATTAATTTGGGTCCTTTCTCTTTTCTTTTGGATAAGTCTGGCCAGAGGTTTATCGATCTTATTAATTCTTTCAAAGAACCAGCTTCTAGTTTCATTGATCTGTTCTACTGTTTTTGTTTTCTATTTCATTGATCTCTGCTCTAATCTTTATTACTTCTCTTCTCCTACTTGGTTTAGGTTTTATTTGCTGTTCTTTCTCCAGCTCCTTTAGGTGTAAGGTTAGTTTATGCAATTGGGATTTTTCTACTTTTTTGAGAAAGGCTTGGATGGCTATGTATTTCCCTCTTAGGACCGCCTTTGTAGTATCCTACAGGTTTGGGAGATGTGTTTTCGTTCTCATTAGTTTCCATGAGTTCTTTAAGTTCTTCTTTAATTTCCTGATTGACCCAATCATTCTTTAGCAAGATGCTCTTTAACTTCCAAGTGTTTGAACTCCTTCCAAATTTCTTCTTGTGATTGAGTTCCAGTTTCAAAGCACCATAGTCTGATAACATGCAGGGAATAATCTCAATCTTTTGGTATTGGTTGAGACCTGATTTGTGACCCAGCATGTTGTCTATTCTGGAGAAAGTTCCATGTGTATTCGAGAAGAATGAGTATTCTGTTGTTTTATGGTGGAATGTTTTGTATATATCTACAACGTCCATCTAGTCCAATGTGTCCTTCAAAGCTCTTGTTTCTTTGTTGATTTTCTGCTTAGATGATCTGTCCATTGCTGAGAGTGGAGTGTTAAGGTCTCCTACTATTAATGTATTATTATCAATATGATTCTTTATTTTGGTTAACAGCTGGCTTATGTAATCGGCTGCTCCTATGTTGGCGGCATAGATATTTACAATTGTTAGATTTTCTTGTTGGATAGATCCTTTAAGTATGATATAGTGCCCCTCTACATCTCTTACTATAGTCTTTGGTTTAAAATCTAATTTGTCTGATATGAGAATTGTTACCCCAGCTTTCTTTTGAGGTCCGTTGGCATAATAAATGGTTCTCCATCCCCTCACTTTCAATCTGGAGGTGTCTTTAGGTTCAAAATGAGTCTCTTGTAGACAGCATGTGGATGGGTCCTGTCTTTGTATCCAATCTGCAACCCTGTGTCATTTCATGGGAGTATTTAGGCTGTTCATGCTGAGAGTAACTACTGAAAGTTATGAATTTAGTGCCATCATATTGCCTGTACAGTCCCTGTTTCTATAGATTGCCTCTGTAAATTTCTGGTCTATATTACTCTTGGGGTCTTCTTTTATAGAATCCCCCTTAATATTTCTTGCAGGGCTGGCTTAGTGGTCACATATTCTTTCAATTTCTGCTGGTCCTGGAAGCTCTTTGTCTCTCCGTCCGTTCTGAAGGACAGCTTTGCTGGATAAAGTATTCTTGGCTGCATGTTCCTCTCATTTAGTACCTTGAATATTTTTTTTTTTTTTTGAGGAACTGAAGAACGAATTTGTTTATTGAGGGTAAGGGTGCAAGCAATATAAAAATCAAAAGCTTATCTGACTTTTCTTTCTCTGCTTCTCAAATGGGGGTTGGATTTTATTTGTACATTTTCTGAGGGTCCCAATCTGCTCATGGAATCCTTTATATAGGGGGAAGCTGTGGGGCAGATTCCTAGAGACCCTTCGGGAGAACTCTCATTGGGTGGGCGGGAGTGTTGCTCATGTTGCCTACTTCTTTCCCTTCTGCTTCATGTGTATTACAAAATAGTCATTGCATGCGATGGTGAGCCCAGCAATCAGAGAGAAGCAGCTCTGGAAGCCCACTTTGCCGTCTCAGCACTGGTCCAGGTCCTTCATTATTTTGTCCATGGCCAGAGGGTCTTTTTGATTTTCCAAAAATCCAGGGAACTCCTTTTCCATGAGTACTCTCAGGTCCTCCTTTGTTAAATAGCCTTTATCCCCAGCAAACTTGTGAAATGTGAACATCATGGTTTCCATGGCGTGTTCCATTTGAGATGGCATTTTGGTGAGGTCTGTTGAAACCTTGGCCCGAGGCGCGGCTGGGACAATTGGCTGGCTGGGACGCACGGCCAGTCAGTACCTTGAATATTTCTTGCCAGCTCTCTCTGGTTTTCTAGGTCTCTGTAGAGAGGTCTGACGTTATTCTGATGTTCCTCCCTCCACACATAAGAAATCTTCTCCCCCCCCCCCCGCCCCAGCTGCTCTCAGGATAGCTTCCTTGGCTCTAAGATTAGCAAGTTTTACTATTATATGCCAGGGTATTTGTCTATTTTTATTGATCTTGGGAGAGGTCCTCTCTTGCCTCTTGGACACGAATGCTTGTTTCCTTTCCCAGATTAGGGAAGTTCTCAGCTATGATTTGCTCAAATATTATCTTCTAGTCCTCTCTCTCTCCACCCCCTCAGGGATCCCAATAATTCTGACAATGGAACATTTCATGGCATCATTGATCTCTTTAAATCTGTTCTCATGGGCTTCTAGTTGTTTATCCCAGTCTTCCTCAGCTTTCCTTCCTTTCTATCAGCTTATCTTCTTAGATCACTAATTTGTTCTTCTGCCTCATTTACCCTGGCCGTTAGAATATCCAGTTTAGACTGCATCTCATTCGTAGCATTTTTAAGTTTGGCCTGATTAGATTTCATTTCTGCCCTAAGAGATTCTATATTGTTGCTAATAGTTTTCTCAAGACTAGCTATTGCCTTCATAACTGCTACCCTGAAGTCTATCTCTGACACCTTCCTTATACCCCTAACCGTTAGGTCTGCAGCAAAGGCCAAAGTCTCTGGTTCTTTTCTTTGTTGGGAGTTCCACCTCCTAGTCATTCTGTTGAAGGATGGTTCAGGGAATGTACAGAGTCCAAAATATCAACCACGACCCAAGCAAGATGCAGCCTAGGAAAATATGGAGTGGTTGGAAGCCACCACCGAAAAAACAAAGCCAAAATGAAACCGGAGAATAAAATTTATAGAATTAAAAAAAATTTTTTTAAATTAAAAATTAAAAAAAGGGGGGGAGTGAAGGAAAGGGGGATACATATAATCCCTCAGTCTGGACAAAGTAGGGTGTTTCAGTTTTTCCTGGGTGTATTTTGTTCTGGTTGCTAAAGGGCACTACTTCCCAAAATTACAGGGAAAGTGAAAGTAAAACTGGTATATATATAAAGGTAATATTGAAAAGGGAAAAAGAGACTACACTAAAGCATATATCTATATTTTAAAAATATAGGTGTGAAAAAATATAAGCTAAAAAGTTACTATGAATTATAAGTTGATATATTGAAAATCTGGTTGAAATGAGAAAAAGGTAAAAAGAAAAAACAGAAGCATAAGAATAAAAAGAAAAAGGGAGCTGTATCTGAAAAATACACAAGCTGTTAGGCAATGCCTGGAGCTCAATATACTATTTTCCCCTGATGTTGGGGTTTTACAGTTTTACGGGGGTTTTACAGTTTTATGGGGGCCCTAGGGTTGGCTCCTCTTGTTCTTCCAGCCTGTCTTCTGGGGGAGGGGCCTGTCACACTGTTTCTCAGGAACGCTGCTTGGGTAGAGTTGCCCTGCCTCTTGTGGGGGGGGCGGGGAGGCTAGGCTCCGTGGAAACTGGTTTTTTAAGCTTTGGTCCTCTGGCAGCTTTCTGTGCCTCTTCTGAGGGTCAGAGCAAAAATGGCCACACCCAGATCTCTGTCCCAGAGCGGAGAAATCAGTCTGCTCTTCTCTGAACCCTCCGGAATACACAGTCTCCCTTTCTGTAGGTGCTGCTGAAAACTGCAGCCTCCTGTGAGGGGTGCGCGCCCAGAGCAACCTTCTCAGTGGTCGACCCAGGGGCCTGGGCTTGTCTCTGCCCTTTGTGCATCTAAAACCACAAGCGGTCCTGGGTCCACGCACGTGCATCCGCAGCGCCTGGATTCTGTCTGAGTGCTGCTCTAAAGCCCTTTCCCAGCCATTACCACTCTGTGAGTTTTTGTCCGCTCCGGTACAAGACACTTTTGCCTGCATATTCATGACTCTGCCCTTCCTACCTCACGAGAGGCAGCATTTTTCTGCTTGTAGAGATCCAGATATATATGCTTACATCTCAGGCTGATTTCGTGGGTGTTCAAAATGGTTTGGTAGGTATCCAGCTAAATTCAGGGGACCAGCTGAAACAGGGTCCCCTACTTCTCCGCCATCTTGTCCCCCTCAAAAGATTTTATTTTTAAGTAATCTCTACACCCCAATGGGGCTCGAACTCACAACCTCAAGATCAAGCGTAGCATGCTCTACCAACTAAACCAGCCCGGTGCCCCTAATGTTACAATTAAAAAAAAAAAAAAAAAAGAATGTTTATCAGCCACTCTGGGAAACAGTATGGAGGTTCCTCAAAAAATTAAAAATAGAACTACCCTATAATCCAGTAATCACACTACTGGGTATTTACCCAAATATACAAAAACACTAATTCAAAGGGATACACAAACCCTTATGTTTATAGCAGCATTATTTACAATAGCCAAATTATGGAAACAGCCCAAGTGACCACTGACTGACGAATGGATAAAGATGTGGTATAAGACACAACGGAATATTACTCAGCCATAAAAAAGAATGAAATCTTGCCATTTGCAACAACATGGATGAAGCTAGAGAGTATAATACTGAGTGAAGTCAGTCAGAGAAAGACAAATACCATGATTTCAATCATATATGGAATTTAAGAAACAAAACAAATGAGCAAAGGGAAAAAAGAGAGAGAAAGAGAGAAACCAAGAAACAGACTCTTGATAATAGAGAATATACTGATGGTTACCAGAGCAGCGAGCGGGGGGAGGTTGGGGGGGGGGACCATGGGCAGATGGGCTAAATAGGAGATGGGGATTAAGGAATGCACTTGTTTTTGGTTTTGTTTTTTTGTTTTGTTTTTACAATTTTTTAAAGTAGGCTCCATGCCCAATCCAGGGCCCAAACTAACAACTCTGAGATTAAGACCTGAGCTGAGATCAAGAGTCAGATGCCTAACCTTAGACTGAGTCATCCAGGTGCCCCAGGAGTGCACTTTTGATGAGCACCGGGTGATGTATGAAACTGTTGAATCCATATATTATACACCTGAAACTAATATAATATGTTAACTATACTGGAATTTAAAATAAAATATATAGAATTCTATAATAAAAATGGAAAGATTCATTTTTCAGTTAATTATTCACTTCACTTTTTTTTTTTTTTTAAGATTTTATTTATTTATTTGGCAGAGAGAGACACAGCGAGAGAGGGAACACAAGCAGGGGGAGTGGGAGAGGGAGAAGCAGGCTTCCTGAGGAGCAGGGAGCCCGACGCGGGGCTTGATCCCAGGACCCTGGGACCATGACCTGAGCCGAAGGCAGACGTTTAACCACTGAGCCACCCAGGCGCCCCTCACTTCACTTTTCATAAGAGTTGTCAATTCACACAGACTGATATAGACAGAAAGCAGTTCTTAAGTGAAATTGTTGATTTTTTATATTTTATTTCAATTTTACTGAAATAAAGTTGTCCATGGGAACACAACCTGAAATCATGATATGTGATTCAAAATACAGATTTTTCTTTATATATAGATTTTTATGAATACAGAATTTTATAATATAGAGCTTTACTTAAAAATAAAGCTCTATATTAATTAAAAGTAAAGCTCTATATTATAAAATTAAACATATGATAGAATTGTGGATAAATTGTAACAGTCTTAAATACATTAAATATAATACTATTTCTTATATATTAAAAAGTTATTAAATGGGGGCACCTGCATGTCTCAGTTGGTTAAGTATCTGCCTTTGGCTCAGGTCATGATCCCAGGGCCCTAGGACTGAGCCCCACATTGGTCTCCCTGCTAAGCAGGGAGCTTATTTCTCCCTCTCCCTCTGCCTGCTACTCCCCCTGCTTATGCTCTTTCTCTGTCAAATAAATAAATAAAATCTTAAAAAAAAAAGTTGTTAAATGGAATGGAAAAAAGTTCCCAGTTGAATTCCTACCTCATATACCTGAGAATCTGTTTCTGATTCTTCAGAATCATTATGGTTGACTCTTAGCGAATCATTAGATTGTTCCATGCTGGTATATTCAATTCCATTTTCTTCTATTATTTAATAGCTGAAAAAAAATTTAAGTATCTGCTTAAAGCACTTAACATTTTTATGGAATGTTTGTCTTAAATCTCACATTTCCCCTCTGTTACCCCATACAATTCAGGTTAAATCATTTCCATTCTACAGATTAAGAAAATAAACATTTTTTTTAAATGACTTGCCAAGGCACCAGAATACATTCAAAGCAAAACAGAGATTACCATTATGTAGTTCCCTCAACCTACCCTTAATTACACTCAATGCACTGATTGATTAAGATTGTTGTTATGGGACAGATACTTTTCACCCTTTCAAATACTTCTAAAATTCTTATTTTACAAATATTTAATGCAAATAAAGGTTCTTAATTTTATGAGTGGGGCATGCACTATTGTAGCAGTAGATACTTTTAGAAAAGATATTTTGGTATAGACAGAAATTATATACACATAGTGTATAGAAATTATATAGAAATTATATACACATAGATGATAATACACATCATACCACTAATACTGGGTTGACAAACTTTAAAAATGAAGAAATATGTATTCCAAAATGTTTGAGCCATTTAGGCCTAGTAAAGTGATTAGCTTTGGTGGTGATTTTGTCTTTACACACACACGCGCATGCACACACACATGCATGCACACTGCCCGCTGGGGATATTTGGCAATGTCTGGAAATATTTTTGGTTGTTGGAACTGAGAGGGAAGTCCTACTAGAATCTAATGGGGAGCAGGGGTACTGCTAAATATTTTGGAATGCTCACAGCAGCCCCCACAACAAAGATGTCAGTGGTGCTGAGGTTCAGAAATCCTGGCCTAATATATTACAGTGAATACTGGATTCTGCATTACCTGAAAGGAATGATGATTTAAGTCTCAAAATTGGAGTAAAGTCAAAACAAAACTGGTGAAGAATACCATTGAAAAATTTATAATATAAAATAAACTTCACAGAACCCACACATTTTATTTTTCATAAGACAGCATAATTGTTTTTTAAAAATCCTGAAAATTTTATCTTTAAATTAACATGCATTAAATTGAACTTCCTTTTTTTGTTTTTTGCTGTATAGTTCTATGGATTTTAACACATGTAACCACATCACAGGATATACAATAATAAAATCATCCTATGCCCTAAATTAAATTTATACCTTGTACTCAGTTGGTATATATATTTGAACACACTGGGGGTGCCTGGGTGGCTCAGTTGGTTAAGCAGCTGCCTTCGGCTCAGGTCATGATCCCTGGGTCCTGGGATCGAGCCCCGCATCGGGCTCCCTGCTCAGCGGAGAGCCTGCTTCTCCCTCTCCCTCTGCCTGCCTCTCTGTCTACATGTACTCTCTCTCTATCTCTCTGTCAAATAAATAAAATCTTAAAAAAAAAGAACACACTGAAAACTTATTTTTCTGTGATAGCATCCACACATACATTTGTAAAATTAACCATTTCAGAAAATCTACAAGGTCTGCCACTTCATATTTCCAAAATATTATAAATACTTCTACTCAAATATAAATTACAACAAGTTAAAATCAATCTTATTTTTAATATATAACTTTAAAATATCTTAAAATTGTTTAAGATTTTAAATTATCACTTGTATTCTAATTTAATTTACATATAAAACTTAGGAATAATATGTTTTATATATGGTTTAAAAAATAAAAAGGAAAGTTCCATTAATGGAAATATGGCAGATTAGATAATATAGAAGGCTCTCTTGCTAGAAAACAAAACAAAAAAAACCCAGAAAGTTTATCTAAAAATATTTTGTGACTGGGAGCTGCTACAGGAAGTAACAAAAATCAAAGGCCATTCCCTGCCCTCCATATCCCCTCCCTACCACAAAAGAAAAGCAAAAGCTGTGAGCCAAAATTCAAGTGATAAACACAAGCAAAGAGGAAAATTTCTGCAAGAGCAGTACTAATACACAAATTTTATGGTTGGGAAACCACGGCTTGGATAAGCAGCTCTCAGGTGAGGCGAACTTAAAGTTCCCAAGACTAGGAACCTGAAAGATCCTGAGACAATAGTTTAGTAAGAAAAAATGGAGCTATTATTTGGAGGAACACAAACCCAGTTAAGGCATTAGTTATCTTACGTTTAAGATTAAATATAAGCTTATAATCAGAGTGTCAAAAACACAAGGAAATAAACCATCAAAAGAAAGAGCCAGTAAATTTAGACACCTCCTATAGACTTCAAATATTGGAACCATCTAACAGTGAATATAAAATAATCATTTAAAACTCAAAGAAATAAACATGAATGAATCACAAGAATAAGCAAGCAACAAGACTGAAAAGTTTAATCTGAAAGAAAACAAAACAGAACTTTCAGAAATAAAAATTGTAAGTCAATGGATACATTAAATAGAATAAATGCAGAAGAAAGAACTACTAAATTAGAAGTCAGATTTTAAAAAATCACTCAGAATGCACCATATGAAAAACAGAAGATAAAAAAATATGAAGAGACTTAAAACTAGGAAAAATAAAGTACAACATACTTATAATTGGAATCTCAGAAGAAAAGAGAAAATGGATGAGAGACAGTATTGAGGAGATAATGGCTAACAATTTTTCAAAACTGAATCCACAGATAAAGTACAAAATGTACCAAAATAAATCAAAAGAAATCCATACCCAGTGTAGTAGAAGTACAAAATTCTAAAGAGAAAGCAAAATCTAAAAATGTAGCCAGAGAGATAAGATCACCCATGGGGTACTGACATTAGATACACAGCAGTCTACTCAATAGCAACAATGGCAGAAGTCATGGGAATAAAAAAAAGTAATTATCAGTATATGATTATATATGCTCAAGACCATTTTTTTCACAAAACAGGGTGAGAGAAAGATACTTTAAGATTTTATTTTATTTTATTTTTTTTTTTTAAGATTTTATTTTATTATTTATTTGAGAGAGAGAGAATGAGAGATAGAGAGCACAAGAGGGAAGAGGGTCAAGCAGACTCCCCGCAGAGCAGGGAGCCTGATGTGGGACTCGATCCCGGGACTCCAGGATCATGACCTGAGCTGAAGGCAGTTGCTTAACCAACTGAGCCACCCAGGCGCCCGATACTTTAAGATTTTAAAAAACTCGGAGTTTAGGGGTGCCTGGGTGGCTCAGTCGTTAAGCGTCTACCTTCGGGTCAGGTCATGATCCCAGGGCCCTGGGATCGAGCCCTGCATCAGGCTACCTGTTCAGCGGGAAGCCTGCTTCTCCCTCTCCCACTCCCCCTGCTTGTGTTTCCTCTCTCGCTGTGTCTCTCTCTGTCAAATAAATAAATAAAATCTTTTAAAAAAAGTAAAAAAAAAAAAATAAAAATAAAAAACTCAGAGTTTACAATGAACAGATCCTACATGAAAGAAATTTCTAAAGAATACATAAAATAAAAATGATACCAGAAGGAAGTCCTGAGATGCTAGCAAAATGGTAAGCTAGTAAGTTAATAACTCTATGAAAAATCTAAATGAACACTGTATAAATAACAATAATGCTATTATAATTTTGTGTATGTGTGTTTTAAGAATAGAAATAAAATACTGAAGTACTAAATAAAATACACATAACTCAGGAGGGGGTGATGACAGATAAACACAGTATAACAAAACTTATGGAATGCAGGGAAAGCAGTGCTCAGAGGGAAATATAGAGCAAAAATGCCCATATTAAAAAAAAAATCTCAAAACAATAACCTGACTTTATTCCTCAAAAACAAATTTAAGAGCCAACTAAACTGAAATCTAGTGGAAGGAAGAAAATAATACAGATTAGAGAAGAGATAAGCAAAATCAGGAATAGAAAAACAAAAGAATTAATGAATCTAAAAGTTGGTTCTTCAAAAAGATTGACAAAATTGACAAACCTTTATCTAGACTGACAATAAAAAAAGAAGAAAAACACAACTAAAATCAGAAATCAAAGTGGGACATGACTATAAAATATTACAGAAACTAAAAGGATTATGAGAAAATACTAAGAACAAAGGTACAACTATCTCTATTTGCATATGGTCTTATACATAGAAAATCCTGAAGAATTCCCAAAAACACCATGAGAGTTAATAAATTCAACAAAGTTACAGGATATAAGATCAATATGCAAAATTCCATTGTATTTCTATATACTAGCAATGAACAAACCAAAAATGAAATTAAGAAAATGATTCATTTACAATTTTATCAATAGGAATAAAATACTGATGAATAAATTTAAGCAAAGAAGTATAAGACTTGTACATTAAAACTACAAAATATTGCTGAATAAAATTAAAGATCTAAATAAATGGACAGACATACTGTGCTCCTGGAATTGGAAGAAATGGATATGGTAATACTACCCAAAGCAATGTATAGATTCAATGCAATCCTTATCAAAATCCCAATGCCTTTTTTTTAGTCATGGAAAAGCCAAATTCACATCGCATTACAAGGAACCTGAATAGCCAAAACAATCTTGAAAAAGAACAAAGTTGGAGGACTCATTCTTTGCAATTTCAAAATTTACTACAAAGCTACAATACTCAAAAGCTCTATTACAAAGCTGTAATCATCAAGACAGTATGGTACTGGCACAAAAACAGACACATAGATCAATGGAACAGAATCGAGAGCCCAGAAATGGACCCTCAACTCTATGGTCAACTAATCTTCGACAAAGCAGGAAAGAATGTCCAATGGAAAAGAGACAGTCTCTTCAACAAATGGTGTTGGGAAAATTGGACAGCCACATGCAAAAGAATGAAACTGGATCATTTCCTTACACCACACACAAAAAATAGACTCAAAATGAATGAAAGACCAAAATTTGAGACAGGAGTCCATCAAAATCCTAGAGGAGAACATAGGCAGCAACCTCTTCAACCTAAGCCACAGCAACTTCTTCCTAGAAACATCGCCAAAGGCAAGGGAAGCAAGGGCAAAAATGAACTATTGGGACTTGATCAAGATAAAAAGCTTTTGCACAGCAAAGGAAACAGTCAACAAAACCAAAAGACAACAGACAGAATGGGAGAAGATATCTGCAAATGACATATCAGATAAAGGGCTAGTATCCAAAATCGATAAAGAACTTATCAAACTCAACACCCAAAGAACAACTACTCCAATCAAGAAATGGGCAGAAGACATGAACAGACATTTTTCCAAAGAAGACATCCAAATGGCCAATAGACACATGAAAAAGTGCTCAACATTGCTCGGCATCAGGGAAATCCAAATCAAAACCTCAATGAGATACCACCTCACACCAGTCAGAATGTCTAAAATGAACAAGTCAGGAAACGACAGATGTTGGCAAGGATGTGGAGAAAGGGGAACCCTCCTACACTGTTGGTAGGAATGCAAGCTGGTGCAGCCACTCTGGAAAACAGTATGGAGGTTCCTCAAAAAGTTGAAAATAGAGCTACCCTACAACCCAGCAATTGCACTGCTGGATATTTATCCCAAAGATACAAATATAGTGATCCAAAGGGGTACGTGCACCTGATGTTTATAGCAGCAATGTCCACAATAGCCAAACTATGGAAAGAGCCCAGATGTCCATCAAGAGATGAATAGATAAAGAAGTTGTGGTTTATACATATACAATGGAATAGTATGCAGTCATCAAAAAAAAAAAAGAAATCTTGCCATTTGCAACAACGTGGATGGAACTAGAGGGTATTATGCTAAGCGAAATAAGTCAATCAGATAAAGACATGTATCATATGATCTCACTGATATGAGGAATTCTTAATCTCAGGAAACAAATTGAGGGTTGCTAGAGCGGTGGGGGGTGGGAGGGATGGGGTGGTTGGGTGATAGACATTGGGGAGGGTATGTGCTATGGTGAGCACTGTGAATTGTGTAAGACTGATGAATCACAGACCTGTACCTCTGAAACAAATAATACATTATATGTTAAAAAAAAAAGTAGGAAGGGAAAAATGAAAGGGGGGGAAATCAGAGGGGAGATGAACCATGAGAGACTATGGACTCTAAAAAACAAACTGAGGGTTCTAGAGGGATGAGGGGTGGGGGGTACGGGTTAGCCTGGTGACGGGTATTAAAGAAGGCATGAATCATGGAACACTATAACTCATGATGTAATGTATGGTGATTAACATAACACAATAATAAAAAATAAATAAATAGATGAAAACACACACACACACAAAAAGAAGGCACGTATTGAATGGAGCACTGGGTGTTATACGCAAACAATGAATCATGGAACACTACATCAAAAACTAATGATGTAATATATGGTGATTAACATAACACAATAAAATAAAATTAAAACAAACAAAAAAGATTTATTTATTTGAGAGAGAGACAGTGAGTAGGGGGAGGGGCAGAGGGAGAGAGAGAATCTCAAGCGAGATTAGGCACCCATTCTCAACCACTTTTTGATAAAGGTGCCAAGGCAATTAAGAGAAAAGGGACAGTCTTTTCAACAAATGGAGCTGAAACAATAGCTATATGCAAAACAGTAAATGACCCTTACCTCAAACAATAAAAAAAAATTAACTTGAAACAGATCATGGCCTGTAAAACTATAAAACTTCTAGAAGAAATCATAGGAGAAAATCTGTGACTGTGGGTTTGGCAAAAAATATCTTAAACATGACACAAAAAGCATGAAAATACAAATCGATAAAACGGACATCATCAAAATTAAAAACTTTTATTCATTACAGTTTGGGAGAAAATATTTGCCAAACATATTCCTGATAAAGGAATTTGTATCCCAGCTCCGTAAAGAACTGTTTCAACTCACTTATAAGACAATAACCAAACAAAAAGTGGACAAAATATTTGAACAAACACTTTACTAAAGATATGCAGCCAACTAGAGAAAGGCAAATACCACATGATCTCTCTTACATGTGGAACTGAGATACAAACTTCCAGTTATAAAATAAGTCATGTGGTGCCTGGGTGGCTCACTCAGTTAAGTGTCCAACTCTTGGTTTCAGTTCAGGTCATGGTCTCAGGGTCGTGAGACTGAGCCCCATGTCAGGTTCTGTGCTCAGTGCAGAGTCTATTTCAGATTCTCTCTTTCCCTCTTCCCCTATCCCTCTCCTCTCTCTCTCTCTAAAATAATAAATAAATCTTTTAAAAAAAAGATTCTCTCTCTGCCCCTCCTCCCTGCTTGCTTGCTCTCTCTCAAAAAAAATAAGTCACAAAGATAAAAAGTACAGCATAGAATATAGTCAATAGTATTGTAATAACTTTTTATGATGACAGATGGTACCTACACTTACCACAGTAAGCATTTCATAACGTTTATAATTGTCAAATCACTATGTTGTACACCTGAAACTGCTATTATATGTGAACTTCAATTTTAGAAAAAGGCTATTAAGCCACAAAAGACAAGGAAAACCTTAAGTGCATACTAATAAGTAAAAGAAGTTACTCTGAAAAGGCTACATACTATATAATTTCAAATATACGACATTCTTGAAAAGGCAAAACTATAGACTCAGTAACAAGATCAATAGTTGCCACAGGTTGAGAGATTTTTATTGTGATGAAACAATTCTTTCTGATACCGTAATGGTGGATCCATGACATTTTGACATGGGTTTTGTCAAAATCCATAAAATTATACAACACAAATAGTAATGCAAACTATAGACTTTTGTTCACAATAATCTATCAATATTGGTTCATTAACTTTAAGAAATATGCCACACCTGGCTGGCTCAGTCTGTGGAGCATGCAGCTCTTGATCTTAGGATTGTGAGTTCTAGTCCTGTGCTGGGCATAGAGCTTACTAAATAAATAAATATTAAAAAAAAAAAGAAACGTACCACACGAATGCAAAATGTTAATAAAGGGAAAACCGTGTGCTAGCAGATAGAGGAGAAATGTATGTGTGGGGGGGAATATGGAAATCTTTGTATTCCGTTTGATTTTTTTTTTTTTTTAAAGATTTATTTTAGAGAGAGAGCATGCACAGTGGGAGGGGCAGGGAGAGGGAGAGAGAATCTCAAGCCAACTCCGTGCTGAGTGTGGAGCTGGAGGCAGAGCTTGATTCTACCACCCTGAGACCTCGCCCCAAGCTGAAACCAAGTCGGAAGCTCAGCTGACTGCACCACCTAGGTGCCCCTGCTCGATTTTTCTGTAAATCTATTGATTTTTCTGTAAATCATCCAATGTCCAGAGTAGAAAAATAAAAGAACACTATTCAAAAAGAAAAGTCTTACAAAGTTAGATTCAACCGTAAATAAGGTACTACTGAGGGATGTATTAAAACTGAAATAATCGCTGTCAAGAATACAATTCAGGGCGCCTGGGTGGCTAAGATGGTTAAGCCTCTGCCTTTGGCTCAGGTCATGATCCCAGGGTCCTGGGATGGAGTCCCGCATCGGGCTCCCTGCTCCTTGGGAGCCTGCTTCTCCCTCTGCTTCTCTCTCTCTCCCTCTCTCTCTCCGTCTCTCATGAATAAAAATCTTAAAAAAAAAAAAAAGAATACAATTCAATTTTTTAAAGTAAATTAATTATATTGAAATGTTCACTGTCTAAACATGATGACGTCAAGATTAAGAAATATTATTGAGGGACACCTGGGTAGGGCAGTTGTTTAAGCCTCCGATTCTTGGTTTTGGCTCAGGTTGTATTCTCAGCATTGTGAGATCAAGTCCCTCGTCCAGCTCCATGCTCAGTGTGAGGTCTGCTTAGGACTCTCTCTCCCTCTGCTCCTCCCTGCCCCCCCCACTCTCCCTCTCTCTCTCTAAAATGAATAAATAAATCTCTAAAAAATATATATATTTTTGAGAGCTCTTTGAGTTTTAAATATAAACACTATTAAAACAAAATAGATGAAGATTATGAACTTGTCTTAGCTATATAATGTTTATTGAATGTTTATTATACTTAATACTAGCTAGAATTATGAATAATCACTCTATATTCTGTGATGTAAAACGTATTACCATTTTACAGAAAAGGAAACTGAGGCTCACTGCTCAAGGTTATAAGGTTATCAATTATTGAGTACTACGGTAAAGCACTATGCCAAAAGGTTTTGGTTTTTTTTAAGATTTATTTGTTTATTTGAGAGAGAAAGAGAGTGTGAGTGAGGGTTAGGGCAGAGGGAGAGAAGCAGACTCCCCAGTGAACATGGAGCACAGCACAGGGCTGGATCTCACACCCCTGAGATCATGATGAAAGCTGAAATCAGGAGTCAGAGGTTTAACCAACTGAGCCACCCCGGTGCCCCTAAAAGTGTTTTACATATGTCATTTTATATAATCCTTTCAACAACCCTGTGATTCAGTTACTTGCTCCAATTTACATGTAAGGAAATAAGACTCAGGCAATTAAGTAACTTTCTCAGGATTACAAATATACTAAGTGGCTAAGCAAGGTACATGTACTGATCCCAAAGCCTACTCTTTATTATTACAATAGGAATTCTTTCAAAGTAACAGAAAAAAACTCCCTCCTTCCTTCATTAGTCATGGCTTTAATTTTTTTTTTGATACGTTAACAAATTACAGATGCTAAAAGAAAATTTTTTGTTCATTTTTGTTCTCCACTTCTCCTGATTCAAATTCAGAGGCAGTCCCTAAAGCACCAAAGCCCTCCTGCAAACAATCTAAACATCTCTGATCTCTTGAAAAAGCTAGAGTTCTAATCTTGCAGGCACTGTAGTCATTGAGAAAACATTCTGCAAATAGATTCAAAAGCAGAGCTTGAGAAGAAGTGAAAAGTGCAAACAGCTTAGGGGAAAAAAATTCTAAAACCTTACTCCCAGTTTCCTAAGAGCTGCCTTGATCCCATTACAAATTATCCCTACTGGCCTAAATCTTTTTCATTTTATTTACTTTCTCTTACCCTCGCTGAAATTTTCGTTGGAGATAATAAGCATTTTCTCTTAAAAAAGAAAAAACTCTGGACAGAGTATCGGTCATTAACAAATTTGTGGTAAATTTATATCCCTTTCTTCATTTAAGAAGAGTTCAGAATAGTTACCCCGGGAAGTCTAATTTGGACGTGAGAAAGCAAGCACACTTGAAGCTCAGAACACTTAAAAGGGCTTCAGCAGAGGCCTGAGCTATGCTGCAATGAAGAGGAAAGGATGGATGCCAGGGAACTGTACCAGCAAAGGTGGTGGGGATGCTGTTTACAGAAAAACACCCACTTCAGGACTTGGTTCAGACTAGGATTTTACCACTCAAAGATAATTTCTTTTTCTGCTGTCTTTTTTTTTTTTTTTAAAGATTTTATTTATTTTTTGACAGAGACACAGCGAGAGAGGGAACACAAGCGGGGGAGTGGGAGAGGGAGAAGCAGGCTTCCCGCGGAGCAGGGAGCCCGATGTGGGGCTCAATCCCAGGACCCTGGGATGATGACCTGAGCCGAAGGCAGACGCTTAACGACTGAGCCACCCAGGCGCCCCTCTTTTTCTGCTGTCTTTTGGGAACTCAAAACTCAAAATTTTCTTTTCAGTATGTACGACAGGTTAAAGAAGTTTTTTATGGTTACACTGGGAAAACACTACTTAAAGTAGTTTCTATATGGAAAAATGGATTTTGATATCTATTGACTAACCAATTGTTGAATTGGAAGTTGAAAGTACATTCCTGTTATAGACATCCTTTAAAAAAAAAAACTGAAGTGAAAAGAAAAGTATTACTCCTTCCTCCCTTAATTCCCCCATCAATTTGCATTACGCTTTTCAATCCTGACAAATGCAGGGTGACTTAAAATATCCAATTTTCCCCTCTAACCTCAATGTCAGTACATGTTAGAAATTATCTTTTTTTTTAAAGATTTTATTTTTATTTTTTTTAAGTTTTTTTTTTTTTTAGATTTTTTATTTATTTATTTGAGAGAGAGAGAATGAGAGATAGAGAGCACGAGAGGGAAGAGGGTCAGAGGGAGAAGCAGACTCCCCGCTGAGCAGGGAGCCCGATGTGGGACTCGATCCCGGGACTCCAGGATCGTGACCTGAGCCAAAGGCAGTCGCTTAACTGACTGAGCCACCCAGGTGCCCTAAAGATTTTATTTTTTTGTCAAAGAGAGAGACTGAGAGAGAGAGAGAGAGAAAGCGCAAGCAGGGGGAGTGGCAGGCAGAGGGAGAAGCAGGCTCCCCGCTGAGCAAGGAGCCCGATGCAGGGCTCAATCCCAGGACCCTGGGATCATGACCTGAGCCGAAGGCAGACGCTTAACGACTGAGCCACCCAGGCGCCCCCTAACTTTCAATTAACTATGTCAAAGTGAAATTTTTAAGAACGAAGATATTAAATAGCTAGGTATTTTCTTCTAACTGGTAAACATAAACAGAACAAAGTACCTATATACAAAGTGAAATCTGATTTTTCATTAATATATAATAGTAATAAACTTTTATAGATCTGTTACTTTCAATTAGTTAAAAATAAAAGTATTACCTTCAGGTAGTAGCTCAAATTTAAATTCAGGCCTCAAGCATTTTATCATTCCCAGAAATGCCCTCTCTTGTCCACTTAAGTTCTTCCTTTGGGGGGCACTAAATCATGATAGTTGTGTGAGAGCTATAGTTATGTCTTCACAGCAGCATTTTTTCTGTAATGAGAAGGTATTCAAAGTATATGTTCTTTTCCTACACATAAAGAAAACTACTAGATTTTGTTATCCAGGTTTTATTATAAAATAGCCATTACCATCCCGGTACAGTAGAACCATCAACTAACTCAGCTGAAGAAAACTAAAGATTAGGTCTTTATAGATAACTGCATGTGTCCAGGAGTAGGTGACTTAATCTGTGTCAGTTTCCTTATCTAAAATTAGGTGTTTGGACTATGGTTTTGTTGCAACTCACATTCCTTAACTACTACTGAAACAAAGACCTCCCCAGTAAATTGCATCTCTCATGAAATATTTACTAACAGGGCATTTTTTTTGGAACCACAGAAGCTTGAGAACAAAGACTGCACTCCCTAAACCTGTACACCCTGTAAAAAATCCTGGAACTGGTTTGACAAGGTTAGTTTTTAAGCAAATCGTATTGGGATTACATAAAGAAAACAGAAAGAAGTATTACACGTATAGACAGCTAATGACTGAAGTTCACAACACACACTAAAGCATTACATTTTGCTGTCAAATTGCTTTCTAGAATATTTCACATTACTTAAAAAAGTGGATTTTACCTTATATCAAAAGCAAATATTAGGAAGAAACTATTAAAATAGAAGTTTCATATTTTAAAGGGAAAAAGGGCTTTTTATTGTTTATACATATTTAATGCATGGCAGAAAGGAAAAGACTGACTATTCAGGCTGTATTCACTCATATCTCTGTGGACCATATTTGGGCTACTGCTGTTTTGCTTTTGTTCAACAGCAAATTTTATTTGTTCAAAACTTTACAGGTAATTCTCTCTTAACATCTGATTATTCTGTTGAGTTTCCTCTAGACTTTTGTGTGATAAAATGTATCTGTTAAAACCAATTACCTGAAAATAAATCCCCAAACAGGGTAACTGAATGATGAAGCCACTTTTAGTTTAGTCTTAGAGATTCTCCTAATTCTACGTCCTTTGTGAGTGTCCTAAGATTCAAAGGATCTTGAAATATATTAAATATCAGGGCTAGATCTTTTAACTTATTAACATTAAGAAAATGTTGCTCAAAAGTACTTTAGAAAATAAAATTTCTCTCATCTTTTAGGGTAGGTAAATGACACAATATTCTTTTTATGATGTATACAAAATTACTATCAATCAGTGGTGTCAAAAATTAAATCAAGACTCCTAGTTCACAAGTATTTGATAGAATTTATTTTGGGGGGTGCCTGGGTGGCTCAGTCGTTAAGCGTTGGCCTTCAGCTCAGGTCATGGTCCTGGGGTCCTGGGTCATGGTCCTCGGGTCCTGGGATCGAGCCCTGCATCAGGCTCCCTGCTCAGTGGGAGGCCTGCTTCTCCCTCTCCCACTCCCCCTGCTTGTGTTCCCTCTCTCGCTGTGTCTCTCTCTGTCAAATAAATAAATAAAATCTTAAAAGAAAAAAAAAACTATTTTTTTAAAGATGGGTTTGGAAGTTATAATGTGTTGTCAACATCAAAATTTTAAATGTATGCAAATATATAAATAGTAACTTTTCACTGAAAAAAATTTAAGGCTAGTGTTCACAATGTCTCTGTAATCTAAGGTTTGCCCTCTCTATAAACTTCCCTATAATCTTGGTTTCTAGCCGTTTTTTACCCTGTAAATACATACCTCATTGTACCTCTTTGCTCTTTGAGAGCTATACAGATTATTTCATTTAATCCTCACATTCACTGAGTTGGATTTTATCTCTGTAGGTAAGAAAACCAAAGCTGTCAAGTAACTTAATTAAGATCAGAGAGAGTATGAGCTCAGATTCAAAACTAAGCTGGAAAAAAAACCCCAAAACAAACAGAACTCTGAAGCCCATGCATAGTCTTCAGATCATACCATACCATGCCATTACATGCAGAAAAAAAGAAACCTATAAATAGACACATATCTTCCAAGCTGTGATCTTCCAGATAACAATGTGTCTTCACGAAGACCACAGTAAATGACTCACATACGAAATCATCAAGAACAAAAAGCTTGAAGTTAATGTTCTAAGAAAAACACTCAAAAGTACTACCTTAAGTACTGCATGGAGGGAACACCAAATATGACAAGAGTCACTACTTAAAAAACACCAAAGCCACCACAGGGGGTGTTCAGTTACTCTAGAACACTTACAATTTTCCTTAACTAAAGGACGGTCTCAAATGAAAAATGTACTTTAGTGAATTCAACATTTCTGCTTTGCAAATTGAAGTTTTATCTTATTAAGTATATATTTAGGTTCTGTATCTTACTGGTCATACTTCTCAATTCAAATTAAGATCAACCTATAGTGACTATCAGGTATTGTACTTTCTTAAATGTCAAATTAATGATCACTAAAATTTATTAAACCATACCTTTTTTGTTATTTTTAAGATTTTATTTTTAAGTAATCCCCCCCCCCCCAATTTTGGGCTTGAATTTACAACCCGGAGATCAAAAGATGCATGCTCCACTGACTGAGCCAGCCAGGAACTCCTCTAACTATAAATTTTTAAAAGATATTTTAACCAATAATATTTTATCAATAGTAAAAAAATAATCTGAAAAAGAACCTAATTATATGAAGGTTATTTCCAGCTCTATGAATGTTAATTCAGGCAATTTTACTGCTGTAACTAAAAAAATCACTTATGATTAAAGGAAAATGTTTAAAACTGTTAAATTTCTTTCCATGTCTACCAAATTCAGAAAATATGGATTAAATAGCAAGACTTCAGTTAAGAAAGTGTTTCAAGCTTCAGGTGGTCTAAGGCATACAATTCTCACCATTACAATGAATCACATGGTTAAATGACCACAGGTTCTATTTGCAAGCCCAGTCCTTCCTTTCCTAGGACTTCAGCAGAGAGATTTTCTTTTTATTCCTCTAACCATGAAGCTATTCTCTTACTTGTTCAGGTTGGCAAAGGTTCTAGCCAAACAGACATCTAAATGATAATGATGGTGATAAATTTAACATTTACTATGTGGCGTTTAATTCTTACAGTGACCCAAGTGTGGCACAGAGCGGTTAATAAGTAGTTGAGGCATTCAGGTTCGAGAGCCCGCATAATAGAAAGGTGAGTGAATTGAAAATAGTCCTACTTTCATTATCATTGCTTTCCAATAAAAGATTATTTTTCCGCTTACAATTGTTTAAATACTTTCTCATAGGCTATGGTTTATTTAAATACCAGGTGCCTACTTAATTGCAGCGCATCTTTAAACAACGTAAAGGAAAACTTTAGTTGTTTTCACCTGCACACATACCGCTCTGCCCACAAATTCTGCAATCCAGTTCTGCCTGATTCTAAACTGATGTCTCTTGCAGTTTTGGCGAACGACTTAAAATGTGACTTTGAGATCTAGATAGTATCTCTCCATCCACCCTCCCACAGCGAAATAACTAAATTCAATTAGAGTAACTCTCCGGACCATTTAGATTAAGGCATAGGCCTTTAGGTAACTTCAAGACCAAAAAAAAAAAAAAAAAAAGTCAAAAATTGTAGGAGAATGTGGGAGAGGACGCCTTTCCCCCTCTAACCAGAAGATATAAATGGGCTCATAAGGAGAAAACAAAACAAAACAAAAAACACAAAATCTAAAAAGCGGGGCTCTTGGCTGCGCGAAGGACCACACACTAGGCGCTCCCGCCCAAGGGGTCCGGGTCCTTCTCCGCGGCGGTGGCGCGTCCTGGGGCTCAGCAACCCTCCTCCAGACACTTAATCTCCTTCTCCAGCCTGCCTTCCCGAGCGCCCCCCCCCCCCCCCAGCGCGGCCCCGGGAGGGGGGGTAGTGGGCCTCATCGTGTGGGGCCCCGAAAAGGCCCCGAGGCTGGGCGCGGAAGGCACCACCGGGGCCCGACTGCAGATGGGGGCGGGGGCCAGCGGTTGCTTCAGGGAGCAGGCTGGTTAGGAGGTGACGGGAAGAGGAGGCAGGAGGAAAGAAATGGGGGTTGGGAGGTAGTGTCCCGTTCGTGGGCGCCGACAACTCGGCCAAACCCCCAACTCCCCTAGTCCCGCCGCTTCCGAGAGCCCTACAGGGCGAGGAGGGAAGTTCACAAGGTGCCGGAGCAGAGGGGAGAAAATTCAAAACGAGTCTACTCAACCTCGTCTTGGCTCCGAGGCCCTGCCATGGAGACCAGCACAATGCGCAGGCGCATCCTTCTGAGAGCGCGCAGCGCAGTACTGTGAGACTAGACCACTATCGGCCACCGTCGTCCGTTTCCTTTTTGATTCGTTCTCCCGTATCCCTGACGCTTACCTGGATCTAAAGCCTGAAGCTAGAGGTGGGAGCCTTCCGACAGTCTCCGTAGAGGGAGGTTATGATTGGGAGATGCGTAAGAAAATAAAGCCGAAAAGCCTTTAGTAAATTAAAGGTGAAGGCAGAGGAAATATAATAGATATCTGACTGGAGTTGGGAAAATTTAATGTAAATAAGATATCCTGAGGGCAGCGTGGCAAAAAAGACTACAATTCCCAGTGGTTACAGCGTCTGAGAAGCGCTGCTTTCTGGGAGTGGTAGTGTCTAGGAACTGTATTTGAAGTATCGGTTCGGAAGACAACCTCTTAAAATTAAAAAGAGAAACAGTTTGAATTGGGCCTTTCCGTATCTTCATAATCGACCACAGGCCTAAATATATTAAAAGAAATTTAAAAAATTAGGGACACTCCGCCTTTAAAACTATGCTTCACTAATCGATGATTCCTAAATCTAGGACTAGGTAGTTGATGTTTGTGGGCTGGGTGTCTGTGTAAGAGCAGCCTCGTGGTTGTCTCGTTGCTGTGGAGGCCGGAGGAAGGAAAGCGGAAGCCCAGAAGACTGCATCTTCTCGCGTATCTGTGCGAGCTAATTTTGAGCTGCCTCTCTTTGTAGTCTTAAGAGACCAGAGAGCCTGTTGTCTGACTATTACCCCTTACGTTTCTGTAGACAAGCCTTGTGTGTACTCCTAGCCATGGCTCAGCTCCAGACACGCTTCTTCACTGACAACAAGAAGTAAGTAAGCGTCCTTTTCTTTCCTCTCCTCTCGCCTCCCGAGGTTCCTTCCCAAGAACTCCTTCCGTATGACTTTATGGAGCCTCGGTTGTCTTTGCTCTCAATTTCTCCCCGCCTTTTTTTTTTTTTTTTTTTTTTACCCCCTGTACTCCTGGCTTGATAGAGTTTTCCGCACAATCGGAACCTATACCTTGCCAGGATTTTTCCGGGATCGACCTCTGAGATCACAGATCCTTATTTGCCTAGCTTCCTAGGCTGTGTATAATTTGAATTGCGAGTGTAGAGGGATCTGAAGGGCTTCAAGTTTGCTTCCTGAATGAAGCATATACGTAATTTTAAAAATGAACAATGGACCTAGTCGTTACAGGCTGCCTTTTAGTGGCGTTTCACAGTTTCTGAAAACACAGGTTTATTTTCTTTTTAAGTAGGTGATAGACGATGTTTTTCTAAACCAGGCTAGATAGTGGATCTCTGAATAGGGGGTTGGTAGAACTGGTTTTTGATAAAGAGTATTTAGGAGTATTTTGATAAAGTCAATTCAGTGACAGGTATGTGTATTTATATACATGCTTACACATGTATGTGTATATATATGAGTGTGTATATGTATATTTGAGCACTTTTACTAATGGTCCCTAGGTCAGTAGCATTCATTTGAAACCTAACTGTATTCAGTCTTGCGGTGTATATTACACTATTAATTTTTCTTAGTGTCTCTTCAGGTATAGTGTAAGTCTTTTGGTGGTAGGGGACTGTGTATTACAGTTCTTGGATTGACTGAGTCAACAAATGTTTGTCGAGTTCTTCCTGTACTGATAATATATAATGAATATTTGTTGTATTAACAAGCTAATATCAGTGGTAAACTAGAAAACTCCCACCTCAATTAAGATGATGTCTTTGATTCTTTGTAGTTTTATGAGTTGACTGGGTAAATCCTATTCACTCCTCTTGTTGTTTACAGGATACATAAGTTGTATTATCAATGCACATGAGTATTTATACTTGGTCATCAAGGAATGTGGTACAATAACATGACCACTGTATTTTTTTTCTAATTGAAATTTTTATTGAGATAATTGTTGATTCACATGAATTTTTAAGAAATAATAGACCACTATGTTTTAACCCCTGAGATAAATGGATAAACATTATATATGTGTGTGTGTGTTTAAATTCTTCAAAAAGGTAACAAAACCTAAAAATTAAGTTTTTGCTTCTTATACATAATATGTTCTGGTGAGTAAAATGGGGGGGGACTAGTTTTTTTCACATGTATATAAATTACATATACATGTATATGAATTATGCTACTTTCTCCCCCTCATTTTACTGACCAAATAATAAGCGAAAGGAAAAGCCAAAAACTTTTTGGGAGGGTTTTTTTAAGATTTATTTATTTTGGAGAGAGAGAGCACCTATGTGCAAGTGGGGGGAGGGGCAGGGGAGCAAGAGAGAGAGAGAGAATTCCAAGTGGACTCCCCACTGGGTGTTGAGCCCAACACAGGGTTCCATCTCACCACTCATGAGATCAGGACTTGAGCCAAAACCAAGAGTTGAACGCTCAACCGAATGAGCCACCCACGTGCCCCCAGAAAAACCTAAAACTTTAATTCTAGGTTTTGTTACCTTTTGGAGAACCTAAATTATTGCTGATTTTTTTTTCAGGTTTGATACATATATATATATAATTGCAGCCTTACTACTAAAAGTGTAGTTTGAAGATCAGCAGAATCAGCATCACTTGGGAGCTTATTAGAAAAAGCAGAATCTCAGACTCCATCTCAGACCTATTGATTGAAAATCTACATTTTAACAAGATCTGAAGCCCCCTCCCTCATTGTGGCAAAAAGAGATTTATTGTATCATGTATTGATGAGCCCCTGGATTCTACCTTAACATCTTTTGAAACCTTTCCATTCCCCACAGCTAGGGCTTTAAATCAGGCTTTAGACTTTTTTTTTTTTTTTGTAGTAACAACTTTCTTGAAATATAATTCACATACAACAGAATTCACACATTAAAGTGTGCAATATTGGGGTACCTGAGTGGCTCAGGCAGTTAAGCATCTGCCTTTGCCTCAGGTCATGATCCCAGGGTCCTTCTCCCCTCTCCTGCTCCCTGAGCTTGTGCTCTCTCTCTCTTTGTCAAATAAATAAATAAAATCTTTTAATTAAAAAAATAAAATAGAAATAAAGTGTTCAGTTTTTGCAAAATTGTATAACCATCACTACAGTTTTAGAACATTTTCCACCACCATTTAGCTATTACCCCCTAATCCTTCCAACCCCAGCCCTTGACAACCACTAATTTACTTTCTGTCTCTGTGGATTTGTCTGTTATGGACATTTCGTATAAATGTAATTATATAGGGGTGCCTGGGTGGCTCAGTTGGTTAAGCAACTGCCTTCGGCTCAGGTCATGGTCCTGGAGTCCTGGGATGGAGCCCCACATCGGGCTCCCTGCTCAGTGGGGAGTCTGCTTCTCTCTTTCTCTAGCTTTCACTCTCTCTCAAATAAATAAAATCTTAAAAAAATAAATGTAATTATATAATATGTAGTCTTTTGTGATTGCCTTCTTTCACTTAGGATGATGTTTACAATGTTCATCCATATTGTAATATGTATCAGTACTCATTCTTTTTTATGGCTAAATAATATTCCATTATATGGGTATATGGGATACCA
The DNA here is from genome assembly GCF_003265705.2 of Callorhinus ursinus. Classification (NCBI taxonomy): domain Eukaryota; kingdom Metazoa; phylum Chordata; class Mammalia; order Carnivora; family Otariidae; genus Callorhinus; species Callorhinus ursinus. Next base: position 31,074,159 of record NW_027397064.1, read on the forward strand.
AATTTTGTTTCCAATTTTTAAGTTGATGGATATTTGGATCGTTTCCACTTTTTGGCTCTTATGAGTAGTGGTGATGTGAACTTTTTACAAGGTTTTATTGTTCTTGTTTTAAAGATTTATTTATTTTAGAATGGGTAGAGAGAGAGTGAACAGGGGAAAGGGGCAGAAGGAGGAGAGAGAGTCCCTAGCAGACTCCGAGCTAAGCCTGGAACCTGACATGGGGCTCGATCTCATGACTCTGAGATCATGACCTGAGCTAAAACCAAGAGTCTGTTGCTTAACCATCTGAGCCACCCAGGCACCCCTGTGTACAAGGTTTTCTGTGGACATGTATTTTCATTTCTCTTGGGTATATACTTAGAAGTGGAGTTGCTGGGTCAAATGGTAGTTCCATGTTTAACTTTTTGAAGAACTGCCAGGTTTTCCCAGAGCAACTGCACCATTTCACATTCCCATCAGTAATGAATAAGGGTTCGAATTTCTCTACTTCCTCACCAACACTTCGTTCTTTTTTATTATAGTTGTTATAGTGACTGCAAGCTGATATTGTGTGGTTTGATTTACATTTCCTTGGTGAATAATGATGTGGAGCATCTTTTTCCTGTGCCTTTTGGCCATTTGTATATCTTCTTTGTTGAAATGTCTTTTAATTCTTTGCCCATTTTTTAAATTAAGTTGTCTTTTTATTATTGAGTTGTAAGCGTACTTTATATATTCTAGATACAAGTTCTTTATCAGAAATGTGATTTGCACATATATTCTCCCATTCTCTCTTACAAGAGTTTTCTAATTTGACCCTTGTTGTGTGTTCCTCTAATCCGGTCTCAACAGTGCTGCCAAGAAGATCAAATGAAACAAAATTCCGATGATATTATTCTTTAATTAGGACTACTACAGTGGTACCTCATTGCCTAGGGAAAGAAGTAAAAATTAGTTCACGTAGTAGATTAACCACTCTGTGCACATCTCCTTAACCTTACCTTTGGTCACTGTCTAGAGCAAAATCACACTTTGTGGAATAGGCTGAGTGGGCAGTTTAATAATTCTTAGCTATTGGTTGCTGCTCTTCTTGTTTTTCTGCACCCCTTCTGTCTACCCCTGTTACCTGACAAAGTCACTTTCCAGATAAAACTTAAGAATGATCTTTCTTGTGCATTCTTTTACATCCCGTTTTTCTATCCTTTGGTTGAAATGATCTACAGCTTCTTTGTTCTCCCATTCTATATCTCACTTAAGACATTGCTGTGAATTGTGTAAGACTGTTGAATCACAGACCTGTACCTCTGAAACAAATAATACGTTATATGTTAAAAAAAAAAAAAGAAGAAGAAGATAGGAAGGGAAAAATGAAGGGGGAAAATCGGAGGGGGAGACGAACCATGAGAGACTATGGATTCTGAGAAACAAACTGAGGGTTCTAGAGGGGAGGGGGTGGGGGGATGGGTTAGCCTCGTGATGGGTATTAAAGAGGGCACATACTGAATGGAGCATTGGGTGTTTTATGCAAACAATAAATCATGGAACACTATGTCAAAAACTAATGATGTAATGTATGGTGATTAACATAACATAATAAAAAAAAGACATTGTTCTTATGTACTTTTATTGTATTTTGATTACCTGACCCTTTCTGAGAACAGAGATCATGTGCTAATTGATTTTTGTTAACCCGACGTAGCAAAATGTCTGGCATGTATTAAATACCCAGTAAATACTTGTTGAATGAATAAATGCACATTTGTTAAAATATCTGTAGACTTGACTTTGACGTATCATTTCCTTTTTACAGATATGCAGTAGATGATGTTCCCTTCTCAATTCCTGCAGCCTCTGAAATTGCTGACCTTAGTAACATCATCAATAAATTGCTGGAGGCCAAAAACGGTGGGTATAAAGGCTTTGAGAAGTTAGGAGAGGGTGCAGTGCCACTAACTACACTAAAATACATCACATTTTTATTTAATTTCCCCCTCTTTTGGCCTTATTTTAATGATACTGTATGCATTTTGTAATGGTAAAATTTATAAACTGTAACATGGGTTTCCCTGCTCATGATACTTTTTTTTTTAAAGATTTTATTTATTTATTTGACAGAGAGAGACACAGTGAGAGAGGGAACACAAGCAGGGGGAGTGGGAGAGGGAGAAGCAGGCTTCCCGCTGAGCAGGGAGCCCAACGCAGGGCTCGATCCCAGGACTCTGGGATCATGACCTGAGCTGAAGGCAGACACTTAACGGCTGAGCCACCCAGGCGCCCCTGCATGATACTTTTTTAAGTGCTTTGAAATAGAAGTTTTCAGAAAAAATTATTTCAGTTTAATCTGCTTTTAAGGCAATGTGGAGGTAAGGTGGTTGAGATTTAGGAATAATATTTTAGTGTAAGAGTTATGACATTGTGATTGTGCTAGGGAGGGTTGGGATGGGTAGGCATAGAACAGGCATCTAGGTGCTTGGGTCTTGCTACACTTCTTTTTTTTATTTTTTTAAAGATTTTATTTATTTGAGAGAGAGAGAGAGCATGAGAGGGGGGAGGGTCAGAGGGAGAAGCAGACTCCCTGCTGAGCAGGGAGCCCGATGCGGGACTCGATCCCGGGACTCCAGGATCATGACCCGAGCCAAAGGCAGTCGCTTAACCAACTGAGCCACCCAGGTGCCCACTTGCTACACTTCTACAAAGCAAAATGACAGTGTCACTATTTGAGTATTTATTTTGTGTAATAACAGATGCCAGTATTAATACTAGTATTTTTTAAGTATTTAGAATTCATTGAAAAATTAATGGATAAAGGTTTATAAAGGGTATCAAGTAAAACATTTAAAAGATACAAATATTAAACATATGCTGTTGTATGAAAATAAATTAGCCCATACAGTTAATATGAACAGAGTATGCAAAAATATTGATGAAACAAGATTGCCCATGAGTTGATAATTATTGAAATTGGGTGAGAGGTAGGGCGCCTGGGTGGCTCAGTTGGTTAAGCGACTGCCTTCGGCTCAGGTCATGATCCTGGAGTCCCGGGATCGAGTCCCGCATCGGGCTCCCTGCTCAGCAGGGAGTCTGCTTCTCCCTCTGACCCTCTTCCCTCTCGTGCTCTCTATCTCTCATTCTCTCTCAAATAAATAAATAAAATCTTAAAAAAAAAAAAAAGAAATTGGGTGAGAGGTATATGAAGGTTTATTATATTCTCCACTTTTGCTTATGTTTGACATTTTCTGTAATAAGACTTTTTTAAAAAATTAATGAAACATACAAAAAATAGAAGATTTAAACAGAAACATTGAGAAAAACATAAAGTGTGATCTCTAAAAACAAAACTTGTTGGGGCACCTGGGTGGCTTTGTTGGTTGAATGTCTGCCTTTGGCTTGGGTCATGATCCCAGGGTCCTAGGATCGAGCCCCGCCTCAGGCACCCTGCTCAGCAGGGAGCCTACTTCTCCCTCTCCCACTCCCCCTGCTTATGCATGCTCTCTCCCTCTCTCTCAATCTCTCTCTGTCAAATAAGTAAATAAAATCTTTAAAAAAGATAAAATAAATTAAAAAAATTAAAATATGCTTGCTTCCAAATGGTGATGTCATTGACAGGTTTTTATTTTATTTCATTTTATTTTTTAAAAGATTTTATTTAAGGGAGAGAGAGGGAGGGAGAGGGGGAAGCCGACTCCCCGATGAAGGGGGGGGCCTGATGTGGGGCTTGATCCTGGGAACTCCAGGATCATCCTGAGCTGAAGGCAGACCCTTAACCTACTGAGCCACCCAGGCACCACAAAGCAAGCATATTTTTAAACAGAGGTTTCTGATGCTTCAGAGTTCTTTTGATTCTACCCTAGTTGGAGGAATGGAGAGGTGAGAGTGATAAACTAATGCCTAATGTTTTCCCCTTCTCCATCTTCAAATAACTGCATAATTTTTTTTGTTAAGTTTGAGATGATGTTTTGTTTTGTTTTTCTTTTTTTTAGTAATCTGTACACCCATAGTGGGACTTGAATTCATGACCCCAAGAACAAGAGTCTCATGGTTTTCCAACTGAACCAGATAGGTGCCCCTGAGATGTTTTTGAACAATTTTTTTTTTCCGTGGGGCAGGTGGCAGGGTCTGCAATTTTTTCATTACTAACAAGCTATTGTTCTTCAGAGATATTCACGAAGTATTTCCCATAGGTCCTTATCTTTACTTCATTTGTTGATGTATAGAGATTTTGATACATAGTTACTTCTAAATTACCAGACTATCATATATTCTTCTTATTGAAAAAGTCTCTGGGAGGGACCCCTGGGTGACTCAGTCGGTTAAGCAACTCCTTTGGCTCAGGTCATGATCCCAGGGTCCTGGGATCAAGTCCCATATTGGGCTCTGTGCTCAGCGGGGAGCCTGCTTCTCTCTCTGCCTGTTTTGCCTGGTCTGCCTGCCGCTCCCCCTGCTTGGGCTCTCTCTCTCGCTGACAAATAAATACATAAAATCTTTAAAAAAAGAAAAGAAAAAAGAAAAAGTCTCTGAACTGGAATAAGAATTATTCAAATACATAATAGGGGTGCCTGGGTGGCTCAGTCCATTAAGCCTCCAATTCTTGATTTCAGCTAGGGTCATGATCTCAGGGGTCGTGAGATTGAGCCCTGCGTTGGGCTCCTTGCTGGGAGTGGAACCTGCTTGGGATTCTCTCTCCCTCTGCCTCTCCCCACCCACTCACACTCTTTCACTCTTAAAAAAAAAAAAATTCTTGAAATACATGTTTTGCATTACCAGTATATGGATATTTGTTGCCCAAACAGTTGCATATTTTTCTAAATTTGTAGAATGAACATTGGTTTCTTTTTTTATAAATTAAATAATAAAGTCATTGCTCTTGAGTTGAAGATACAAATGATTCAGATTTCAGATTTTTAAAAATTAACAATCCAAATAATCCAATGAGAGTTCTTTCAGAAGTATCCTAGCTAATAAATTCAGAAAGAATGAAGAATTTTTAGCATTTTGTAACTCCAAGGGAAATATGGGGTTAAGTAGTAATTGTCAATAGCTGATAAAACTATTAATTAAAAGGCTGACAGAAAATTATGATGGATGGGATAAGACTGACATCATCAGAGCCCAGATACAGATTCTCACATCACAGAGATATAACAAGATAATGCACTTCCTGGTGTGATGCAATAGGAAACACATAATACTGTGTGTAAATATTCTTACCAAAAAAAAAACACAAAAAAGCAAACCTGAAATCTAATCAAGTGTTTAGGTCTGCCTAGTGTACAGGACATGTAGGTGGTAGAGGAAACATGTTAAGGGACACCTTGGAGATGTAATCAAATCCAGAATGTAAGAAATATTTAGAAGACAGATGACCCAGTGTCTTTTACAAATAAATGGCAAGGGGGAAAAAGGAGGAGGGGGAACTGTTAAAGATTAAATAAGACATATTAATCAAATATAATGTGTGGACTTTGGATGCTAATTCTAAAAAACTCACTGTGAAAAGACATTTATAAAACAAGGAAACATGAACATTGGCTATTTGATATTAAAAGGAATAATGATTAAATTTTTTATCATCGCCACTATTTTTTTAAGTCTTTATATTTTAGAAATACTAAAGCATTTACAGATAAAATGATAGCATTTCTAGGGTTTGATTTAAAATAAACCAGCAGAGGCGTGGAATGAGGTGTATAGATGATTGCCCATAAGTTGGTAATTGTCATAATATGTGATGGGGATGGGGATTCATAATGTTATTTCTACTTTTATATATATTTGAAATTATCCATTGAATAAAAAGTTTGTTTAAATGGAGATAATTATACCAGTACCACCAATAAAAAATTATACCAACAGAAGAAAGTACTCTGTTCTTAAAAATCACATAGTGTATTGGAATACATGGCCTGATTTTACCATGAAGAAATTCTGGAGAAACTCAGAGGCCACACTGGGGATAATAGGGAAAATAGGTTTGGGGATTTCTCATATACCTTTGCTGTTGTGATCATTTTATTATGCATTTTCTTTAGAGTTCCACAAACATGTGGAGTTCGACTTCCTTATCAAGGGCCAGTTTCTGCGAATGCCCTTGCTTAAACACATGGAACTGGAAAACATCTCATCAGTAAGTTCAAATGTTTACCTGCTCTATTTTATGTCCGGTGTTCTCAGATAATGTAGAAAACTTTTAGAATCACCTGAATCTTTAGCAACCAAGATTTTTTTGATTGTTTTTTTTTTCTAGAAACTTGAACTTCAGTTTTTGTGTATTAAATTTTGAAATCCCCTCTTCTGAAGGTGTATTAAGAAATGCAGATGAATGGATATGGGAAGGAATTTTCATATTTGTGGAAGAATTGTCAAGAAAGGGAATAACAAATATATGTTTACTAATAAAGGTGTACAAAAGGATTGTGCACATATAAAAACTTATGGATTAGGTTATTGTGATTTATAGTGGTTCCCCTTTCCTCTAATATTTAATTTCCTTAATATTGCTTTTATAATTTAAAATAAAATTTATAATTGCTTTTATACTTTTAGGCAGGTTTTAGAACTGTGATAAAATGTACCGCAATTTATCATTTTAACCATCTTTAGGTGTATAATTCAGTGGCATTAAGTACATTCACAATATTATACATGCATCATTACTGTCCATATCCAGAACTTTTTCATCATCCTCATTAAACAGAATGCTTTTATGATTTTATTTTTTAAAGTTTCTTTTATTTTCTCTCCCCTCCCCCACTTTTGGCATAAATTTTCCAAGGTCATTAGTGTTTCTTAATACTAGTTTTAGGTCAGATAAAGTTTTTCACCTTTTGCATGGCTCCAAATTTTCTGAGTTATGTAGGGGACTGACATGAAGGAGACCTATTAAACTGGGAGTCCTTTATTTTCACAGTGTACTGTTTTAAAACTGTCCCACCTGATTGATTTCTGGTTTTTCTCTTTGACTAGGAAGAGGTTGTGGAATTGGAATATGTGGAGAAGTATACTGCCCCTCAGCCAGAGCAATGCATGTTCCATGATGACTGGATCAGTTCTGTCCGAGGGGCAGAGGAATGGTATTGCCATATGAATGTTCTTCTCTCCATTTTATTACAGTCTTTTTCAAGTGTACTATGTGAATATTTTTCTGATTGACTCTGTGTTCTTTGTAAAAGTAATTTTGTATGTATCGGTGACCATACCAAAGATCTTTCTGTTCAGTTTAAGAAGAAACATCTATTAATAGGTTTTCTTTTCTGTCTCAAGATGTTGTAGTGGCATTTATCTGTTGAAAAAGAAAAGTGTCTTAGGGCGGGCACCTGGGTGGCTCAGTTGGTTAAGCCGCTGCCTTTGGCTCAGGTCATGATCCCAGGGTCCTGGGATCGAGCCCCACATCGGGCTCCCTGCTCATGCAGGAAGCCTGCTTCTCCCTCTGCCTTCCGCTCCCCCTGCTTGTGCTCTCTCCCTCTATCTCTGTGTGTCAAATAAATAAATAAAATCTTAAAAAAAAATTAAAAAAAAAAAAAAGAAAAGTGTCTTAGGGCATTTGTGTGTTGCTTATAAGACCAAAGATAAATTTGTTTCATAGAGGGGAAAGAAAACCTTTTATAGCCACAGATCTCCTAGCCTACTACCATGAAGTGCAGATCATGCTATTTTAGGACTAAAAAGGGTAGACTAGATTCGAGCAGGTATGGATGGCCCAGAGCAAACCCTCACTGGCCTTACTTGTAGAAAAGCCCCTTGAGAGTGGATCATAGTACAGGCTTACTTCTTTCAAAGAATATTTTCCTGGAGTTGTTACCCAAGTGATGTTTTTACTGGTTTTACTTTTACTTTAGATGATTTTACTGTTTTTCTATTAAAAGGTTTTCACTAGTTCAGTACAAAGGACTGTTAAGCCTTACAAGCAAGTTCCCTGAGAGTTGTAATGTTTACAACAGTAGTAAAAATGAAATATAGGGTTTTTCAGTTACATTTTTATTTTTAGGTCAGGAAAAGTCAAATGTAACCTCTTCTGATCTATTCTAGTGTGTTCTGAAATCTTAGTCTTCATGCTAAAAAAATTTTTTTAAGTATAATCCTGAAGGTTTACTTTGTCATTGCTTTAGAAATATAATTGATTTCAGGTTTTGAAAAAGCTGCTTTTTCTATTTCATACGATTTTTTTTTTCTCTTCCTAGGATCTTGACTGGTTCTTATGATAAGACTTCTCGGATCTGGTCCTTGGAAGGAAAGTCAATAATGACAATTGTGGGACATACAGATGTTGTAAAAGATGTGGCCTGGGTGAAAAAAGGTTAGGACTCTTTGCCTAAACTGAAAGGAATCCTGCATAGGCAATTGGAAATAAGCCATTTTCAGTGCTGGGGCAGAATGGGGACAGTGTAGGAAGGGCCTCATACCTCAGTTTTTGTGAAGTCTTTCAAACATACAGTGTTCAGGAAGAAAAAGATTATGTAAGAAAATCTGTAAGTGGTAGAGTTAAATCCTTACTAACTTATAACAGATAAAATATACTTTCAAGTTAATACTGGGTCAAACTCCTGTTTTATAGTAGTTTTGAAGAATCATCCTTTTATACCATAAATTACTTCTTTTTCAAAGCTGGCTAATGTCTTTCTCAACAACAAAAAAGTCAATTCTTCACTTTCAGAACATAATGTATTTTAAATTTTTATATTAATTTGTTCTTATTCTTCTGTTCTCCTTTCTTCAGATAGTTTATCTTGCCTACTACTGAGTGCTTCTATGGATCAGACGATTCTCTTATGGGAATGGAATGTGGAGAGAAACAAAGTGAAAGCCCTGCACTGCTGCAGAGGCCATGCCGGAAGTGTGGATTCTATAGCTGTTGATAGCACGGGAACTAAAGTAAGTAGCTGGTGTGTTGTACTAGTTGTACTAGTACTAGTATTGTTGAATTAGAGTTTGAGCTTCTTATGCAAACAATTTTTTCTTCATGTATTCATTGTGATTGTCCTACTTTCATAACAATTGATAATTAAAGAATATGATTTTGAACCCAAAGTAAATAGTCTTAAAATAAGAGAAAGATTCACTTCCTCAGTCTGGGTTTCTCTGATTTAGACTTTATATTAAACTGCAGAAATTTTATGAAATCAGGTAAACAAGCAGTGTAACATTCTTTAATTATAGTGATTGACATTTTCAATCTTCGAGCTACTCAGTGCTGTCTAGTGAAAATGTCTAGTTGATCATCTAAGCCTTGGCATACACTAAGGTTAGTGTTAATAGAGGTTGTTTTACTAGTATTGCTGATTTACTCTATCATGACAAAATGGTCCAAGTTAGTTAAAAGGAAACAAACCAGAGTATAACACTTTGTTGACTTACGAGGGATTACAAATTCTCTTGCCATTTGAAAGTTCCCTAAAAACACATTGAAAATTCTGGATTTAAGAGTGTTTCTTCAGCATTTCTTTGCCAGTTAGCATAACAGAGGATATTTCATGCATTCAGAGGTAAAGATTTATGATTATTCATATTGAGCCATAAATAAGGCTTTCCTATTGTCAAGTCAAAACTTAAATGAATTATCATACCCTATCCTTTGGCCGTAAGAGAGAAACTCATCTTGAACTTTTTTTAGCTTAAAAGATTGTGAGATCCAGGAAGGAGTGAAAATCACATCACCAGCATTTGGGTCTCAGGAACCAAAAGAATTGAGCTTGAATGGGGGCAACACCCCCCACACACACACTCATCTCCCTAAGTTGACTTTATTCTCTTTTACTTCAAACTGGCTTTTTCCACATGGCAGTAAAAAAAAGCAGTCTGGTTTTCAGTATTCCTAGGTTTTACATCCTGTACCATCAGTCCCTGAAAAAGACTAACTTCAACTCTCTGGAACACAAGTTTTCAAAAAAAGGTCCTGAAGGAGAAAGAGCCTTGTGTGCACAGTGTAGACCAGTTGTCCACCTCTATCTAAGCAACCATAGCCAGGGCACAGGGCCATATAAGAATGTAAGCTCCTTCTATTGCCTTGAGATTGAGGATAAAACTTCTAGGAGACTAGGAAGCCATGCAGATACCATAGTAGTAAAGGATTTCAGAACAAAGTAAAGGTTTTAAAAGTTATAATAGAAAAAACAAGGCAAATAATATGGTAGGTTTTATTACATACTCTTTTTCTCTTTATATATATCTTTTTAGTTTTGCAGTGCCTCCTGGGATAAGATGCTAAAGATCTGGTCTACAGGTAAATTAAATATTTGTTGTACTTTGACTTATTAATGGTGTTTCAAGAATTTCAGTGAAAGGGCGCCTGGGTGGCTCGGTTGGTTAGGCGACTGCCTTCGGCTCGGGTCATGATCCTGGAGTCCCAGGATCGAGTCCTGCGTCGGGCTCCCTGCTCGGCGGGGAGTCTGCTTCTCCCTCTGACCCTCCCTGCATCTCATGCTCTCTCTCTCTATCTCATTCTCTCTCTCAAATAAATAAATAAAATCTTAAAAAAAAAAAAAAGAATTTCAGTGAAAGACTATTTAACACACATTTTTCCATAAAAATGAACCAGAGCTTTTGAGGATACAAATAAAGGAGCATATAGAGAAAAATGAATATACTTCTTTGTGTTTAAAAAAGTGTTTCTATTTACCACTCTCTTATTTATTGAACCATGTCACTGAATTGCTGCAAGTAACCAACAACATGATTGATGTAATAGGACATAACTGCCTTAGTTCTCAGAGTTCTCTTATTCCGGAACCTGGAAATAAAAATACTTTGAGTCATTTTGATACACTCCACTGTTAGAGAAATTTCTTAGTTAAGTTGATTTACTTAAAAAAAAATTTTAATGCAGTTTTACCAAACTTAATTTTTTTACTTTGAAAACATAGAAGGAACAATTAGAAGAGAAAGAGTTGGAGGAGGGAGGACTCTTAGAGGAAGGTACCTTGATAATAGGAGAAAAGAGGGGGAAGACCCACAGATATTTAAATTAAAAAGAACTGGTAGTCTAGAATTATTTAAACAGGTAAACAGAGCAGAATCCCTGTTACTTCTGAGGGAACTGCTGTATTACAGTATAATACCCTAAATACAGTTCACAGAGTAGAGTTAGATCAAGAAGAGCCTGAGCAGTGTCAGATGGTGAGAAATATAGAAGTCAATCCAGTAGATTTCCCAGTAAAGCTTAAAGCAGATAGTTTTGTTTTGTTTTTTAAGGTTTATTTTAGAGAGAGAGAGAGTGCAAGGCAGAGGGAGACAGAGAATCTCAGGCAGACTTCTGCCAAGTGTGGAGCCTGAAGCTTGGGGCTTGATCTCATGACCCTGAGATCATGACCTGAGCCGAAATCAAGAGTTGGACACTTAACCGACTGAGCCATGCAGGCACCTCTTAAAGCAAACAGTTTTGAGGCAGAAAGTTTCTGGTTTATTTGGATAATTCTCCTTTTGTGGAATATTTTATTCTGAAATACTTCTAATTCATCGTTAGAAAAGTGAAATAGTCAAGAAAAATAAACATGACTGGATTGTATCTTCTTTTAATGTGTTTTCTTAACCTTGTCATTCCTTCATAATACAAATGCAGTGTGGGCGAACTCTCCTACAACTAAGAGTAAGCAGTTTTTCATAGATAGGGTAAAGTGATGAATATTCATAGTGATGCTCTTAAAGATATAGCAAAATATCAAACCAGTTAGACTTTAGGATTTTAGTGTACTCTGGTTTTTGCTTTCTCCTTTTGGAAGATTGATAACCCAGGTATTGTTTTTATATATAAATTTCTGTTAACCAGAATAAGGAAGAATATCCGTTCCCTAACCAGTTGAGATAACATGGAGAAAACATATACCCGGAAAAATAAGAATTCTTTTAAGACTATTTGCAATCAGGGGGCGCCTGGCTGGCTTGGTAGTGCATCTAACTCCTGATCTTGGGGTCATGAGTTCAAGCCCCATGTTGAGTGTAGGGGATTACTTTAAATAAATAAATAAATAATCGTTTGCAATTAATATTTATCATAAATTTTTAACATGTCAAATCTATTTTTTGTGATACAGTTCCTACAGATGAAGAAGATGAAATGGAGGAATCCACAAATCGACCAAGAAAGAAACAGAAAACAGAGCAGTTGGGACTAACAAGGGTAAGTATTTTTGTACTACAGAGAGCATGATTTTTAAGGGGTTTAAAAACAACGAACAACAGAGACTAGAGAGGCTAAAATACTTTCTGGACCTTTATGAGAAACTTTGCTGATCTATGATCTGATATAAGCCCCTCACGTTACAGATGAGGTGATAATATTTAAGGAGGTTAAATATAACAAAGTTAATAAAATAGATTAATGTCTCCCATTTCAGAACTCTTTTCCTCTCTCTTTCATGTGTTCTTTATATTTAAGATAGACATTACACCTAATTTGGGGATTTTAATTTTGAGAAAAACATTAGAGATTTTGGAGTACTAATAAATGAACCATGGGCACTATTTAAAGACTGGATAATAGAACTTAAAAGATGTTGAAGAAGCGGTGAGAGTAACCTGTTGAGATTCATTTACCTGGAAGAGTTAGGAAGAAAAAGGCAGCACCTTGACTCAAACCTAGATCTCCCTGACCCCAGCACTTTTTCAGCTAACTTCTACATATAACATATACATATGAGAGAGTTAAGTTAGGGTTAATATTTTTTTTTTTAAAGATTTTTATTTATTTATTTGACAGAGAAAGACACAGCAAGAGAGGGAACACAAGCAGGGGGAGTGGGAGAGGGAGAAGCAGGCTTCCTGCTGAGTAGGGAGCCCGATGTGGGGCTCGATCCCAGGACCCTGGGATCATGACCTGAGCCGAAGGAGGACACCTAACAACTGAGCCACCCAGGCGCTCCAAGTTAGGGTTAATATTAATACTTTTCAAAATAAAAAGTAGAACAAATGGGAAAGCAGCAGGCTATAGAGGAAAGACTACAAACTTTGGAGTAATATTTGGGTTCAAACTTAAATCTGCCATGTGTAAGCTGTATGACCTTGAGCAAGTTCTCTTTCTCAGCTGCATTGTCTTCATCTGTAAAATAAAAATACATATCTGTTTTGGAGGATTGTTGTAAAGAAGAAATAAGGCAGGATATGAAAGCTAAAGCATCTGGCATATGGGCTTCAGAAGTAAATAACTATTGTTATTGTTTCAATTATTCTAAACTGAAAATGCTTTTCGCTTTTCCTTTTGGGTATCTTTCATTTCTAGACTCCCATAGTGACCCTCTCTGGCCACAAGGAAGCAATTTCTTCGGTTCTATGGTCAGATGCTGAAGAAATCTGCAGTGCATCTTGGGACCACACAATTAGGGTGTGGGATGTAGAGTCTGGCAGTCTTAAGTCAACTTTGGTAAGACATAAATTCAGTGATTCTCTGTTTAACTTTGAGCCATCTAAAGATGGTTATTTCTAGCCCACCATGGTTAAATGTTCTTTCCTCTTTGTTTTTCAGACAGGAAATAAGGTGTTTAATTGTATCTCCTATTCTCCACTTTGTAAACGTTTAGCATCTGGAAGCACAGATAGGCATATCAGACTGTGGGATCCCCGAACTAAAGGTGAGTTGTGTAAATCACTGGAGGAGAAATATGTGTAAATAACATCAGTTTCTCCTCTCACTAGAGATGTGTATAAAAAGAATTTTCTACAAACATTGTTTTGGGTTCTGCCTACTTCTCTTCTAAAATTCAATAATTATTATCTTTTTTATTTTGTTCAGATGGTTCTTTGGTGTCGCTGTCCCTAACCTCACATACAGGCTGGGTCACATCATTAAAGTGGTCTCCTACCCATGAGCAGCAGCTGATTTCAGGTTCTTTAGATAATATCGTCAAACTGTGGGATACAAGAAGGTATATCCTATTTATAATCTACAAAGAAAATACATCAATTACTTATTATATACAGAGAAAATGAAATGAATGCTGAAAAGATTATCCAGAAGCAGAAGGGTAAAAGAAAAGTTTTTGGTTATATGACCTGAGATGATAAATATTGGTGTCAGAAAGAAAAGCCATGGTCAAAGGGATTTTCTTCATGTTGATAGGTTATTTTTTGCATTCTGAAAAAAATTATCTTATTATCTTGAACCTTAATATAAATATGATATAGAAGGCCAATGGTCTCTAAATAAATGGAACTGTAATCAAATAATAAATTATATGTTAATAGAAAATTAAATAAATAAATAAATAAAATACATATTTTAAAAGCTAACTAGATATTAAAGTTTTCTTTTTTGATACTAGTATATACAGAGTACCCCCAATGAAATTCATACACAATTTACTTAAATATTTTTACAAGTAGAGTAGAGAAGTATTAATCAAATACCTGTTTGTTGGTTACCTAAATCTGTATTCTGACATCCTTATGATGCATGATTTGTTAATATCTAGAAGGTTGTTTACATTTTAGTTGGATACTTTATGTAGCAATTAGCATATAGTTTCTGATAATAGTAGTAAGTGATGTGAAGAAAGTAAAGCAGAGTAAAGGGGATACTTCTTTAGGAATGGGCTCTTCTTTGAAAGTGATTTCCTAGTGAATTGAACAATGGGAAGGTATTAGCCATGCACAAATCATGGTTAGAGGGAACAGCAGATAAGGTGGGGAAAATCTTGGCAAAATAGCAAGAGGGCCTGTGTTGATGGAATGGCGTAAGCAAGGAAAAGAGTGGCTGGAGATGAAGCAGGTAGTAGTTATACTGAGCAGGACCCTATGGACCATGGTAAGGAACTTGGGTTCCATTCTAAGTATAATGGGGAAGGCTTTGTGCAGGCTCTAAAGAGGTTAGGAAGAATGGAAGCAGGGAGGTTCTAGGTTGGATTCTAGGTATATTTTGAAGACAGCACTATTAGCTCATGGACAGAATATGGAGATAGAAATCAAAGGATAATGCCCATTATTTTCTGCCTGAGCAATTGCGCCATTACTGGTGCAATTTACTGTGATGGAAAAGAGTAGAGAAACAGATTTATGAGGGAACATCAAGAGTTTTGTTTGGGTTGTTTTAAATTTGTAGGGCCATGAGACATCCAGATGATGGGCAATTGGATATGCATATCAAAATCAGGGAAGAAGTTTGGACTAAAGATATAAACTTGAGAGTTATCAGCATATACATGGATGGACAAAGGATATATAAAGCTATGATTTGAGGGTCAAGGAAGTGTGAAAATGGGCCTAATTATGAATAAATACTTATAAAAATAGTATTTTTCCTAAATATTTGTTGTAGTAAATCTCTGTATTCTGCTAATGATAGGGGAATATCAGGAGAGATGGTCAAGTAAATACTCAGGATCTTAAGATTAACTGGTTATTGGGGCAAGGATGGTAAAGTCTGTAAAGTTTTCAGAAAAATATGATTAGTCAAATGTTTTTTTAATATTGTGAAATGCATATAACATGGTAATACTTTGATCTTTTAGTTGTAAAGCTCCTCTCTATGATCTGGCTGCTCATGAAGACAAAGTTCTGAGTGTAGACTGGACAGACACTGGGGTAAGAATTTATTAGTTATTTGGTAAAGAGGAAAAATAGAGAATAAATCTGGTGTGTATTTAGGGAGTTACTAGTTTCAATGTGGCTGATAATTAAAATTCTGTATTCTAAGTTTCCCTTAATATTAGTCATAAAAATCTCACATTGCTTTCAAAGAAGAAACAAATTTGTTCTTTATAATTAGGAGTGGTAAAATTTGAAAATTTTGAAGTGGTTTTTTTCTCAAGTATTTTAATGAAATGTTTTAAATCCATAAATTTGCTCCACTAGTCCAGTTAGTTCTAAGTATTTCTCCCTTAAAAAATCTTGCAGAATAAGTCTAGACTATAAAAATGTGCTTAAAGAATTACAATTTACTTATTTTTATGTATATTAGCTGTTATTGCTAAAGAATTCTTTCCAAATACAGGTCCTAGGGCTACTTGAATAATTTGTAATATCCATTTACCTGCAAACAGTTAAGATACTCTCCTATAAAACTTAATTTTCTCAAATAGGTAAAACTATATCACACCTCAGACTTTTAAATTTTATTACATTTCTTAGCAAATACTTCATAGAAAGTACAATAGCATATCATGCCTCAACCAAATTTAAATGATCACTTTTAAAGTTTTAATATAGTGTATTATAATATGGTAGTGAAAATTGATGTAATTGGTCCATCTAAGTATTAACTCTAAATGCGAGTTAACTGCTCATCCATAATTCCTTCTGTAATCAGTTGGTAATTTTGTTTATAATTATGTTTACTTAAATTTTTTTTTTCCTCTCCCTTTACACAGTTACTTCTGAGTGGAGGAGCAGACAATAAATTGTATTCCTACAGATATTCACCTACTACTTCTCATGTGGGGGCATGAAAGTGAATGATAAATTTGACTGCAGAGATTGTTTCTGTAAATGAAATTGATAAAGAAGCCTCAGATTACATCAGTGATGTTTCAGAAAGCAGCCTCTTTAAGTTTATATGATGTTTTCACCCTTGATGATAGCTATCACTGTCTATTTCTTTATTTTATATTTATTATACAATAGTTTATGTTGTTAAAATTTAAATGTGACCTGCTCTCTCTGCCATATGCAAACTCTTGAAAGTAAACTGAGTTTTTTTATTTCCTTTTATAGGTATTGGTTTGAATTAAGATTTGCTTTTGAAATGCTGTAAAAGCATATATTAAAAATATACTAATTATCCAGATTTTTATTTCTGATGGGCAAACAAGTTTTCCAATGTTAGCTCTTTAAAAAAAGTATCTTAAGGAAACTAATAAATTCTAATAGAGAAAAAATTAGAAATACAATTTGCTTTAGGTAAAATAGTGATGTGTCTAATTATAATAAGACTTTGTGGGTATTCAGAGCATTAAAACATGTAGATGCTGCCAATTAAGAGTTTGTTGAAATATTCTAAGTGAAGTACTTTGTATTAAAGCTATGTTAGAATCCTTTAGAAATTGCATACAGATTTCATGGTAACCAGGAATCTTTTTCCCCAACCTATCCATGTATAGAATAGAATCTTTAGACAAAACCTTTCAGTCAGTATTAGATAATAAACATTCTATAAATTTTATATCAGCATTTATCTTAATGGATATGTTATATTCCAAATATTTAAAGTAAATGTCTTCTTAAAGTGTGACTTCCATCTTTAATGGATTGGTATTCCTCAAGCAGGGCACTTCAGCCTCTAATATATGGAAAATAAGGTTGGTCTCATCAGTAGACTGTAATGCAGTATATCTCAAAAAATGTTCCTATCACAAAGGTCTAGGAAGTAATATGTATACTTGGCTGCAATTGAGAGCCAAGTTAACAGTGGATTAAGCCAGTTAGGAGTTTAGTTCTCTTACAAGTTGAAATCGAGGCAGTCTAAGGCTCGGAGAGTGGTTTTGTTCTACACTCTTAGGGACCCAGGCTTCATCTGTCCCTAGGATATGGTCCTCATCTTCACAAAGAGCTAGAGCTACAGTTATTATATAATTTCTTAAAAGAAAATGTATTTTAATGCCAAAAAAAAGGGGTGCCTGGATAGCTCAGTTAAGTGTAAGGTCATGATCTAGGGGTCCTGGGATAAAGCCTCGCATCTGGCTCTCTGCTCAGCAGGGAGTCTGCTTCTCCCTCTCCCTTGGTGCTTTCTCTCCCTCTCTTGCTCTCTTTCCAATAAATAAAATCTTAAAAAAAAAAAGTGAATATCAAGTTAGCTAGAAAATATACCAGTCTGTTTTTCTCATTTAGTGTAGACTGGTATAAATTTCATCGTATCTGTAGTGTCTAGAAGTCTAACTTTTATAGGACAAAGAAGAATTTCTTGTTTTAAATGTTCTCTGAATGAGCCTTTGTCAGAGTTATCTAAATGTTTTTCTTAACTCACCCAGTCTGGGCTCAATTGTAGTATGCATACACTAGGTAGTTGAAGCAAAGGTAAAGAGGCTTATTTATTAGATGTAGTGGACAAAGAAGGAAGTAGCATCAAGTATTGGTCCCTCACTTATTTTCAACCCTGGTTCCAAGGAGGATACATTCATGCTTCAGGCATTCTCCCTTGGGATGGGTGTAACATTAGTGATCAAGTCTCTGGGATCAATCTCTGCCAAATTTCTCTCCTTGTGTAACTCAGGTAGTTAGATTACTCCTCAAACAGGAAAAATAAGAGAGGCCAACCAAAGCCTAGAAGACAAGTTACGACGTTCCTAACCATTTTGATCCTTGCTTTTACCTCATCGAACAAAGTTTTAAGAAATTCCTTTCTGTTTTAACAATAATCTTGCTAATATTAAAATTTAGACTCAAGGTATACCTAACTGTCAGTTCAAGAACAAAGACTGAACTTCTACCATGTACCAGGGTCTCTTTGGAGATGGAGGAAAAGGGAAAAAAACACAGAAAAATGTATGACATGGACACTACCTCCAAAAAGATAAGCTTGCACAGAAACACTCATTTAAAAATTAGTTATAACAGTGACTTAAATGCATGAAAGATGTAAATGTAAGGTAGAAAGGTGACATAGAGAAGGAACCAATTAGTTTTGTGGGAAGCAAGTTGGATGTCAAGAAAAGCATTGTAGTAGAGTGCTACTTTAGCCAGATCTGGACAGATACAGGTTGGGAAAGGTGGAGCTGTTACCTCTGGCAAAAATGATAGTTCAGAAACACCATGAGGAAGGAAGAAAGCATATTTCTTCATATGCTAAGTAGTTCAGTTTTGTTTTCCTCTTAGATAAAGCTGCCTCCGGGTCTTGTCTAAGACATGATGATCTTTTTACATTGGAAACCACGAAAACAAAACCTGGCTGTGACAATTACCTAGAGATTATTAGGGTAGAAACTTGAGTTATGTAAGATTTTTAATTCTGCATAGAATGCAGAAAAACATAATAGATTTTCTATGAACAGATGACTGGTATTTGCTTTGTCCTTTGAATTTCGACTGGCCATTTTGAAACTATTGTCATCGATGCATAATAATATATCAAAATGCTTCCTAGCATTATTGGGGAAAAGAACAAATGAAAGTTTAAATTGATATAAAATATACATAATTGCATAATTTAACAAACAACCCAGCAAACCAAATACCATCTGGGAATTTCTGATAACATTGAAATCTTTTCACAAAAATTCTTCTGTATTCTAATCTTGAAAAGTCATTTGCTTATATAAAGCAAATATAAGGAGAAATAATCTTTATACTACTATAACTTCTAAAAGGAAAAAAAATGACATTTGAGACTCTGCATATGCAAGCAATATTCAATTATTTCTTTTATTTAAAGAGCCACAAATTGGAATCAGGTTTCAAAAGGCAAGTGAAATCCAAATTAATGAGAAACTGCTAATAAAAGGAACTTTTATTTACTTTAATACTGAGAGTTTTAGACTATCATAGTTTTCTAGTATCAAACATACTGATAAGAGGTAGAGGATGGGGTGTGAGTTGTAAAAAAAAAAACCCACTATGTTAATTAGTATTTTGTTATATAAGCTAAATTTACTTTTTAAGATTTTCATTTTAATGCTGATAGAGTTAATGTGTGATATTAGTTTCAGTTGTACAATATAGCGATTCAGCAATTCCATACATCACCCAGTTCTCTTCACAGCAAGTGCACCCCTTAATCCCCATCACCTGTTTCACTCATTCCCCCCATCCACCTCCCCTCTGGTAACCATCAGTTTGTTCTGTCTAGTTAAGAGGGTGTTTCTTGGTTTGTCTTTTTCCTTTGTTTTGTTTCTTAAATTCCACATGAGTGAAATCATATGGTGTTTGTCTTTCTCTGACTTACTTCACTAAGCATTATTCTCTAGTTCCATCCATGTCGTTGCAAATGGCAAGATTTCATTTTTTATGGCCGAATAATATTCCATTGTGTGTATATATATACCATATCTTCTTTATCCATTCATCTATTGATGGACACTTGGGCTGTTTCCATAGTTTGGCTATTGTAAATAATGCTGCCACAAACATAGGGGTTGCATGTATCCCTTTGAATTAGGGTTTTTGTATTTTAGGGGTAAATGCCAGTAGTGCAATTACTGAATTTTAGCGTAGTTCTATTTTTAACTTTTTGAGGGACCTCCATACCATTTTCCACAGTGACTGCACAAGTTTGCATTCCCACCAACAGTGCAAGAGGGTTCCTTTTTCTCCGCATCCTCGCCAACACTTGCTGTTTCTTGTGTTTTTTTTTTAAGATTTTATTTACTTGTCAGAGAGAGAGAGAGAGAGAACACAAGCAGGGAGAGAGGCAGGCAGAGGGTGAAGCAGGCTCCCCACTGAGCAGGGGGCCCAATGCAGGTCGTGACACAACCTAAGCCGTAGGCAGACACTTAACCAACTGAGCCACCCAGGAGTCCCAGTTTCTTGTGGTTCTGATTTTAAACTAGATATGTCTTTAATGTAATGTAGAATTTTGGGGGGAGTTCATAGGGTTAGATAGGCTATCTTTGTTACAATATCCACTGATATTCACAGATCTGAAGAAGTAAATTATTATTTTGTTTAAGATTTTATTTATTTGACAGAAACAGCGAGAGAGGGAACACAAGCAGGGGGAATGGGAGAGGGAGAAGCAGGCTTCCCGTGGAGTAGGGAGCCCAACATGGGGCTCAATCCCAGGACTCTGGGATCATGACCCGAGCCAAAGGCAGACGCCCAACAACTGAGCAACCCAGGCTCCCCGAAGTAAATTATTTTCTGGCAGTGTTTACTAAAATGGCAAAAAAGAAAAAAAAAAATCCACCCAAATCCACCTGTATGCTGCCATAGCAATCCTTTGACATTAAAATGACTAAGTGATCTTTATTTTATTTACTTATTTTTTAAAGATTTTATTTATTTGACACAGACACAGCGAGAGAGGGAACACAAGCAGGGGGAGTGGGAGAGGGAGAAGCAGGCTTCCCGCTGAGCAGGGAGCCCGATGTGGGGCTCAATCTCAAGACCCTGGGATCATGACCTGAGCCAAAGGCAGATGCCTAATGACCTTTATTTTAAAGGAGGAATATATGTGTTAGAGGAGTCAAGTTATTTGACTAGATTTCACGTAGCCGGTAAATAGCAGGGTCAGGATTTGAATTTGGATGTATCTGAGTCTAGAGCTCAAGCTCTTTACTACATATATATTCTGCCAATTCTTAAGTCATTCATAAGAATATTTTTACAAATGTGAAGAGTAAGTTTGAAGACATCTTCACCTACATAAAAGGAAGGTTGTATATAATTTTAAGTGGCATTCATTGTTACCAAATTACCATAATGTTATGTTCAGCTTTGCATGTTTTTGCCTTAAAATTAATTTCAATTTTAGTATACTAAGTGTATTAGCATAATATAGTCTTTTTTTTAAAGACCCATTTCTTTTTTTTTTTTAAGATTTTATTTATTAATTTGACAGAGAGAGCATGAGAGCAGGAACACAAACGGGGAGTGGGAGAGAGAGAGGCAGGCTTCCTGCTGAGCAGGGAGCCTGATGTGGGACTCGATCCCAGGACCCTGGGATCATGACCTGAGCCGAAGGCAGACGCTTAACGACTGAACCACCCAGGCGTCCCAAGACCCATTTCTTTTCATATAGGAATTGTATATGAGCAAAAGGCAACTTTGGAAATTATCCTGTTACTCATTCATATCACTTGAATTATCACATTATTCATGTTACTAAAGGAAACCACAACCCAGACAGCTTAAATACCTTGTGTGAAGGTGTACAGCCAATTAATGATGGAGATAGGACACATTCCTCAGTAATTAGAGATAGAGAAATGATCTTGTTAGGTACAATCTGTGTCAAACAATCTGTATGGATAGTAAAAGTATAGACAAATGCTGGGCAATTATTAATACCAAATTCAGTTCAGTGGTTTCAGGGGGAGGAAATACTTTTTTTAATAGGTCTATAACATTTAATTTTAAAAGAATCATCCTAATAATACTGTCTCTAACTCTAGCCTTACTAGAATCAACAAAAATGTAGTATGGTAGAGAGCATGTTTGGCTTCCGATATGTAAGTACTAGTGTAGGCATCTGGGAAGATAGCTCTCCATACCCTTACTAACTGCCACTGACCTGTTACTTCTGACTTCCTTGGTAAGATCAAACAGATTACAAGGAAAGTGGAACACTTTGAAGGAACGGAGCTATTTCCATGACATCAAGTTCAGTAGATCCCTAATCTTTAATGAGTAAAATAACACAAAAAGCATAGAATTCTTAGTATGTTTTTAAATATCAATTGAAGTTTTATTTAGATTAACAAGAGGTTTGCTTGGTATTACAAAAGATCATTGTTTATTGCACTGGCTTCCAGATTTGTGGAGCCCCACATTCCAAGTCATCTAATTGTCTTTTCTAGTTCACTTGTAGAAGCCTACAGTGGAGGAAAACACTTCATATTAGGATAAACCTGTTATAGAAAATTACATAACACTTCTATAAATATTTGCACTTCTAGATGAAATTATATCCTCCCATATAAAAGCATTTTAATAGTATAAATTCTTGTTTCCTAAAAAAAGCTTATTTATGAAACATGACATTTTAACTACTCTGGATGCCTCATTTATCTGTTAAGGGACTAGTACAAGGCATTTAAGTATTTTCTTATCAATCCAACAGCTAACAAGGTCATTGATTCATTCTATAAACATATATCAAATACCTGATTAAGAAAACCTGATTCCTGCCCAGGAGTGTCAGTAGCTCGACCTTGTTTGCTGAAACAATTTTTATACTTTGCCACCATTTGCCCACCTTTCTTAGTGACTTGTGAAGGAAATGTAGTTATGTATAAATGCTACATTTTATGGTGGCTTGGAAACATTGTGTATCTCCAGTAATTTTCCCCAGTTAAGTGAACAAAACCAACAGGCCTTGCCCACAGTCACTACTCCAACTTTCTGGTATATTTCTTAAAGGACCTTTCTCTGCTTCAGATTGAGCTGATGTTTAATATCCTCTTGAGTTAAACTTCACCCTGTTGAGGGGGCACCTGGGTGGCTCAGTTGGTTGGGCCTCTGCCTTTGGCTTAGGTTGTGATCCCATGGTCCTGGGATCAAGTCCCACATGGAGCCCCTCACCGGGCTCCCTGCTCACGAGGGAACCTGCTTCTCTCTCTCTCTCCCTCTGCAGCTCACCCTGCTTGTGCTCTCTCTGTCAAATGGACAAATAAAATCTTCAAAAAACAAAACATAACTTCATCCTGTTGGAAGAAGCATTTTCTAAAATACCCCAAGAAACTTAACGTGTGCATGGTAACATTCTGAAAGTCATTTTCTTACCATATTACAATCATTTATTCGTTGGGAAGAAAGGTGTTCAGTTCTTTTTAGATATTTTATACAGTATCCTTCAGTTGTCAATTAGCTGTCTTTGCTTCTGTTCACTTATTGATTGAATAAACTCATTCAGAATGCAATATGTATTAGGCACTGTGTTCAAGAGGTAAAGCTACTGAAATGCATAAATGTTTTACTTTGGCAGAGCTCAGCATCCAGTGAGGAAGGCAGGCAGAAAAATAATTACATTTGTTGAGAGTAGAAATATTTCCTTACGAGGGATGCCAAACCTATCATGAGTGAGGAAAGATCTGAGGAAGTACAGAAGTCATCCTTACTGCCAAATGCTAATTTTTACCCTTCTAAGGATCTGGACTTGAATCTGAGGAAAGCTGTGGACTCTTTCTGAGGTTGTCCCCATAGGGTTAATGAGGTTGAAATTAAGAAATCTAAAGCTTATTTTTCAGAGACCCTAATCAGCTATTGTGTGTTTACAAATCCACTAGGGAGACCTGGGCTAGAAGTCACTGATATGGTTCCAGCCTATGAACAGCAAGGCCCTGTCTTCCTTACCCTAGATAATGAGCCCAAGACCCCCTCCAGTTTATCTGGGCTCTCTTGGAGAAAACCCATAGTCCCTTTCGTTGTCCTAAGATGCCTCACAGCAGGGGCTGAATTTTTCCCCATTTTAAGTCTCCACACAAGTGAGTATGGGATATATGTTACATGTTTGCTCAATAAACATGCTCCATCTTTCCTCATGAATAACCACAAGTTTTCACCATCCTTTTCATCAATATATATGTAATCCCAACCCCTGTGGTTATAAAAAAAACTTCTCTCCCCCTTCAAAGAGGCAGATTTGAAGCCTGCCCTTCTACCTCTTTGGCTGCCTCTAGAATAAACCCTTCTCTTTCATACATGATGTCTCAGTGATTGGCTTTGCTGTGCTTTGGACAGTGTAACTTGGGTTTGGTTACATTTCTAGAAAATTTATTTTTAAAAGACTCATGCCAAAATTTTGCATATTATTTTAGGTATTCACCCATTCCTTGAAACACCATATATTTCAGGGTAAGAATCCCTGGCCTAAAGACCTCTCACTATTTTCAGTCCATATTAACTCTGGTATAAATAACCTATTCCTTTTCCTATTCTAAAACTACTTTCAGGTTTTTAAGGTTAAGTACTTTGTAATAATATTCTAGAATCTCACTCCATCTTTCACGATCTTACAGACTTACAGTTATCACCTGGAGTGTAAGCTTTTTTCCTTGCTAGGCTATGTCACAGTTGTAATTAATATTCTGTAAAGCTTTAGTAAAGTGATAGGATATTTTGAATCACCTTTAAAAGGAAAGTTCTTTGAATTTAAATTATCTTCCACCAGGAACAATTTACTTTTGTCTTATTTCCATTTTTTTCTTTAGTTTTTAGGCTCAAATTTTGCCTTTTACTCTTGACTCATTTATGAACGCAAATTATGGAATTATGGTTATGTATATGTGCATTTGAGGTCAGTTATTAACAGCTGTTAACCTAATCCTCTTTAAACCCTTACGATAAGAGTTAAATATAGCACGTGAACAGTTACCGCGTGCGGGCACTGGTCCTGAGAAGCGCCCCAGGATTCAGGAATGACTGAGGCTCCGAAGCTCCTAGTCTGGTAGAGGTGGCACCGGCAGGCCTGGCAGGTGCGGTGCGGGCTCGGAGGAGGCAGGGAGGGACCCGGGCCGAGGTGCTGGGCTTAAAAAGGAAACCGAGAATGCCTCAGGGGCCTCACAGTTCCTTAATTCTGATGTTCTGATCGTTTTCGTGTTTAATAACCTGGCATTTGGTAAAGGAAGACCAGAATGGGTCCCGGAGTTCATCGGAAAACGGACCGAGAGCCGGGCCTCGGTGGGGTTAGGCTAGAGCCCGAAAAGGCGAGAACGCGGACGCCAGACCGAGGCGCCGAGGGCAGCGCGGCTTCCGCACGCGCCAGGCCGCCCGGTTTAAACCTCCCGCCTCCCGCAGCCGGAGCCCAACACCTCCACGCACGGGTGCGGAGGGGCACGGGCTGCGGGAGTGGCCCGGCGGCGTCTCGGGGCTCGCGGGCGGCGGCGGCAGGAACGGGTGCCGGGACGGACCTCCGCGCAGCCAAGCGCGACCCGAGGCGGCGGAGGACCGGTGCGTCGCGGCTTCAGCGTCGCGGTGAGAGTCTGCGGCCTCCCGCGGCCCCCCTCCCTCCGGCCGGCGGTCGGGCCGCGCCCTTCCCCGGCCTGCCGGGCGGGAGGCCAAATCCTTGGTTCCCGTGGCGACGCCCTGAGGTGGAGGCGCGGCGGGAGACGCACGCCACGCGCGCACGCGGTGTCTCAGGGCCTCGCCGCCCCCTGCGGCCTCCCTCCCGGACTAGGTCCGGGTCCGAGCTCCCCGGGGCAGAACAGGCCAGGAGTGGTTTTTAGGGAGGCTGGGTCCTCTCCTAACCAAAGGAGCTGCCCTTCACGCTGGCCCCGCTAGCGAACGTGCGCAGTAGGCTGAGGCTTGTTTGGTTGATTTCTCCTGAAGGTGGAGATCGCTTCCATTAGAAGCAGATGTTCCCAGCCCTTAGGTGCTTTCCCTGCTGACCTCCTTTTTTCTGTTGTGCTTATTTTTATGTCATTATTTAGTAATGGAAATGCCTTCTGTAGAAGCGCAGTGGCAAGCGTTTGGTAAAAACAAAACATAAATAAATGTGCGGTTTGAGGCGAACTGCGGAACGGCCGAGCTGCCGAGGGCTTCCGCGCACAAATCCTGCGGCCTGAGGCCATGAACCCAGCCCCGTGCACCGATCCGGCTCGTGGAAACGCGGATCACCTGGTCGGGTGCCCAGATGATGTCAATGGTCAGATACCTGATGCTCTGAGAAAGATGGAGAGGGGTTAAAAAATCCGACCTGGCAACCAACCCGCGATACTGTGGGTTTGCCAGTAGAGGGGGTGGGATTATTTTTCATGTAATATTGTTAATGCACAGAGCATAAACCCTCATAAACTATGGGTCACTGTAAAATAGCTTATTGGGAAGATCACGTATATCCATGGTTTTGGATTTTCTCTAAGCATTTATGTATTGATTTATTTGGTTTAGACTTAGGCAACTTACTGTAAGGCGATATTACTTTCATCATCTTAACATCAATATTTATGGAGTAGCCACAGGTGCCTCATCCTTTAGTAGGAGTTAATTACACATGTAATGGCCAAATAAACAACTAATGCTATGTATATGCTTTTTATATGATGAAAAATTTTAATCGTTTTATATTTATCTGTGCCCAGCATTACCAATATTCTTTGATATTTCTGTATTTAATCGTGCAGAGTGATTGCATCTAGCCATTGAAATAACTACGTGCAAGACATTGCTCTAATTATAAGTGATTATAATTGCCAGACAAATCATTATAATTTCAGAGTTAAATGGGTGTTCAGAGCTCAGCCTGTCCAAAGTGGGAAAGCTGCAAACATGAGACTGGTGTCAACATGAAACTGGTGGAAAAACTAGGAAACCACATTTTTATTAGAAATATTTATTATAAAGCGATTAATAAAATTCATAGCAGTGACTGAACTAGTTCCAAATATCAAAATATATCAGATATAAAACATATAAATTGTTTTGTTTACACTGTCCGACTTTGTGATTTCATGTGTGTTCTGTCCTATATTTAAAATTTTTGACTTTGTTGATTTTCTCTATATGTCTGTTTTCTGTTTCAGATTTCTACTTTTTAATTTTGTTTCTTTTAATTTGGGTTTAATTTGCTCTTTTTCTCACTTGTTAAGGTGGAAACATAAATAATTGATTTTCTACCTTCTTTTCCTTTTATATAAGCATTTAAAGCTGCAAGTTTTCCTCTAACCATGCTTAGCTAGATCCCACAAATTTGGAATGTTTTCATTATCATTTAAAGATATTTTAAAATCTTTGTGATTTCTTTGCTCCATTATTTATTTAGGTGTGTTATTTTATTTCCAAATATTTTAGAATTTTTTTAGGTAGATCATTGCTGTTGATTCCTAAATTAGCGATGTTGTGGTCAGAAAACATGTATTATTTCAGTACCTTTAAATTTATTGAGTTTATTTTTTTCTTCTTGCCTAACCTATGGTCTTTCTTGGTCAATATTCCATTTATCCGCGGGGAAAAATGTGTATTCTACTGGTGGTGGGTGGAGTAGTCTAAATGTCAGTTAGGGGAAGCTGGTTGAGAGTGTTGCTCAAGCCTTTTATCTTCACATTTTTAATGTCTCCTTATTCTGTCAGTTACTCTGGGAGATGTGCTAAGTCTGAAGTCTCTAATTATGATTGTAGATTTGTCTATTTCTCCCTTCAGCTCTGTCAGGTTTTTTTCTTATATTTGGTAGTGTTATTAGTCAGATACACTTTTAAGAAACTTTTGTCTTTTTTGCCAAATTGACCCTTTTATCATTCTGAGATGTCCATTCTATCCCTGAAAATACTTTTTACATGGAAGCCTGTTCTGACATTAATATAAGCTTAATGTTTGCCTCTTGCTTTTTCCTTTTAACTCATCTGTGTGTTTATGTTTAAAATGTGTTTCTTATAAACTACATACAGTTGGGCTGAAGTTGTTTATCCAGTCTCACAACAATCTCTGTGTTTTAATAGTGGTATATAGTCCATTTATAGTTTAATAACTTTTTTCTGTGTTTGGATTAAGTATATTGGTGTTCTTTTTCCATTTTTTCATTTACTCTTTGGTCCTCTTGCCCTGCCTTCTTTTTGGGTGAATTGAGTTTTTAGAAAAACATTTTTTCCCCTATCTTTTTAGTTTTGTCCCTTCATGTTATTTTTTTATTGGTGGTATTAGAGATTGATTACATATGTGTCTTGAATTTATCATGGCTGATTTTCAAACATATTCTAGTACTTCATGAACAGCATAAGAATATTACCCTTTATACTTGCAATACCATCTTCTCACTTTTTGTGCTCTTATTTTACTTCTATATATTCTGTTATATATATTCTATATATTTTGCTTCTACATATGCTCTATATTTTTATTACTTTTAATTTAAAGAATCAGTAATCTTTTAGTGAAATTTAAAGATGCATGTGTATATGTAATGTTTAAAATGTTTAAAAATTCCTGTGTATTTATCAACATATTTACCCTTTTTGTTCTTTCAAGATTTTATTTAAATTCAAGTGAGTTCACATATAGTGTAGTATTAGTTTCAGGTGTAGAATTTAGTGATTCATCAGTTGCATATAACACCCAGTGCTCATTATTACATCAAGTGCCCTCCTTAATGCCCATCACCCAATCACCCCATCCCCCCACCCGCCTACCCACCTCCCCTCCAGCAGCCCTCAGTTTTTTCCCCATATTTAAGAGTCTTATGGTTTGCCTCCCTCTCTGTTTTTATCTTATTTTTCCTTTCCTTCCCCTATGCTCATCTGTTTTGTTTCTTAAATTCCACATAGGAGTGAAATCATATGGTATTTGTCTTTCTCTGACTGACTTGTTTCATTTAGCGTAATATACTCTAGTTTCCATCCACGTCATTGCAGATGGCAAGATTCCATTCTTTTTGATGGCTGAGTAATATTCTGTTGTGTATATATAGCACATCTTTCAACATGACCAAGTGGGATTTATTGCTGGGCTGCAGGGGTGTTTCAATATCCACAAATCAATCAATGTGAAACACCACATTAATAAAGAATAAGAATCCTATGATCCTCTCAATAGATGAAGAAAAAGCATTTGACAAAATACCATCCTTTCTTGATAAAAAATCCTCAAGAAAATGCTTCTCCCTCTTCCTGCTCGTGTTCTCTCTCGATATCTGTCTCTCTCAAATAAATAAAATATTTAAAAAGTGGGGAGGGGGCGCCTGGGTGGTTCAGTCGGTTAAGTATCTGACTTGGGTTTAGGTCATGATCCCAGGGTCCCGAGCCCCACATCCCGCTCCCTGCTGGGTGGGGAACCTGTTTCTCCCTCTCCTGCTCACCCCTGCTCGTGCTCTTTCTCATATCTCTGTCACTATTTCTTTCTCAAATAAATAAAATCTTTTTAAAAAGTCCTCAAGAAAGGGATAGAAAGAACATAGCTCAACGTCATAAAGGCCATATATGAAAGACCCACAGCTAATATCATCCTCAATGGGGAAAAACTGAGAGCTTTTCCCCTAAGGTCAGGAACAAGACCGAAATGTTCACTCTCACCACTGTTGTTCATAATCGTACTGGAAGTCCTAGCCTCAGCAATCAGACAACAAAAGGAAATAAAAGATATCAGAATCAGCAAGGAAGAAGTCAAACTTTCACTCTTCATAGATGACATCTATGTAGAAAAGCTGAAAGACTCCACCAAAAAATTGCTAGAATTGATACAGGAATTTAGCAAAGTCGTAGGATATAAAAATCAATGCACAGAAGTCTGTTGCATTTCTGTACACCAATAATGAAGTAGCAGAAAGAGAAATCCTATTTACCCTTTTTGATTTCTGTCTTGCGTCCTGTAGAACTGAGTTTCTACGTGTTATTTTCCTTTACCCTAACGAATATTTAGATTTGTTTGTAGTGCAGGTCATTGTGGCACAAATTCTTTCAGCTTTATTTGTATGAAATTTTGCTTTCATTTTTGAAGGATATTTTTATTGGGTATAGAATTCTTGGCCAACTTTTGTTTTAGGACTTAAAGATACAGTTTGCTTATCTTTTGCCCTCCATTATTTTGTGAGGCAGCCTCCTCTTTTTCCTGCCGCTCTGCCAAAGATGAAAGCAGCCAGGGGGGCACCTGCGTGGCTCAGTCATTAAGTATCTGCCTTTGGCTCAGGTCATGATATCAGGGTCCTGCGATTGAGCCCCATGTCAGGCTCTCTGCTCAGTGGGGAGCCTGCTTCTCCCTTTCCTTCTGCCTGCCGCTCCCACTGCTTGTGCGCGCCCTCTCTCTCTGTCAAATAAATAAATAAACAAAATCTTAAAAAAAAAAAAAAAAAGATGAAAGCAGCCAGGGGTCTCTGCAGTCCTAGGTAAGGCTAGTCCTTTTCTGGATTTTAGATCATGAGTTTTCCTGCATCCTCGGCCCTCTGATGGGCTTTAAAAAAACACTAAATTTTGTAGGTTATCTAGCTTATTCTCATTGTTAGGATGGAATTAATGTTCTCTTGCAACTTTCTGAAGTGGAAATGGAAGACCAGTATAATGCTGACTGAATTAATACTGCTTAAAAAGATTTTTATTATTATTATTTTCCAGATTTTTTTTCTGGTATTCTTACAGTTGTTTTCCCAGTGAATTTTAGACTCCATTTATCTTTTAAAAAGAATTGCAGACATTACATCGAATGCATAGATTAATTTAGAGAAAAATGAACTCTTTGTTTTATTGAGTTTTCCTATCCGAGAACAAGGCATATCTTTTTGAAGTCTTTTGTCTGATTTAGTAGTGGATTTTTTTTTTAAAAGATTTAATTTATTTATTTGGGAGAGGGAGAGCACCAGCAGGGGGAGGGGCAGAGAGACTCCATGATGAGTGGAGCTGGACACAGGGCTCCATCCCACAACCCTGAGATCATGACCTGAGCCAAAATCAAGAGTCAGCCGCTAAATGGATTGAGCCACCCAGGTGCCCCTGTTTATTAGTAGAGTTTTAAGTTTTCTTAATATAAGTTATTTGATGCTGAATTTGTTCCTAGGAATTTTAATAGGGATGCATTTTTTTCTTCCATTATATTTTCTGTTGATTTTTGGGAAATTGGTAGGAAAACTGCTTGATTTTGTATACTAATTTTATAACCAGCATACCTGTTTGAAAGGTCTTATTGCTTCCAGTCTCAGTGAATTAAGTGTTTTGGGTATACTCTCACATCATGTCTAAAATGATAATTCAGACATTTCCATTTTTATATTAATCCCTCATTTTTTTTTTACTTCTGTATCATTTAGCACTTCTAGGACAATGCTAAATAACAGAATAATGGTGGGCTTCCTTAATATTGTTCCTTGTTGTAATGGGAATGCTGTTGGCGTTTTACCATTAAGCATTATGATGGCACTTGTATGTGTGTGTGGGTATGTGTGTATACATACGTAAGCCTGCCATTAAAATAGAAGCCATATTCCCATTTCATTGAAACATTTGTTTTTTTTTTAAGTATGCTCTATGCCTAACGTGGGGCTTGAACTCACAACCCTGACATCAAGAGTCACATGTGGGGCACCTGGTGGCTCAGTTGGTTAGGCGGCTGCCTTCTGCTCAGGTCATGATGCCAGGGTCCTAGGATTGAGCCCCACGTCGGGCTTCTTGCTCACTGGACAGTCTGCTTCTCCTTCTCCCTCTGCCCCCCCCCCCACCCTGCTCATTCTCTCTCTCTCTCCCTCCCTCCAATAAATAAATGCAATCTTTAAAAAAAAATTTAAAAAAGAGTCACATGCTCTACTGATGGAGCCATCCAGGCACCCCTGAAAGATTAAAAAAAAAGGATGGAAAATCTTATAAAGAATGGTTGTTTAGTTTTATTAAATGCCTTTTTATCATGAAAGGTGAACAATTTGTCATACTTTTTTTTGCTAACATTTTAATGATATGTTTTGGAATTTTTGTCACAGATAATTTTCATCAAATTTTTCTTATTTTTTATATATGTACCTATTATTTTAACAGATAGCAATTCTGTTTTGTTCTAATCACATTTAGGTTTAACCAAATTAAATGTTCATTGCTAATCCTTTAAAGCATTTCTCCATTTTATAAATTTTTTTTTAAAGATTTTATTTATTTATTCATGAGAGAGAGGGAAAGAGAGAAGCAGAGGGAGAAGCAGACTCCCAAGGAGCAGGGAGCCCGATGCGGGACTCAATCCCAGGACCCTGGGATCATGACCTGAGCCGAAGGCCAGACGCTTAACCATCTGAGCCACCCAGGTGCCCTCCATTTTATAAATTCTTCATTTTTATTTTTATTTTATTTATTAAGATTTTATTCATTTGTCAGAGAGAGCACAAGCAGGGAGAGTGACAGGCAGAGGGAGAAGCAGGCTCCCCCGCTGAGCAAGGAGCCCGCCATGGAGCTTTTATCCCAGGACCCTGGGATCATGACCTAAGCCAAAGGCAGACGCTTAACTGATTGAACCACCCAGGCATCCCATAAATTCTTCATTTTTAAAGACATTTTAGGGGCTTCTGCATGGCTCAGTTGGTTAAGCATCTGCCTTCAGCTCAGGTCCTGGGATCGAGCCCCATGTCAGGCTCCCTGCTCAGTGGGGAGTCTGCTTTTCCCTCTCTACCTGCCCCTTCCCTGCTTGTGCTCTCTCTCTCTCTCTCTCTCTTTCTCTCAAATAAATAAATAAAATCTTAAAAAAGAACTTTAAAAAGATACATTTTAGTTGTATGGATTGTGGCTTCAAATAATTTAGTTGTTGTTTTGCTTTATTTGTTCTGGGAGGCATTTGTATGTGCTATATTCCTGATCCTTGCATATTTAAAAGACCTTTCCAGATACTCAGCCTTTCTTGTGTATCATATCTCATTGAGTCTAAGAAGCACCTGTTCATTTTTCACATCTCTGAAATTATTTCTGAAATCTGAATTTTTTATGTATTTGAAAATTGATGATTTAAACAGTTTATAGCTCTTTTTCTTAAATAGAGGTATATAAAATAATGGTGTACCTTTCAAATGACGGTGTCTTCAACAGATGAAATATGGTAAGTTGGGGTGCCTGGGTGGCTCAGTCAGTTAAGCGTCCGATTCTTGGTTTTGGCTCAGATCATGATGTTGGAGTTGTGAGTTGCAGCCCCATGTCGGGCTCTGCACTCAATGGGGAGTTGGGGCTTAAGGATTTTGTTTCTCCTTCTCTCTCTGGCCCTGCCCCCGCTCATGTGCGTGCTCGCTCTCAAATAAATAAATAAATCTTTTAAAAAATATGGTAAGATAATTCCAAATTATTAGATTACTATAAAATAATTTTTATCTATAAGGTTGAGAAAGATCAGAAATTTAATAACAGTGTGCTGAGTTGCAGTGAACAAGCACTTTCCTCCATTACTGGTAGGCATAAAAATCAGTACAATCTCCATGGAGGACAATTTAGGAAAATGAAAAATGTTAAATGCATATACCCTTTGATTCAGCCAGGATTTTATCTTATAGATAAACTTGCATGTATTTTAAATAATACACATGTTTATTATTTTTTATTCAGCATGATTTAATAATATTCCAGAAACCATCTAAATATCCATCAATAGTAGACCATTTTAGTAAATTATAATACATCCATTAAAATTGTATTTCACTAAGTAGAAAATTCCATGTCATACTCTTTTTTTTTTTTTTTTAAGATTTTAGGTATTTAACAGAGAGAGTGAGAGATCACAAGCAGAGGAAGCAGCAGAAGGAGAGGGAGTAGCAGGCTCCCCACTGAGCAGGGAGCCCGACATGGGGCTCAATCCCAGAACCCTGGGATCATGACCTGAGCCAAAGGCAGACGCTTAACTGACTGAGCCACCCAGGTGCCCCCACGTCATATTCTTTTTCACTTCACATTGTACACAGAAATCACTTGTATCCATTGTCTAATGTTGCTGAGGAGATGTCTGAGGCCAGCATAAATTATTTAATTTGTAGGTGGCCCTGTTTCTTCTAGATGCTAAAAGCACCTTTTTTTAATCCTTAATATTTGGCAACATTCCATAATATATCTTAAATCTTGATCATTTCCTGTTAATGTTTCCTGATACATGACAAGACGTTTCAGTTTTTCACCTCTAAATCCTTGAATATTTTGGCTGTTCCATATTGTTTGTCTAAGAATATTACTTATGTTAGATTTCAGTTGTTTATCTTACAAATCTGTTATCTTTGTTCTGACTACTTTGTTAGACTCTAATCACCTTTATTTTGTTATGTTCATTCTGAATGATTTTCCCTGGCTTGTCATCCATATTACTTACTTGGTTTTCTGAAGTATCTTTTCTACTTGGAGTTGTTTCTAATATGATTTCAAGTATTGTGGTATTTTTTTTTCTCTTTTTCTTTTTATCTTTTGTTTCTTTCAGCTCTTTTTAAAAATTTGTTTTATGGAGTTATGTTCTATTTATTTGATGCAAAGCAGTTTTTCTTTAAAATTCTATTTTATGAAGCAGTTCTCCAAATGTGTGGGTTATTTTCTCTTTTCCACATTATGATCCCTCCTCCTTTTATGCAGTCCTGGTTTTTTGTTATTTGTTGTTGAAAAGTTGTGTTCACTCTTTTTAAAAATCTGTTTTATGGAGTTATGTTCTATTTATTTGCTGCAAAGCAGTTTTTGTTTAAAATTCTATTTTATGAAGCAATTCTCCAAATGTGTGGGTTATTTTCTCTTTTCCACATTATGATCCCTCCTTCTTTTATGCAGTCCTACTTTTTTATGTTATTTGTTGTTGAAAAGTTGTGTTCTGGCCTGCTCTTTGCCCAAGAATGGCATAAGCTGTTGGAATAGCTGCCTTAGAGGCTGAGATAGGAGACTGAACACATTGTCGTGATCTCTCTTCTTTAAACTGGCTACTTGTTGACACACTTGTCATACGCTGTCTCTAAGCAGGTCCCCACAGCACATGGTAAACATTCATTCCGGAGGCAGATCAATGCTGACATATCTCTGATTGATCTACTTTAGTCTGCTATGCAGGGTTGACCACTAGCTTACTCTTTCTGTTTCTTTACAGCCATGCTTTAGCTCCTGGCAAGGAAAATAAAAAATGTCATAGCAACTGTAAGTTTTAGGGAGCCAAGTGCATGATACCTCTTGGCTCTTTTGTTCCCTCCTGAGATTGGAACCAATTCAGATGTGGTCAAAGGAGCTTAGGCAGGTGGAGATAAAATATCAGCTTTACTGTTGAGAGAGCTGTTGAAAGATATTTATGGTATAGGTGGTCTTCTAATAAGTCTGTACCCCAGCCCAGACCTGAAATAACCCAACCAAGGGAAACTTTGGGTCTTTGTAATAGACATACTTACCTAAGACTTTCAGTAAATTAGCTCTGCCCAATCAAAAAATGTGGACCATGGTGAATTTGCCAGTCGGGTTTCTCACTTAAGGGGTAAAGGGGCAAGATGCTAGGAAGATTTATGGAAACTCTGTCCTCATGGAAAGTAGAAGAAATATCCCCCACCTTAAACATCATGAGTTTTCTTTAGTAGGTCCTCTTTGCCAGGCTGTGATAGGGAGATATGTACCAAGTAGAATGCTGTCTGCTTCCTCCATAAGTCTGCCTGCTATGCCTTTAAGGACTCATGTTTTCAAGTTAGTGATTGATTATGGAATTGTTCTTCAGGACCCACAAAATTTGCCAAAACTGAATCTGTTTGAGATTAGAGGAGATGCGTGGCAGATTTGGACATCCTCTTTAACGATGATGCAGACCTCATTGTATCTGAGACTTATTCATTGGCATCAGTGCTGTGAGATGTGGCTATTTTGCACAGGGGTTTCCTTCTCTAATTTTGGTTCTATTTTGGTCAGCGAAAGGAATTATGCAAACATGCATTTCCCCCTCTTTCCCAGAAGCTGTTAACCTTTAAAATCATTGCTCATCTAACAGACAAACATTTTTCTTTCATTTGTGCTTCTTGAGTTACAAAAGAGATTAAATAACATTTTTGTGTATTCATTGGATCTTTGAAGTTCTTTTGTGAATTGCCTATTCTTGTTTTGTCCTTATCTTTCAAATGGTGAGTTTGTCTTTTCACTTATGAGTTCTCTAATTTAAAGATAATGGGGCTCCTGAGTGGCTCAGTCAGCTAAGCAGCTGCCTTCTGCTTGGGTCATGATCCCAGAGTCCTGGGATCAAGCCCCGCATCGGGCTCCCTGCTCAGTGGGGGTCTGCTTCTCCCTCTCGCTCTGTGCTCTCTCTCTCTCAAGTGAATAAATAAAATCTTAAAAAAAATAAAATATAAAAATATTAACTTTTTCTTACACCTTACCTTGCCCAGTTAATTTCTTTTCAAAATTTGCTTATGTTCCATTTGTTATATAAATTTAAAATTTTTATGATGTACTACATGATTTTTGTGCTGGTATCATGTTAGAAAGATTTCTGACCTCAGACTTATCAAAAATTCTATATTTTCACATGGTATTGTTATAAGGTTTTAACATTTAAATTTTGAACCATCCTTACATTGACTAAGAATCACTTTTTTTCATACAGATAGTTAATTGTCCCAATGATGAGTTATTGAAAAATATATTCCTTTCCTACTGATTTGAAATGCTGCATTGATTGTGGTGGGCTGAATGTGACCGCCAAAGACAACCGGTCCTAACTGCTGCAATCTGTGAATGTCACCTCATAAGGTGAAGTTTTACAGATGAGACTGAGTTATGGATCTTGAGATAAGATGATTCTGAATTACCTGGGAGGGTTCTAAATGCTATCATAGGTGTCCTTATTTTAGAGAGAGGCAGTGGGCGATTAAACACATACATTGAGGAGAAGGCAAGGTGAAATCAGAGGCAGAGATTGGGGTTATGTTGCCGTTAGCCAAGGACGGCCAGCAGCCACCAGAACCTGGAAGAAAGAAGGAAGTTATCTCCCCTGAAGCTTCCCAGAGAATTCAGCCCTGCTAATACCTTGATTTTAGACTCCAGAACTCAGAGAATAGATTTCTGTTGTTTTAAGCAACTAAGTTTGTGCTAATTTGTCACAGCAGCCACAGGAAATTAATACATTAATCATATGCCACATTCTTTTATATTTTTTGGTCTCTTTGTGAATTTTATCTTCATTTATTCCACTGTTGTGTCTGCTCTGGTGCCAGTACCATTCTGTTTTAACTAGGAATGTTCACATTCAGATTTACTTTTTTAAATAATTATTTTATTAAAGTTGTATATGACTTTTAACAGTCAAATATTCAAGGATTATAATGTATAAAAGCAGCCCTCCCATTCCTGCTCCAGTTCTGATCTCCAGTGACACCTACATTAACCTCTCTATTTCCCCTGGTATTGCCCCCCCATTCTTCTAAATTCTATATTTTTATGCAGATTTTTTAAAGATTTTATTTTTAAGTAATTTCTACACCCAACATGAGGCTCAAACTTACAGTCCTGACATCAAGAGTCACACACTCTACCGACTGAGCCAACCAGGCACCACTATATGCTGATTTTTGATTTATTGATTTAAGGCATTATCTACCTTAAATGGCAGATGAGGACTTAGCTACCCTTCACCACCACTATCACCACTTGTCCTCCCCGAGTATAGGTATATTAAGTTTATTACATCCAATAAGTGTTCATGTCATTGTGAACAATTGAGTTTTTTAAATTTAATTTTATTTATTTTATTTATTTTTATTTATTTATTTGACAGAGAGACACAGTGAGAGAGGGAATGCAAGCAGGGGGAGCGGGAGAGGGAGAAGCAGGCTTCCTGCCGAGCAGGGAGCCCGATGCAGGGCTCGATCTCAGGACCCTGGGATCATGACCTGAGCCCAAGGCAGACGCTTAAAGACTGAGCTACCCAGGCACCCCCAATTGAGTTTTTTTTTAAGATTTTATTTATTCATTTGAGTGAGAGAGAGCAGCAGAGGGAGGGCCAGAGGGAGAAGCAGACTCCCTGCTGAGCAGGGAGCCCGACTTGGGGCTCAATCCCAGCACCCGGGGATCATGACCTGAGCTGAAGGCAGACATTTAACCAACTGAGCACCCAGGAGCCCACCTAGAGGTCTCTTTTCCAGAGTCCATCTTCCTGCTTAAATTTGGGCTACTTGTTCCTTTTTTTTTTTTTTTTTAAGATTTTATTTATTTGACAGAGAGAGACACAGCAAGAGAGGGAACACAAACAGGGGGAGTGGGAGAGGGAGAAGCAGGCTTTCCACCGAGCCGGGAGCCCGATGTGGGCCTCGATCCCAGGATCCTGGGATCATGACCAGAGCCTAAGGCAGATGCTTAATGACTGAGCCACCCAGGCGCCCCTAAAGATTTTATTTTTAAGTAATATCTACACCCAACGTGGGGCTCAAACTCACAACCCCAAGATCAAGAGTTACATATGCTCCCAGCTGAGCCAGCCAGGTGCCCCTTAGCTACTTGTTCTATGCAGCTGTCATCCTGAGCCTTTCCGTCTTTGCTCTTCTGGGTTGGATTTTGGTCTTCTATATTGCATTGCTACTTTTGAGAAATTTCTTTTTGTGACTCCCAATACTTTGTACATAGTCTACTTTTTCTCTTAAAACTTCTAGGATCTTTTTACACCCAGATTCCTGAAAGTTCACAATGATGCATTTTTGGAGTAAATCTCTTTTTGGATGGAAATTTAGGTCCTTCAGTTATTTTTCAACCTTTTTATTAAATTTTTTAAAAATTTCAGCTATCCTATCTTCTCCTCAAGGGTTCTTTCTTATTCTTTTTTAAAAGATTTATTCATGTGAGAGAGAGAGTGTGTGAGTGAGCAGGGAGAGGGGCAGAGAGAGAGAGAATCTCAAGCAGACTCCATGCTGAGCTCAGAGCCCAACATGGGGCTCAATCTCACAACCCTGAGGTCATGACCTGAGCCAAAACCAAGAGTCAGATGCTCAACTGACTATGCCACCCAGAGACCCTTTTCTTATTTTATTATTCCTCTTTGAGATTATTAGTTAGAGGGCTGTGTTTTGTTTTGTTTCCTTTCTATATTGTCTTAATTTCCCTCAGCTATTTTCTTTTTTCTATTTGTTGGTTTAGGTCAGAGATCTTTCTTGGTGGAGACTTTCCTCATATCTGTTGAGCAGAAGCTTCCTATGTATGCATGAGCTTGTCAACTGGCGAATTTTGCTCTACAGTGAATAGGCAAAGAGTCATCCTTTTATAATGTCCAAATGACATACTCCTTTTCTCTGGAGCTTTTAATTCTTTCCAGAGAAAAGAATGTTACAGTCTTTTCTGAGGAATGGAAAGGTGTGTGTGTGTGTGTGTGTGTGTGTGTGTGAGAGAGAGAGAGAGAGAGAGAGAGAGAGAGAGAGAGAATGCTTTGCTACTGGTGAGCAAAGAATGGGAAAAGTGCTTGACATTCAGTAGTTCTGTATGTGGACTTTCACTTTATCATTTTGTTTTTAAGCCAAGTCTTCTGCTGTGTTGTCTTGCCCAAGTCCAGAACTTTCTTGGTTCAATATCTTCAACTCCCATTGAGTGACACAGATTAGAAAGGGGCCTCAGGGTTCAGCCAGCTATACAGAATTCAATGAATCCTTCTTCCACTTCCAAATGGTAAGTCTTTCAGATATTCTGCAAGATGATTAACTCATTACTTATTAGCATTCCTCTGTTAGTTGCTTAGTGGACAACTTTCTCTCCAAATATGTACTGAAGTCTCTCATCTGCTCTTGTCTTTATACTTACTCTCCCTATACTTATGAGTTAATTGCTTATATTTTTGTTTTATACTTTTACTGTTATTTTAGTGGGTTAGGGAAGGGAAAGCAGATAAGTGCATGGGGTCAATCTGCATTTTTAACAGGACACCTTGTTTTTTAATATCTGAATAACCTCTTCCAGGTTATTTCTCAATGTTGAGTTTTAAGAGTTTCAGGTTTTAAAAATTTACATCCTATATAGTTTTGTTTACTTATAGGCTATATGTAATCACTTCTCAGCCTTTTGGCTAAGATCAAGTATATTTATAGGCTATATGTAATAATTAATGTCTTATACTTGCATTCAGCTTTATTCTTTTTTTTAAGTAAGCTCTGTGCCTAATGTGGGGCTTCAACTCACAACCCTGAGATCAAGAGTTGCATGCTCTACCGAATGAGCCAGCCAGACACCCCACAACTTTATATTTTTCAAAGCAATTTTGCATATGTTATCCCATTTGATCCTCATAATATGAGAGGCTGTGCACTTGGGAAGGTTGGGCATAGCAGAGGACTGGAAGAGGGGCTCGCCTGAAGTATGCAGTGAAGTTGGAAATATTCTTAAATTTCATAGGAGATTAGTTTTAATATCTTTTTAACATAAATTAGTGTTTGATACTTTAATTAAAAGGATTTGAAATATAGTTTTCAGCCATTCTTTCAAAAATATAATTTCTTCTGTAGTTCACTTCCTTTTCCTTAACATATTTTTAAGATTTTTAAAAAATTTTTTAAGTAATCTCCACATCCAATGTGGGGCTCAAACTCATGACTCCGAGATCAAGAGTCATATGCTCCACTGACTGAGCCAGCCAGGCACCCCTTTAGTTACTATTATTTTTTATTTTTTAATTAAAAAAATTTATTTAAGTAATCTCTACACCCAGTATGGGTCTTGAACTCACGACCCTGAGATCAAGGGTCACACGCCCTACTGACTGAGCCAGCCAGGGCCTTCTTCCTTCAGATCCTTGGTCCTGATTCTTATTAGATTATGTCTGGAATGTGGAAAGATTGTTATGAGCTGTCTGTTTAATCTTTCTGTTGCTCAAAAACCTTTCTTGGTGCCACATTACCTATTAAATAAAATATAGAGACCTCTACAATCTATCACCAATCTACCTTTTCCTTCTTCAGCCTATTTTTGGAATGACATTTCCTTGTCTCATGCTGTTAAGATCTCTTTTTTTCTTCAATATTTCACTTGTGGAACTAGCACACCTGAATTCTAATCTTATTTCTGTTATTAATAGGTGTGAGATTATTGGCAAGAGGGGAATAGGAGCTCCCTTGTAAATAATGTACATGTGATATTAATATATGGTCTTTGTGTAACTTAACTTCTCAGACTTCTTTTATACATTTACTAATTCATAGGTAAAATTGACATATAAAAGGTATAAATTACTTAATGTGTATTTTAACAATGAATGAACGAATGACTCTCACCTTTGGATAAGGGCTTGCTAGTGCTGCATAATAATGATAAATAAAATATGAAAAAGACAAAACCAAAAAGATATAAATGGACTTAATAATCAAGTAAACATTTTTCAAAATAATAATGGTTATGCAAAAGCTAGTTATACATGTTAATTGTAGTAAATTTGGAAACTACAGAAAATTATCACCCTTTATCCCACTGCAGAGAAAAATTTTGTTGACATTTTGGACCGTTTTATATCATTAGTTGAAATCATTAACAAACTCTGATTCTTTGAGGAAATGCTGATTGTGTTTGTAAGAAAAGTTATAGATTGGGAGCCAGAGTAATCAGGAGTACTACATTAATATTAAACAGCAAACTTGTCTAATGTATTTTCTTAATCGCATCAAGCAATTATGTTATATTTAGTCAAAAGTCTTTACAGATTATTTTTCTCAAGGAGATTTTAGTGCTTCCATTAGTCTGCATATTACCATCAGTCTGTTTTGCTTCCTTTTTAGTGATGTCACAGGAATGAAATGTTAAAGTGAGTACAGAACTACCTCTAAAGAGAATATTGACTTGTTTTAAGATTTGTACTCAACATCGAAGAGATAGCTAAAAAATTTAAATATTATGTAGTGTAAAAAGGAATAAAATGTTCTATATGGTGACTGTGTTCAAGTGAAAAAAAAACTGTACTCTAACTGGAAATAAAGGAGATTTCTAGTTAAGATGGCATAGTAACATTTGCTCTCAACTCATAGTAATTAGAAAAGAAATTAAGAAGCAAACCCAAGAAGATGTATCTTGGCTAGATAATAAGATAAACATGAACCAAAAACAAAGTGGAAAAATAAAGTAGTAAGTGGGGCTGAAACGAATGTGCTGAGCTCTCAGTGTAGAAATAGGCTCTGGGGGGGGGGGTGGCGCCTGGGTGGCTCAGTTGTTGGGCATCTGCCTTCGGCTCAGGTCATGATCCCAGAGTCCTGGGATCGAGCCCCGCATTGGGCTCCCTGCTCAGCGGGAAGCCTGCTTCTCCCTCTCCCACTCCCCCTGCCTGTGTTCCCTCTCTCGCTGTGTTTCTCTCTGTCAAGTAAATAAATAAATAAAAAGAAATAAGCTCTGGTATTTCTAGAGCTCTGAATTCCTAGATAGGAGTTCAGTTTCTGCAGGTTGGTAGAAATTGTTTCCCGTGCACCATTCCTTCAAACCTTATTAGATCAACAGTATTTCAGATATCACTATAACAGGGGCCCTAAAAAACAGTATAAGATGCTGTGGAAGTGGGAACCCTGAAGGTGAATTGGAAACAGTGTAT
This sequence comes from Callorhinus ursinus, assembly GCF_003265705.2. Lineage (NCBI taxonomy): Eukaryota > Metazoa > Chordata > Mammalia > Carnivora > Otariidae > Callorhinus > Callorhinus ursinus. The sequence goes on from NW_027397064.1 coordinate 31,116,552, forward strand.
AACCACTAGTAAGGAGGAATAACCACAGAGGGGAAGAAGGAAAAAATTAAAGATTCTGTACTCACAATGAGCCTATAAAATTCAACCAACAAAATCAACATTTGGAGTATGAATTCATTCCAGGTAAAAATAATTTTATAGAAAAGTCTAAGAATTATATATATTTAGGGTGCCAAAGAGAAAAATTATAGAATGGTAACTGTTAAAAAGGACAAGAAGTTAGGAGACTATGAAGAAGAGCCAATTAGAAATCTTGGAAATTACAAAAGAAAGAAAGAGTCACTGGATATTAAAAAACAAATCTCAATAGCTGGGATGAACTCTAGACAAAACTGAAAAGAGAATTCATAAATTGGAAGATTGTACTGAGGAATTTACTGAAAAGATAGCACAGAAAAACAGATATAAAAATGAGCCAATAAGACCAAATAGAATAACACCCAATAGAAGAAACAGATAAAAAGAAGAAATTATGGCTTAAAAGAAATATTTGAAGGGATAATAGCTTAAAATTTTCTAGAACTGAGGGAAGACATGAATCTCCAGAATGACAATACTCTACCAAAACACATCTTAGCCTGAGGGCATCAAGCTTAAACAGAACACTCTAAAAGATTCAAAAGACCATTAAGCTTCCTCAGAAAGGAGAGATAGTTTGTCCCTAGACTTCTCATTGACTGCAATAGATGCCCTAAGACATGGGGATTCTATCTTCAGAGGATTAAACACTAAAGAATGCTGTGTAATCAACAGAACAGATGCATACATAGCACATATATAGAACCTAAAAACAAAGGGCTGAGTGAAAAACACCCAAAAACTCAGAAATAAAATCTACAACACTGTATCATTTTTATAAGGATGTGTACATAACCCATTTTACAGGAATACATTCAAATTAAAAAGTACACATTCAAGCACATTAGAATGATTGTGAGGAGAGACAGAAATGAGGAAGAAATTAAAAAAGAATCAATATACAAGTAAATGAACAAACAAAAAAATGAGTCTTACATGGACCAATAATGATAACTAGAAAAAAAAAGGAAAAATACAAGAAATTGGTAGTCTAGATTTTTATATACAAGAAACATGAATGGTGGCGCCTGGGTGGCTCAGTTGGTTGAGCACCTGACACTTGGTTTTCATGTGGGTCATGATTTTGGGGTCCCTGGATTGAGCCCCACCTCAGGCTCTGAGCTCAGGGGGTAGTCAGCTGGAGGATTCTCTCCCTTTCCGTCTGCCCCTCTCCCTGTGTGCTCTCTCTCTCTCAAATAAATCTACCTTGAAAAAAAAAAAGGAAACATGAATGAAGGCAAAATAGAGTTTTGTAGATATCAAGATCAAGCATTTTTTTACCTACAGGATTCACTAGAAGAACTATTAAAGAAGGGACCTTTTCAAGAGCAAAGAAGGAAAGTATAGAAATAAGAAATAATGGTTAGCCATCCTTCTTCCTCTTCCCATATGGGAAAACCTGCCCTAATCTAGTTACCTCTGACTGGTTGACAAATTTATTTAGTCCTGATGCTCAGTGAGGAGGACCATTTAGCTCTCACACTAAGCTATATCCACAAACTTTGCCACTATTAGTAACAAAAAATGGGATTTTGGCCTTCAGCTACTACACTTTATATTATTTATTTCTTGTTTAGACCTAATGCAGAGAAAAGGGATGCCATTTATTGGGTCCCCTCAGAGACTCAAACATTTCAAGTAATGAGAACATTGAGAAAAGTGTGGAATTTGGTGTAGTAAAATACACAGTAGAATATACATCAATAAACACAAAATACTTAGGATTAAACAAAAGATATGCAATGCCTCTATCTTAAAAACTCCAGAGCACTACTGAGCGAAATCAAAGAAGACCTAAATAAATGGAGATGCATATTATCATTTTTGCACTGAAAGACACAGTATTGTTAAGATTCCAGTCCTCTGGAATCTGGGATCCCCCCCCAATACCTCTGTAGGTTCAGTGCCACTCCTATCTAAATCCCAGAGCTGTACAACTTAATAGTAAAAAAGATAACTCAGTTTAAAAATGGGCAAAAGACAAACACTTAACCATGGAGTGTATACAAATGGCCAATTAACACATGAAAAAGTGCTCATCATCATCAGTCATCAGTAAAATTCACATTAAAATCATAAGGAAATACCTCTACACAATGACTAGAATGGATAAAACTAGTAATACTGCTAACATTACATATGAGTGAGGATGTGGAACAACTGGGACTCTCATACATTGCTAATGGGAATGTAAAAAGGCAATTTCTTATAAAGTATACGCCAGTTATTTGACAGAATCCTTTTCTATGTCTTTATCCAAAAGGAAAAAAACATTTGTCCACAAGAAGACTTGTATAGCCATGTTCATAGCAGCTTTATTTACAGTAGTAAAAAATGAAAACCTGGTGTTACATTCACACAATGGATTACTATTCAGCAATAATAATAAAAAAAAAGAACACACTAACCAGAGAGGGAAAAACTAAGGTGAAAAAAATCACAGCAGTTATTATTTCTTATAGGCTAAGCATTGGCTGAGAAAGGATACAAGGGTATTTTCTGGGGCCTTGGAAATGTTGTATACCATAATATCCATTTGTCAAAAGTATACAGCTAGTGTCAGAGCCGCTGCCGCCGAGTCCGGATTCAACCTCGTGCGCCACTGATGCCTGCCTGCCTAACGTGCACTCCTGATTCCTTTTGGTTCTAAGTCCAAAATGGCAACTCTCAAAGATCAGCTGATTCAGAATCTTCTTAAGGAAGAACATACCCCCCAGAGTAAGATCACAGTTGTTGGGGTTGGTGCTGTTGGCATGGCTTGTGCCATCAGTATCTTAATGAAGGACTTGGCAGATGAACTTGCTCTTGTTGATGTTATGGAAGACAAACTGAAGGGAGAGATGATGGATCTCCAGCACAGAAGCCTTTTCCTTAGAACACCAAAAATTGTCTCTGGCAAAGATTATAATGTGACTGCAAACTCCAAGCTGGTTATTATCACAGCTGGGGCACGTCAGCAAGAGGGAGAAAGCCGTCTTAATTTGGTCCAGCGTAACGTGAACATCTTTAAGTTCATCATTCCTAATATCATAAAATATAGCCCAAACTGCAAGTTGCTTGTCGTTTCCAATCCATTGGATATCTTGACCTTTGTGGCTTGGAAGATAAGTGGCTTTCCCAAAAACCGTGTTATTGGAAGTGGTTGCAGTCTGGATTCAGCCTGGTTCCGTTACCTAATGGGGGAAAGACTGGGAGTTCACCCATTAAGCTGTCACGGGTGGGTCCTTGGGGAGCATGGAGACTCCAGTGTGCCTGTATGGAGTGGAGTGAACGTTGCTGGTGTCTCTCTGAAGAGTCTGCACCCTGACTTAGGCACTGATGCAGATAAGGAACAGTGGAAAGAGGTTCACAAACAGGTGGTTGACAGTGCCTACGAGGTGATCAAACTGAAAGGCTACACCTCCTGGGCCATTGGACTGTCTGTGGCAGATCTGGCCGAAAGTATAATGAAGAATCTTCATTCTTCATTCATCAATTGGATGCGGGTGCATCCAATTTCCACCATGATTAAGGGTCTCTATGGAATTAAAGATGATGTCTTCCTTAGTGTCCCTTGCATCTTGGGACAGAATGGAATTTCAGATGTTGTGAAGGTGACTCTGACTTCTGAGGAGGAGGCCTGTTTGAAGAAGAGTGCAGATACACTTTGGGGGATCCAAAAGGAGCTGCAGTTTTAAAGTTTTCTAATGTACCACTTCACTGTCTAGACTATAGCAGGATTTTAGTTGGAGGTTGTGTATATTGTCCTTATTATCTGATCTGTTACTCAAGTAATATTAAAATGGCCTAAGAAAAAACATCAGTTTCCTAAAGTTCCAAATAGGAATGGTTCACCAAACCCTGCTGCTGTATCCTGGTACTGGATGATACCTGTCTTTGTAGCCCTAAATTGGTTAACATAAGTTAGCCCCACCGTCTCAGAGGCTCCACTGCCAGAGCTGCGGTTGCTCTGCACACCAGATGTGTGTTTACTGTGTGTTCTGTCACTTCAGGTTCCTTCCCCCAACACCCGACATGCCTAGTCCATCTTTTCCAGTCAGTCACATTCTGGGATCCAATGTATAAATTCAGTATTGCGTGTATTGTGCATAACTGTCCTAAAGGATCTTACTTTGTGTACCATGTATGTCAGAATATAGTGTACATGGCCATATAACGTAAAAAGACAAGGCAGCCAACTAAGTGTCATACCAACTAAAATACCAAATAAATTTTGAACGGTGACTCTTTTTTGAAAAAAAAAAGTATACAGCTAAAAATTGTACACTTCACTGTATGTAAATATTACCAAAAAGAACCATGTATTGATGATGATGATAGAATGAGGTGGTAGGGAGTAGGTGAAAGTATAAATGATATAAAAATGGCAGAATATTGGGATACCTGGGTGGTGCAGTCGGTTAAGTGTCTGACTCTTGGTTTCAGCTCAGGTCATGATCTTGGGGTCCTGGGATCGAGACACCCCCATCATGCGTTCAGCGTGGGGTCTGCTTGGAATTCTCTCTTCCTCTCCCTCTGCCCCTTTCGCTCTTTTCCTCTAAGATGAATAAATCTTTAAAAAAAATTTAAAAATTTTAAAATGGCAGGATGTTGACAAATGAGCTCTTATTTTTGTCTGCATATGTTGAACTATAACTTTTAAAGAAATTTTTAAAAAAGATTATTTATTTTGCAGAGAGAGAGCACGAGGGGGTTGGGAAGGGCAGAGTGAGAAGCAGACTCCCTGCTGAGCAGGGAGCCTGAGGCAGGGCTTGATCCCAGGACTCTGAGATCATGACCTGAGCCGAAGGCAGCTGCTTAACCAACTGAGACACTCAGGCACCCAGACTTTTAAAGAAATTAAAGAAAAAAAACTCATATTTACCCAAAAATTTACCAATTCCAGTTATCTTCATTTTTTTTTAAAAGAATTTATTCATTTATTTGACAGAGACACAGGGAGAGGAGGAACACAAGCGGGGCGGGGTGGGGGGGGGAGTGGGAGAGGGAGAAGCAGGCTTCCCGCTGAGCAGGGAGCCCGATGCGGGGCTCAATCCCAGGACCCTGGGATCATGACCTGAACCGAAGACAGATGCTTAACGACTGAGCCACCCAGGCACCCCCAGTTATCTTCATTATTTCCTGTGGATCCAAATTACTGTTGTAATTTTCCTTCAGCCTGAAAAATTTGGTAGCATTTCTGTAAGTCCCCCAGCCATGAATTCTCTCAGTTCTTTCTCTTAAAATGTATTTTGCTTTCATTTTTAAAGAATAGTTTTGATAGATACAGATTATAGGTTGATAGTTTTTCTTTCATTCAATACTGTAAATATATTCCTCCGCTGTACTCTGGCTTTTGTTGTTTCCTTTGAAAAACTGCCTGTAATTTGTATTTTTGTTGCCCTGTATATAATATTGCCATTTTGCTCTGCTTTTAAGATAAATTTTCTCTTTATCTTTGGATTTAAGCAGTTTATTTATGATATGCCTATTTGTGGTTTTCCTTGTATTTATTGATCTATAAGTTAAAGTCATTTACAAAATCTAGGATGTTTTATTACTTTTTTTTTTTTTTTTTTGCCCCATTCTCCATT